>NW_026589732.1:12759202-13000513 GCF_907164565.1 Psammomys obesus | reverse complement strand
CCCCCCCCCTGTGGGTGCTGGGAAAATAACCCAGATCCTTTGGAAGAGCAGCCAGTGAGTGCTCTTAACCACTGAATCATCTCTTCAGCCCCATAAACATATTTTAAACCAATTATTTGGTGTATATATAATTCTATCATTTATTAAAGATGAAAGCAAATTTGTATACTAATGAGATGAGTGTGCTCATTTTTTACAGAGATGTAAATCTTGGCTGAATATTTAACCTGCAGGGCATCATCTTCAGTGATTTTCGGAGTTGATTGATAGTTTGATGTTATAACCAATGCTGAAAATGTTGCTTTGCATAAGTACACAGTGCAAAGTGTCCAGGCTACTTTTTAGGGCCATTTCAAAAACTGCTGGAGGTACTGTCATATACTCAAGACAAAAATCACCTGAGGCTTTTCTTTCTTTGTTTTTTTTCTTTTCTTTTTTTTTTTTTTTTTTTAAGAAATTGGTCAAATAGCAGTGTATAAAATCAACGATTCTAACAGTGTATTGCACAGATAGTCTGGTACCCACATGCTGTGGAGTGGCGGTGAGAAAATTCTTCAAAAGCTGTTCTTTTTCCCTAATGAGGAGAAGCGCTGTGTAAGGGCAGTGAGTACAAAGTGTGCACTTTATGTTAGAGCCGAGGCTGTAGCCAAGTCAGGTGACCTCACTGCTCCTGTGTGGCAGGTTTTGGATTAAGTGTCCAGAGCCAGGACTACTGATAGGCTTTTCATGACCCTCACATTCATTTATAGGTCCCAGCCTACAGGTTTAGAAACTGGGTTTTAGGCTTGCTCTTGAGTGACTTAACTCAGTGTCTGGGGACTGATCACCAGTGTGTGCCTCACCAGTGTAGGCTGAAGTCCATTCCTTTCCTAAGGCTCACTCTCTACTTCAACACTTTGTAATTTCTGAACTGATTATATCTTCCTTATGAAAACTGGAGCAAACTCTGCTTTCATTTTTGCTAGCGCCACTTCTTTCCCCTGTGGTTAAGAAAGCAGACTTTGCTAGTGCTGCAACCATGGCTCAGTAAAGAGCGCTGGCTGTATGTGCAGAGGACTTGGGTTTGACCGCCGTGTGGCAGCGCATAGCTGTCAGATCCACAGGGGATTCTTTTCTGGCTTCTGAGGGTAGCAGGCATGCCCTTGGTACGTAGACATACTCGGAGGCCTAATACTCAGACACACAAAATAAAATTTAGGAAGAAAGAAAGCCAGCTTTGGGCTAGAGATAGTTGGGAATGCTTACCCAGCTTCAGTTCCTCTGTACTTCCCTGTACTTAGCTTGCAGTTACCTGTAACTCCAGCTCTAGGGGATCTGAAACCCTCTTCAGACCTTCAAGGGTTCCTTCCTGCGCACATGTGGTCCACCAAACCAGAACAGGCACATGTATATACATACAAAAAAAAAAATGCATCTTAAGAATGAAAGCAGACTTTAGTGTTAAAGTTCGAATTCAACTTCAGACTGTGGGCAAGTCATTTCCCTGATGGAGTGCTCATCTGTAATGTGAGAGGCCCCCAGTTCAAATCCCAGCATGGTAACAACTCTCCCCCTCCCCAGAATTTCAGCACTTGGCAGGTAGAGGCAGAAGGATCAGGAATTCAAGGTCATCCTCAGCTTCATAGAATGTTTCAGGTTATGTGAAACCCTGTTTCAAGAAGAAAGAAAAGAAGACAAAACAGAAAAGGAAAGACATACCTCTGCTTATTAACTGTTAACTTATTAGCATTTTCCCTTCCATGTAGTAGTTTATTATATGTGTTCTTTTTTTCTGTATCTCCTTTTAAGCTTAATACGATATTAGGAGTTTAAAACTGTGTCATCTTTGTTTGAAAAAAATACTCATTTAAGTCTGGGGAATGACTCAGTTGGAAAGTGAAGGCAGGAGGACCTGAGTTGGGACCTGCAGCACCCACATTAAAAGAAGGGTGTGACAGTGCATTCCTGTAACACCAGCACTGAGGTTGGAGGAGGAGTCAGCAGAGCGGACACACATTGTCCAGCCTGTGAGTTCCAGGTTCTCCGGGAGACCCTCACAAGTACATGTTTATATACGCTGTACTTAAGTCCCTACATGCCCATTTTAATGGTTGAATAACCCTATAATTGTGACCCATAATTAATCATATCTCTGTCAGCCTTTCAGGTCATCACTCTTTATGCTAAAAGCTTTTTCAGAATCTCTCGTTTCTTTGTTAGGATTAGTTCCAGATCTAAATTCTCAAGTCCAGGGTTGTGCATGATTTTATAAAACAAGATTTGATTGATCTATGAGACCAAAATCAATGAGATGGAGGGTCCTACCCTTTCCTCTATCATTTGTGGTAATCCTTTTGTTTTCATTTGTGCTATGAATTGTATCATTAAGTCTTTGTTTTGTTTGTTTGAACTTTTATCTTCCAAGTTCAAGTCATATTTGAATTTTACATTCACAAACTCATGTTCTTGGTACTCAGATTGTTCTTTTTAAGTGTTCTCTTGAAGAAGGTTATGTGTATGTAGGGACATTGGCAGCTTGTAATGCTTTAGTGATAGACATTTAACTGTAGGGTGGGGGAATGGAGGCGGGGACCTTGGCTGGTTCTGTTTTCAACTTTTGCTATTTCTTCATGTAATATTTTTTTCAGATACCCTTTTTAACTGGTACATATAACTAA
The DNA here is from genome assembly GCF_907164565.1 of Psammomys obesus. Taxonomy (NCBI): domain Eukaryota; kingdom Metazoa; phylum Chordata; class Mammalia; order Rodentia; family Muridae; genus Psammomys; species Psammomys obesus. The sequence continues at coordinate 12,997,856 of NW_026589732.1, read as the reverse complement.
CTCTAGGTTAGGGTCTCAACATCTGTCACAAGCTTGTACTTCAGCTAGCTCTTTTATGACTCATACTATATTTAAATATTGTTTAATATTTAATATATTTAAATAAATATTTACATATAGTATGAGACTAATCATACTAATATTTTATAGGCTAAAACATGGGATCTTTTTATCCTGTTTCTTTTTAGGACCACTACCCTCACATTAATCAACAGGCACTTGTAGGAATTCCACAAGATCGGCTTTAATATAAATCTGTTCCCTTATAGCTTAACTTTTTTAGCTTTTAAAAAATGAAAAAAGGGGAAACTAGAATAGGTCTCAAACCAAAAATTGCATGAGTATTTCTGGTAAAAATAAAGATCTATCATTTTTTTTAAAAACTATGTTAATGGATTTTGAATTCTAGTATGTCTTTGAGTGTTTAAGAATTACTGCCTGGGTTTCAAAAGCCTATTTAAACATATCTGGGTTTCATATGCCACTTCAACGAAGAGAGAAGACCCAGCACAGCACCCATAGGACCCGGTCTGTGCTATGTCCAGAGTATTACAGTATACAGGTGATGCAGATGGATAACATATGGTGCTTGCTGTATGTATTTACAACTGTGTCTCATTTCATTTCTTTAAGATCTGGACGCTGGTAGTTGGCTATGTGCTGATGGTTTCATTCAAGTGGAATGCAAGCACTCAAGGCTACTTGAGAGCAGTTTCGATTCCTGTCTGGATGATACTGCTTTTTCATATAGGTGGGTCCTTTCTTCTTTTTCCTTCCTAGAACAAACACCCAATAACTGTGTTTAGGGTTATCAGGGGCTGACCAATGAAAGTGGGTTCTTTGTATGTTACATATAAGATTCTTTAACATAATCTGTAGAAAATGTTGAGCTTTGAGCTTTCACTAATCCTCAGTGAAAATACTCTGCTTTCAGATGTTGATCTTAATGTTCCTATGCATTCTCTTAGTAAGTCCTTGAAGAGTAAGTGTGTCTCAGACCGTCTAGCTCACTTTGCAAAGTGTGGTGAGCTTGGGGAAGAGCTAGATTGGCACACAAGGATGAGCAAGGATGATAAGAGGCTTGGGCCTTGAGGGACTGGAGAAGAGTTTTGCTCTGGGAAAGAAGAAGCGCCTGGCGCAGGAATGGGGAAGAAGTGTGGGCAAGAAGAGTGCATGGAATATGAAAACCTCTTTCTGAAAGGTGAAGGACTGTCTGTCCATCCTTGTGAAAGAGTGGCTTAAGCAGATCTGAGATCACAAGGGAGAGATGCCAGAGCTTCAGGGAGCCTCAGGAAGACAGTTGACAGCTCCACGGAGACGGTCGGAGTCAGGACTGTTCAGTCATGAATTTCCTGTTCTGTGGAGCAGCTCACTGTTAGCTGGGGAGGTGCTGTTGCTGCTTAAAGCTTTTGAATGGCTTTTCAGCCTGACTCACATGATTGGGCAAGAATTATTTCTAAGTCTGAGTTGATGGAAATAATAAGTTCTCATTTAAAAACACAATAATTGAGTACACTGGAACAGCAGACAACCTAAAGTCATTTTTAGAGTTAATTATTTTTATAAATTGCCACAACAATTATAAAAGCAAGAAAGCAGCAGCCAAGCCCAGCTACTGAAGCTGTGCTTGCTCAGTGTCTGATTTTACTAGTGCATTCTGCAGGTTTGCTGAGTTGGAACCATGAGTCTTATTTGCAAGCTCTCCTGATGGTGTGACTCAGGTTGAATTTGTGGAAATCGGAGGAGGGGTTCTCACATGGGCTCAGGGAAGGCAGGTGCTTGGAGACTTAGCTGTGAACTGTGGGAGCAATGGCTACAGACTTTAAATTTGTTGGGTCCTTTTTGAGACTTGAGTTCAAATCTAGTGATGTTTTCAGAACATCAGGCTGGCTGCCTGACATGAGGGTCAGTGAATGACTCTTCATCATAGTGTCAGATGCTACAGAGGTTGAACTTGAGTTTGGGGTGATCTGAAACCTGTGGTGTGTGGGTGCATATGATGGACTCGAGACTGACCGCTTAAAGGTGGGCTGGCACGTGCCTTGACGTTTTGAGAACAAGAATGAATCTGTCCTTGAGTTAAATCTACCTGTCTGAGGGCCTTTTAAAAACACTTCCCCTGTGAAAGAATTTTCTAATTTGCATGCGTATCAAATTTCTCTGTTAACTAAAAATATTCTTAATTTTCAGCATCACTGGCTGGCTCATGGAGAATTCCAGTTTTCCTAGTTATTGTTTTCTTGATGTCTGTGGGCACCCTTTATGAAAAACAGAATGGGAAGGAGTCTGCTGGTAAGAAGTATTCTTTTATGAGTATATTCTTAGTATTTTTGGGAAGCTAACTGTCTTTATTGCTATGGTTAAACACCATGACCAAAAGCAACTTGGGGAGGAATGGGTTTATTTCATCTTATAACTCTCCAGTCAAAGGTCATACTTTATCACGGAGAAGTCAGGGTAACAACTCAAGGCAGATGCTGATGCAGAGGCTATTGCAGACTGGCTTGCTCTCCATGGCTTGCTCAGCCTACTTTCTTACAGCACCCAGGACCACCTGCCCGGGATGGCCCCACCCACCATGAGCTTGGCCTTCCTATACCACTTGTCAATCAGGAAAATGTACCACACGCCGTCTGGGGAAGGAATTCTCTCAGTTAAGGTTCTGTCTTCCCAAATAATTCTAGCTATGCCAGGGTGACATAAAACTATAACTTACCAAAGAACTTAACAAGCACAATAATTTATCCCCCCCAATCAAATTATCTAAAATGTTTTCAGTTTTTTTGGGCCATGTTCCTATTTTGTATCTTTATTATAATAGTTAATATAAAATTAGCTGTCAACTGTTACAAGGTAGCATTTAGCACTTCCTAGTAGTACTGTGTAGCCACCACTTCTGTCTACTTTTACGATATTTCTTACCACTCTGAAAGGAAAACCTGTACATCTATCAGTACTGTATTCTTCTTTATGGCTGAATAATATTCCAACTCACAGACATCCCACATTCTGTTTGACATTTTTTCACAGGTGTTTGGGTTATTTTCAACTTTTGGGAATTGTGAATGCTGCTGCTATGAAGCATATTGTACAAGATTAGCTGTTTATTCTTTAAGATTTCAGTCTCCTATTGTGGCCTGTCTTCTTGTCGTGATGCTTGAACCCCAGGGCCTGTATGGAAGACTAGAGTGGAACAGTGCTTGGTAGCTTCCACTTGTTCTGCTGGGTTTTACCTTCTTGTTCCTTTCTTTAAGTGTCAGTGACTAAAACAGGTGTAGGCACCCTTCTCCCTCGTTCTGGGTTGGCTTCCTTTTCAGCTACTTCTGTAGAGTCAGTCGGGCAACCTTATCTTTTTATAGGTTTCTTGTCTGTGGATTCAACCATCTGAAAATGGAAAATATTTTGGGAAAAATGACCTTTATTTGAGCATGTAAAGACTTTTTTCTTGTCATTTTTATATGTGCAGTGCAGTATTACAACAATTTTGTGGCATGTACATGTTGGATATTCTTCGTAATCTGGGGAAGATTTAAAGTGTATGTGAGGATGTGCATGCGTTATGCACTAACGCTGTCATTTTATATGGATTGGTATATACAGGAGGCCAACAACTGGTCCCTATGATACTGAGGGCCTACTGTATGAGTAATACAGAGCTCCACCAAAGGATTTCAGGCCCTTCTTTCCTGCCGAGGTATAAATTCTAGTCGCCCAGTTAACAGCACTTAGAGAACTCTTGAGAGCAAAAATTTAGAACCAGGTTTTATATGTCGGGGGGAAGTGAGTCTGAGGTCTGCTATTATTGCCAGGCATCAACACAGACTAGGGTGTTGGTATGCCAGCCTGTTTTCTGATGCCTCGGTTATTGACTCACAGGAAAGATGTCACTGGGACATCGTTGTAATCAATGCAGAGAACAGCTTTGGAGATAGTGATTTTCCTGCTTTGTTTTACTCTCTGTCCTGCTTTAAAGCAGGTTACTGTTGACCTTAGAACACACTCCGTTATAAAGTAAATCTCTTCAGTGCTTTTCTAGAGGCCTAGATATTTCTTCCTCATGTTCTTAACATTTCTCTGTAAATCAGACTGAAGCCATCTGTAAGGGGGCAGCCCTCCCTGGTGTTTCTTTTCCTCCTGCAGATGATGCTATAATGTGGCTGGTACAGGAGTGCTTCAGTGAACTGCTCAGCAGGGCCTGCTCTCGTCCTTCCTGCTCTTGAACTTGTGTGAGGTCACCTGTGAATGGCCTGCTTTGCATCACCTGGGCTGATTAGGAGCTTTGTGAGCCACAGCTTGATTATACTTGTAGCATTAATCGTTTGGATTTCATTAGAATTCAAAGTCTAAGTTTGTTTGGCTCTTGGACCTGGAAAGTGAGTTTATTTCAACAGTTTACTCTAAACTCAGGGGCTTGACTCTTGGGCCTGGGGAACTCTTGGGTGGTGTTTCCTGGAACGCTAAGTCATGCAGGGAAAAATGTTTTCAAGGTTCTCCCTCTGAATATGAATCTTTTGGAATAGTTTTAAATTTATTTTTATTATTCTGTGTATAGGTGTTTTGCGTGCATGTGTGTCTACACCATATACTTGCAGTGCTCAAGGAGGCCAGAAAAGGTGTCAGATCCCCCAAACTGGAATTATAGATGGAGCCTCAAAGTGGGTGCTGGGAATTGAACCCAGGACTTCTGGAAAAGCAGCCAGTGCTCTTAATCACTGAGCCATCACTTCACCTTTTTGAGGTACTTTTAAATGGGCTGTCTTAGAAATCCACAAAAAACAGCAAAGCAAACAAGCAAAACACAGGCAAACCAAACAAATGAAACTAAAATGATGGTGCCTCCATTTGTTGATGAAGATGTTTCATTTCAGAGGTAATTGAGGCACCTCCAGTCACACAGGTGGAACTGTGATTTACACCAAGGTCCTTGACTCTCAGCCCCATTATCTTTACCTTTTCTTGCCAAGTTGAATAAGCAGGCATTAGTCATAGTGAAAATTAAATGTTAAAAATCCCACTTTATGGCAAATAAGACCCCCCTCCAGATATTTATCAATAGGTGAGTTCTAGTATAAGTTGAAAGTATAATTCATTAATTAAAGAAAAACCAAACATCATTAAGTTCTTGTTGTGTACTTTTTATTTTTAATACAGGTTATAAAGTTGACCATGGAATAAAATATTAGGACATATTACATTTTGGTTATTAATAAGTAGGGAAGCCAGTCTGTTTTTACAAAAATACATCTTAAGACATCTTCCCTTAGTCTATAAAACTCAAGCTCAACTTCAGGATAATTAATAATGTATGCCACAACATAAGGAGTGTTAATACAGCTGTGAGAACTGAATTAGCTGATGCAGACCACTCAAGGAGCATGTGGAAAATGTTTGTGCATGACAAGGGTCTAGGGCACACACAGGAGAGATCACAGTGCAGTACAGGTCTTGTTTGTTTGGCTCTGCCCTCTATTACTTTGGTGTAGGCAGGCAAGATGCTATCTTTGCCAGTATTAGTATCTTTTTAGTTTCTCTTAAGCCCATTTAAGACTTCTGTTTTAGGACCAAAATTTTATAGTGCTTACAAAAGGAAGAACTAAAAGCTGGCCTTTAAAACAATGGCAAAAATACATAGACTGGCTGGTTTGTAATTTGCTATTGATTTAGATTCTATATCTATAATGTAACTCTCATATTATCCCGCCACCTGCGCCTCATCCTGCTTCATTCTTTCATCTGCTTGTTTTAAGCAGAAAGGTTGGCAAAGCACTGCAAATACCATAAGCTTAAGATTAAAATGAGCTTAAAGGATACATTTTCAAGTGTCCAAATATAATTGTCTGCTTCAACAAATTCCTCTCAAATGGTTAAATTTTCATTAACAGAATCAAAACCAGTCAATTTTAGAAACTTTAAAAAAGCATCAACAGCCGACATTCTTCCCCACTTGTAGTTGTCATTACCTCTCGTGTTCCGGTAGCCCAGTCCATCACTTCTCTGCCCAATAGATACTGTTCCACTTGGTAGAAAGCTACTGTTTTAGTTTATTGTTGTCTTTGGCTAGACCACTTTGTAGTCCTTTGCTCAGGCTGGGTGATGTAATGGGATACCAACAATGTTCTGAGGGTAGGAGTCTGGTATCAAGTTGCCAACATTTGGTGGCGCACCTTCTCATTGCAACATTACATGACACTATTAATACATGGCACCTCTTAATACTGTTACAGTGACAGTTACATTTCAACATAAACTTGGGATGGGACAAACATTCAAACACCACCCCAGGAAAAAAGTGTTACTATATTTCTTGGCCTATAGAGAGAGGAGAATAGCAGCATTATTCTTACTAATCCTGGTGGTGTTTAAACATGCCATCCTATTTTTTAAAGCAATCCAGTGACATTCATTTATTGTATACATTCCATACTTGGATTGAGAGATTTGTTCTGAATATGAGATGTGGCTCCCCAAAGTAGGAAAAGCAAGGACTGGAAGGTGGCTCAGTGGTTAGGAGCACATCCTGCTCTTTCAGAGGACCAGAGTTCAGTTCTCAGCACCCATATTAGGTGGCTCATAGTTTCCTGTAACTCATATTTGGCTCCATGGGCCCCAGTGCCTTCTTCTGGCCTTTGTGGGAATCTGCATTCACATGCGCATACCCACACATGGGCACCCCTCCCACACAGGCACAATTGAACGAGTAAAAATAAGGAGCTGGAGGGATGGCTTACTGAGCACTTAGTACCGGCTCCTGCTCCCGAGGTCAGGGTTCTGTTCCCAGCACCCACATGGCAACTCAGAACCATTTGTGATTTTAGTTTCAGGGGTTCTGATGCCTCTGTGGGCACTGCATGCATGTGGTGCAAAGACCACATTCAGGTGTAAAGCCATAAACATTAAAAAAATAAAAAGAAAAGAAAAAAATAATAAAAATAACCTTTCTTTTTTTTTTTTTTTAAGTAGGAGGAACAAGCTTCAAATGTGTCTCTAATGCCAAATGCTGCTTAGCCTGGAGCAGTAGGCACACTTGGCAGCTGTCCTCCTAGTAACCATTAGAAATACCTTTGCAGACTGAGAGGCGGTGGCGCACGCCTTTAATCCCAGTACTTTGGAGGCAGGGGCAGGTGGTTCTCTGTAAGTTTGAGGCTAGTTTGGTCTATAGAGTGAGTTCCAGGACAGTCAGGGCTACATAGTTGAGACCCTGCCTCAAACAAACAAACAAACAAACAAAAACAACAAAAGAAATACCTTTACAGGGAAGTCCTTTAGTTGATTTAACTGCTTGGAGAGCATAAGGTATAAAAGAACCTTGGTCCAGTGAAGCCCAGATAGAAAAAAGAAGAGGAGCAAAGTCAACTGCTCATGTCCTAGTCTGCAGTTATGACTGTCATCTTCGTAGCCTATAGGAGCCTGCTGTTTGCATCCAGGTTGTGTGCACTAGAAGCTGTTGAAGTTGTGTTCTCCACATCACTGAGGGAAACAGCCTTACAGGTCACTACAAGATAGTAGTTCATGTGTGCAGTACCTCATGCTAGCAGCAGGCATTTTTGGTTTTTCATTGCTGTTTTGGAAGAACAGAGCAAATCAAGAAGTAGCTCCTTATTTATACGCATATCAACGTATGTTTTTCTGTCACACTGAAAAATTAATCTGCTAATTGTGGACTTAGTTGCATTAACTCTGAGTTTCTGTCTGATCTCTGGCCTTTGGTCTTTGGCAGCTCCCTCTATACTGACCCCGACCCCCGGGCAGATTGATACTTAAAACCTTGGCTGTGCTTCCCACCCCCAGTCCTTGAGGCCAAGATTTTGTACCCTTGTTTAAATGCCTATTTTTAACTGGTTTTAAAATCTAGTATCATGACCTTATCTAGAATCTCGTTCCTGTCATTCATCTGTTAAGACCTTGGTCTTTAAAGTGCAGAAACATACTATGTAGATACAGTTCATTAAAATGTGAATCTGTTAGATAAGAGATGTTACTAGGTCTGGGAGGTCCATGATTTTCAAGTGCCTTTTGTTGGTTTTCTCTGTGTGCTACACCTTTGACATGTGTGCAGTATGAGGCTCTCTAATCACTTGTGTCACCCAGAATGTTTCTGCATTCAGAGACTTTTATGTGTATCTTTTCACTCCATTACATCCAAATTGGAATATATATGGAGCGCATTTCACCTGTGAGGAGACAAGGCATGTGGTTGTCGAGGATTCTTCCATCACTGTCAACAAAGTAAGAGCTGAAGTTTACGCCCAGGTGTTCTTGCTCCCTCACCTGCATCCCCAGCCCTTGAAGTATCCTTCCTCCATGTAAAGAAACTCTACACATGATCTCCCTACTTACCACTTTGATCTCCATCTTTCAGATACCTGTCCACCCCCTCACAGACCTGTGTTCTGGCATTACTGGACTGCTTAAAGCCTTTGAAGAGGACACTGCTTTTCTTTGTGGCTTCTTTTGCCTTTTTGTCTGGGGACGTGTTTCTACCACCACTGTGTCAGCTCCAATTTCTCCGTTTGTCCCTAAGATAGACTTGTTCTGATTCTTTATGTGGCTGCTGTTGTTTAAGTGAGTTAAAGAATAGCATTATCTAGTGTTCTTGAGAGAGAGCTCCTCTGGAAACTGTCCCGTGGGCTCTAGCATGGATTAGGTTTCCATCCTTTGTGCTTTTCAAACATTCTACACTCTTTGGCATTAATTTTAACATATTGATTGTACCTGATTGTTTTAGCTTTACATGGAATGTGAGGTTAGGGTCTTGGTCACTTATGTAAGACTGTGGCCCAGACTCTTCTTAAATGAGTAAATTTAAGAATCACCATGAAAGTTGCTTTTTAGGGTATCTCAGGTGAGCCTCCTTTTATAATTCTTATGCAGAAGTCTGTGTCTCTGAACTGACTTGCTCAGTTCAGAGGAGAGAACACTGGCTTATTTTACATTTTTACTGGAAGTTGTCTCACACACACACACACACACACACATACACACACACACATTTTCTTCTTTATTCGAGTTATTAGGTGTCCCCGTTATTTTATTTGGGTCCTTCCTGAGATATCTGTCCTGAGCACATTACTGAGACTCTAGTCCTGTCCTATCTCTGCTGTAGTCAGTTTGTGTGACTTCTATCGGTAAGTTTTAGAAAAACTTCAGTCTCCAAAATCTTCACCCTGGCCCTTTACAGTTCCCTGTTGGATAATCTGGGGGCCACCTTTGCCTGTGATCTGTCAGTTTATCACTGAGTGAGTTCCTCTCAGTCCAGCCACTTATTACCCCCTGCAGATCACATCAGCTTTCTCCTCGTCCATCCTTCTCCAGAAAAGAATAATTTAGGTACATCTCAGAACTGGCCACATAGTTAGGGGGCAGTGGCAAGGATGTTTGTAGCGAGGAGACTGTTATATGGCTTTATCTTGCTGCTATCTTGCTCTATCTGTTGCTCTCTTGACTGGAATGTTGCACTATAGTTTTGCAAGATGTTGCTGTTGTGAGAAACTGAGTAAAAAGCATGCAGGGCCACATCTTAGAGCACAGATGAGTCTCTGTATATTGTGCTGTATTCTACAGGGAAGGATGGAGATTACTGTTCTGTTACAGTTCCAGTGCTTTTGTTTCTTTGGATAAAGACTAAAGCTCTCACTATGATCTCTGTAGCTAATGTCATTTGGCTTACTGGTTACAGCTCTGTTTATTTGGTCACGGTGTCTCACTCTCCGTCCATACTCTCAACATACTGACCTTCTTTTGCTATTGTTTGCATGTCAGCTTCTTTCCATAGCCTTCCTGCTAGCTTCCTCCTACCCTGAGGTTATTTTTGGCATTTATTTGGTTAATACCCTCTCCTCTCTTACAGTATCAATTATATTTACATTTTTAAAGAGAACTCTTGCCTTGGGGCTTGGAGGCTAAGAGCACTGGTTGCTCTTGCAGAGTACCTAAGTTCCATTCCTGGCACCTACATGGTGGCTTACAAATCTGTAACTCCAGTTCCAGGGGATCTTTTTGCCCCATGAGCACTGTCCACCTATGATATACAGACATACATTGCAGACTCAGCACCCATACACAATAAAAATAAATAAATCCAAGTTTGAAAAGAGAACCCTTCTCTGATTTTTCCAGATTATGTCAGGTTTCTTGTCTTAAGAGTTATTAAAATACCCACTTCATGTAATAGCAGTCATAATTTGTCACTTCTTTTGTGTAGTTTTTTAAAAATTCAGGTACTTAAGTACGCTCTGGGATTTGGAGTGTCTTTATCCCCAATACATGGTGTTAGTAAACAGTGAGAACATGTTGGATATAAAAGATACTTCCTCTTTCAGGTGATGCTTACCTTTTTTTATTGTTGAATGACTTGGTTGTATAGGTCAGGAGACTAAGGTCCCAGCATAGACATGTAGCTTATGTCTTCTTCCCAGACTGTGAATGAGAATTTCTCTTTGAGTGCCTTAAAACAAACTTCTTTCAGGTTATGAGCATTTATTGGAGGATGGGATAGGACACAGTTAAGCTGGTGGCTGCATTTCAGTGGCTAAATTGACTGAGCTACTTGATGCTCCGTCTTATCTTGAGAGATGGCCAGTCTTTAATTTGTGTATGGGGTTATTGGAACTAAAAATTCTTTGACTTACTGAAGGGTTGTGTTTTATTTTCCATGATTGACAGACTTCTCTGTTGTCAGGCTTTCTAAAAGTAAGGTCCTGTCTGTATGAGTGGCTGTGATTTGGTGATTAGAATGGCCAGTGTGGTTAAGATGTAAACTCCACTATAGCTGCTCTGAGTGGGAGGTACTGAGAAGCTTCTGGAAATTGTGTGTGTTTTTACGAAGGCAAACATCTACTCTATGACTGCATTGGCATAGATGGATTCAATACAGTCAAGGCAAGTGCTCAACAGCTATAGGAATGTAATTGGACAGGAGGCCATGGCTGCTGCTGTTTGCCATTACCTTAGAATTGAGACTTATGGAACTCTAGAACTTTCACTGTGTTGCTGTGGAAAAATTTCAGGCTTGCAGAGTGCTTGTTGTGGGAGCTATGTAGCATCCAAATGACAATGTGCCGTTCAGGTACCCAGATCTTGCGCAGGTGTACTTGCTTGGTGGGGACTGCTTTGCACATGACAGTTTGTTTGGGGAGTCTTAATAAATAGCCTCTACTGAGAAAAAAAGTACACCAGAATCTGGTGTTGCATATATATAGTCTGCCATAGCCTGCCAAGAGACAAAGACATACCTCATTGCCAGGAGATCAGTAGATGCTTGATTTGAATTCAGTGCAAATAATACAGTTTGGTATTATCCAGCAGAAATTTTACAGAGAAGCAAATGATGTTCTTTTAGATTTCCCAGTGGTGGATTTTTGTCTTTGTTGAAGTTTGTGCTTTGTAAATCTATGTTTTGTACAATATCTATCCACATATTTGCATGTGTTCATTTATGTAATGTTATTAATGTGGACAAAAATATGGGCTGTCCCAAACTGTATTAGAACCTAATAATACAAAATAGTATAAGACAGTTTAACACTGGGAGCAGTGGTGCACGCCTGTAATCCTAGCACTCAGGGTGGATCTTTGTGAGTTCAAGGCCAGCCTGGTCTGCAAAGTGAGTCTACGACAGCAAGGCTATAAAGAGAAACCTGTCTTGAAAAAAAAAATGAAAAAAAAATAAAATAGTTTAACCAGGGAGTTCTTAGACATGGTGTGCAATGTTTTCCAGTGGAAGTGTGAATTATTCTGGTAAATTAAAAAAAAAAAAAGAAAGCCCAGCATTTTGAAGTTATTTGTTGTGATACAATGTCTGCCATACTAACTATCGTCAGGTTCTCAAGTGAAGACAGGATGTTCAGGGACTTGGAGCTGATGATTTTGAGGTGCTCTTCCTTGGTAAAGACGTACAATGGCTATTCAAAGTAGTTTTGGTTTAACTTGGCAGGAGCTGGTTTTTGGTTTGTTTATTTGCTTAAAGGATTTAAAAAAATATGTGCTTCTTCCCCTACTCCCACACCTTACAGGTGCAGAATTACCAGGACAAGTGATCTCCATGGCGGCTTCTACTCTTGCAAACCTGGCCATCTCTATCACAGGGTATGAGTCAAGCACTGAAGACCAGCCCTCTGCTCCAACTGCAGGTGACTGACAAGTCATTCTACAAAATGAGTCAGAAGGAGGAAACAGTGAAGAAGAATACTGGCAGCACAAAATGGCCCTCAGGCTTGCTGGTCCTCTGTTGTTTTCATTCTCACTGCAGTTTTATAGCCTTTTCTCATGCTTCTGATTGCTTATCTTATGAGTTTCCTATCCTGGCTTTTCCCCTTGTCTCTTTTTAAAATATGTTTTTCTTATATTTCTCACACTACTTTTTTTCCCTTAGTGTGTCCCATTTACCGTCCATAGTTCCACTACAATTCTGTGTTCTCCTTATCTTGGTTTTTTATTTTTTGTTCCTTCTCCAGCAGTCAGTTCTATACCCCTCCCTCCCTCCCTCCCTCCCTCCCTCCCTCCCTCCCTCCCTCCTTCCCTCCTTCCTCTCTTCCTCCCTTCTTTCCTTCCTTATTTATGACAGGGTTTTTCTGTGTAGCCCTGGCTGCCCTGGAACTCACTCTACAGACCAGGCTGGCTACAAACTCAGAGATCTGCCTACCTCTGCCTCCTGAGAGCTGGGACTAAAGGCATCTGGCCCTCACCCTGCCATTGTCTTTATTTCTTCTTCTTCTTCTTCTTCTTCTTCTTCTTCTTCTTCTTCTTCTTCTTCGTCTTCTTTCTTCTTTCTTCTTCTTTCTTCTTCTTCTTTCTTCTTCTTCTTCCCAACTCCCAACTCCCTGTCTGCATCTAGGTGTTTTTCTTTTCCATATTTTATGCATTTTTTTTTTCTGACAGTCTTTCTTTTGTCTTTAAGTAAAAGTACAATTTTAATGCCTTATGCTGTATATATTTACTGGCTTCCCAAAGCAAGCCCTCTGGTTGTTCCATGGGGCCTGGCTTCTGTAAGAGCCAGCTGGTAGATTCATACCAGGTTTGGAGCCACACTATACCATATTTTCACAGAAGTCTGCACATCTGTCCTAGTGTGTGTTAAGACGTCCATCAGTGCCAGCGATAGTGAAGGTGGAAGAACATTACAGCCAACCCTTTTTTAAAGTGTGTAGGGTTAGTGTTGTGTGTACTGTGAGTATGCTCATGATACATGTATGCATTTGTATGACACCAGTGCTTTCCTTAGTCATTTTCTACGTAAAGTTTTTCAAACACCATCTTTCATGGAACCCGGAGCTTATCAGTTTTATTTGTCTTGCTTGTCAGTGGACTCCTGCAATCCCAGCATTGTAGTTACACATTGCAGCCCTTTTTACATGGATGTTGGGGATCCTAACCCAGGTGTTTGTGCTTATGTAATTTCCCAGGTGAGCCACTCTTCCATCTCCCGTATAGCAAGCTCATCTTGAAGAACTGACTCAAGATATATTTACGGAAGGCATAATTTAGGAGAAAGCCATGCAGAGTCATAGGAACACATGCTTTTCTGGTCCATGAAACTGAGTTTCCAAAGTGGAGCAGGATGAGACTTAGGTTATAGAGTTACTGTTCTGGCTTCTGTCATTGCCATCGATCAGGAGTTTCCAGATCAGACAAGCAGAACAAGGTCAAATGAAAGCATGTTATCATCTTCACTTTTAGCCTTGACCCATGTACACAGACACATGCAGGCAAAACGTCCATACAAATAAAATGAATCTTGAAAAATACTTGAGGAAAAGGAGAACATTTGCTGTCTCCCAGCAAGCCTGATTTCCCTAGACAAAAACCCTGATAGGGGTTGGTTTCTGCAAGTTTGTCTTTTTAACTGGACGGGATCCTGCTGCACATACCAGTGCAGTGTATTTTGTATTGTTATTGTCTTGTGTGGACTAAGACAGTATGTGACTATGTCTTTGTGTTTTTCTAGAGCCCACAGACAGGGGAGAGCCCCCTCCAGCATTGTCCACTTCTTCTTCATCCTCCTCCCGTTCCTCACCCTCTTCTCCTTCACCTACTCTGGGCAGACAGAGGCCTGAGATGGGAACGTTTCTCAGAAAGAAGAAAGCTAGTGACGTTTACTTCGTGTCTCTCATGTGGGCCATCATTGCTGTCCAGCTCTGGCTGAATCTGTGGGTCATGCAGCTGCTGCCAGTGCCTGTTGCAGGTTGGTGTTTGGTTAAGTATGGTTTTATCTTGTCACAGATCTTTTCTCCTTTTTTTTGCAGTGGGATTTTAATATTTGATATAATTTTATTGCCATCTTAAAATGGTATATTTGTATTTAGGTCATGAGAAAAATAGTTTTATTTTTATTTTGTGTGTATGAGTGTTTGCCTGCATGTGAATGCCCAGAGAGGCTGAAAACGGGTATTAGGTCCTGTGGAACTTGAATTTCAGACATTTGTGAGCCAATTGTACCCATGTCCTGTACAAGAGCCACAGAGTGCTCCAGGACAGCCATGGATACATGGAGAGACCGTGTCTCAAAAACAGAACAAAACAAAACAAAACCAATCAAATTTAATGCTGGGATTTTTGAACTGTTTTATCACACTGACTGGTTTAGTTATTTTTCTCTTGCTATGACAAAACACCATGACCAAGGCAACATATAAAAGAAAGCACTAATTAGAGCCTCATCATTCCAGAGGGTTAGAGTTCATGACCATCATTGTGGGGTGCATGGCAGCCGCAGGCAGTTATGGAGCTGGAGTAGAAGCTTAGAACTTACACGTTGGTGGGACAGCTAGAAGCAGACAGAGAGAGAAAGACGAGAGATGAGCATATGCATACATGCAGGAAATGGCATGGGCTTTTGAAACCTTAAAGCCTAGCCCCTAGTGTCTATTTCCTATAGCAAGGTCACCCTCCTAATCTTTCTCAAATAGTTCACCAAGGGAGGACCAAATAGTCAAATATAAGAGCCTATGGTAACCCTTCCTTCCTTCCTTCCTTTCTTTCTTTCTTTCTTTCTTTCTTTCTTTCTTTCTTTCTTTCTTTCTTTCTCTTTCCTTCCTTCTTTTCTTTCTCTTTCCTTCCTTCCTTTTCCTTTTCCTTTTCCTTTTCCTTTTCCTTTTCCTTTTCCTTTTCTTGAATCAAGTTTTCACTGTGTAGCCCAAGCTGTCCTGTAACTCACTCTTTAGACCAGGCTGGGCTCAAACTCACAGAGATTTGAATGCCCCTGCATTCCACCATCACCACCACCTTTCAAGTTTATGGGAACCATTCTTCATTAAACCACCACACTGACCTTACAACTCACAAGGTTGAGTTAAGAATAGGGTCCCAGGAGTTAGAGAAATTTTAGAGGAAAGAAACCATTATCTAGGCCCACCCCCACTAGTAAGTAGCCTTTCTTCTGGCCTCTTTTTCTTAGCTTTAACAGCTGCCTTCTTACTGACCCCCAACTTTTGTTCAGAGCACAGAGCAGAATCATGTGAGGAAACACGAGCACAGTTGGAAATACTGCCTGCAGTGCTATAAAGCCATTGAGGAAGAACAGCTGTAGTCGCCAAGGAAATCAGTAAATGTTGGGGCTCAGTTTTCCTTAGTCAAGGGGAAGAAACTATGAAGGAAGGCCGTTGAAGTTCATGCTGTTTGTAGGCTGGACAGTGAGCCCTGACTCACTCTGGGCTTCAGGTTCACAAAGGGTGATGTTTACCTTGTGGGTCTTCCTTTAGAGTGCACCTGGCCAGTTCCTTCTGCTTACACACCTATGGTCCTCCATGCTCCTTTCTTTTTGTTTTTGTTTTCTAAGACAAGGTTTTTCTGTGTAGCCTTGGCTGTCTTGGACTTACTTTGTAGACCAGCCTCGCTTCGAACTCACAGCGATCTGCCTTCCTGAGTGTGGGATTATAGGTGTGCATCACCACACCTGTCCCCACACTCCTTTCTAACATGATCTTGTTTTAGTACTGGCTTTCCTGTTTAGAGTGGAAACTAGGGAACTTTTCATGTGCTGCCTTTCAAATCTGGGTCCTTTGTGTTTGTATCTTCTCTATAGTTTGGATAATCAAAAAGCTCGTGATTCACTTTGGAGTGGTGGACTTCCTGGAGAAACGCTGCCGTGCTTGGTGGCAGGTTATCGAGAACTTCCTGAAGGAGCGGCAGGAGGCCTTAGCACCATGGCCGATTATCGGGCTTGGAAAGTTCTTACTAAAAGTTGATAGCAAGGTATTGTATGATTGTGCTGCTCCAGTGGAGTGTTTGTGCTCTTGGCTGGAACATCCATTTCATAACACGTGTTGATAATGTACTTCACATCTAGTTCTCCATTAAGATGTAAGGCCTAGGATTATGGTCCACATGAGGATAGAGTGGATTTAGATTAAATAAAATTGTTATTATTATTATTTTATAAAAGGAGGTGGTAGCTCAGAGTGGAGAATTATTTTTGGAGTGATTCTTGTTTGTTAAATACTGTGCTGAGTTGAAACCTAACCAGTCATGGACAACAGAGACAGAACCTCGACTTAATGCCGAAATATGGTAATTTCTGAGAACTTTGTGATTAATGGATTTAAAATCACACTGTGCCTTCAGCTTCCACTTCTATTATTTACCAGCCCTGTGACCTTGGACAGATGACTTAATTTTTCTATGCCTTGGTCATTATCAATAAAATGGGTTTAATAGCACTTACCTCACAATGTGGTTGTGTGCTGAGTTAATAACTGTAAGATCCTTATTTCAGTGTCTGATATATTCAGTGCAAGCTGTCACTACAGTTTGTATAGAGAAGTATCTGTGTGACACAGTGGGAGCACTGAGTGAAAAATGCCTCGTGTTGCCCAGTGGTAGGAAAGGAAGCTTTGGGGACGTGAAAGCAGAGCAAACAGAGCACAAGCAGGCCTCTACTAGAAGATGGAATTGGCTGTGCAGGGCTCTGCATTTGAGGGGATCCAGGCTATGAGTTGCAAGTTACAGGAAAGCTTGTAGTTGTCATTTCAGCCATCCTGTTGTAAAGCAGTATTCTGTTAAAGCCTTGTGATGCACTGTTTCTTCCTCCAGCTTTCCTGACAGCCTCCCCTCTGCTCTAAGTGACTTTCTCTCCATACTGTTGTTGCATTCTCTAATGATATCCCACTGTTCTTATCTTCTCTCACCTTCCCCTGTCCTCCAGCTCTGGCACTGGCTAAACAAGAAGGTAATACCATGTGGTGTGGTTTTCACTCCTGAATTTTATACCCTGTACCAGCCCCTCAGTATCTCCTTCCTCATTCTATGTTTCTGTCCATATATTAAACTAAGGTTTGTTTTAAAAATTCTAACCATAAGCTATGGAAGGTCGTGAAATATGAATTCTGCCATTGAGTCATTTACTAAAACCTCCTCAGAGCTCTTAGGACATGAATGAGTGTCTTTGTCAAGTATTTAAAAGTTATGGCTCACAGCCCTTCTGTTCAGAGAATTGATTTCCTTGCCTTTTCTTTCTAATGTGGTGACTCTTTCTCTTTTTTTTTTTTTTCTTCTTTGAGTCAGGGTCTTGCTCTGTAGTCCAGCTGGCTTCTATTTTCTTGCCTCATTCTCCAGAGTGCTAGGATTACTGGCTTCTACCACCAAGCCCAGGTGTAGGTTCCTTTGCGTGTGAAACACATTAAGCTATAGTTACAGCAGAGAGAAGAAACTCTTTATTGCTACTTTTTCTATGGATGACACAAGAAGCTTTAAAAACTGACAATTCTGTAAAACACTTGTTGAATTTGTGTTATCTCTTGGCTAGTAATTTTGACCTTTTTTTTTTTTTTAATTGTTTTAGCTTGGGCTTCTATTGCTGTGGTAAAATACAACTTTGGAGGAAAGGGCTTACTTCAGCTCACATGTGTCAGTAACAGTCCATCTTGCAGGGAACTCAGGCAGGAACAGAAGTAGAGATCATAGAGGAGCACTGCTTTCCGGTTTGTTCCTCCTGCCTTGCTCAGAACCACCTCTCCAGGGATGGCACCACCCACAGTGGGTTGGGCCCTCCTACTTCAATCATTAATCATGAAAATGCTCCACAGGCTTGCCTACAAACCAGTCTGGTGGGGACATTTTCTCATTTGAGGTTCCCTCTTCTCAAGTGACCCTCTTGACAGAAATTAACTAGGGAAATTCCATTATCCCAGAAACAGATTTTTGTTATCTAAGACAGCCTGTAGTCGTGGCCTGTAACATCTAGTATTGTATTTCATAAGTCATATAGAACTCGTCTGTAGGAATTGCTTTTCATGATGGGAATGGCATTGTAATAGCACATTTCAGATAAATCCTAAGGCCAAGCTACAAATATGAGGAATGCTGTGCCTTTGGCATTTAGTCAAGAAAGAGCTGTGTTTGACTGGCTTTCAAATCCATAGGATAGGTTTGCATGAGGTAACATCATGTATGCGTATCCTGTTTAAACACAAGCAAGACTCAGGTTCATAAAATGTTATAACAAGCTTTAAAGATGTGGAAGTAGGTCAGAGTTACATATTTTGATTTTCAGTTTTTATTTACTTATTTGTATTCATTAACTTATTCAGTTTTTGTGGTGCTGAGGGTGAAAATCAGGCCATGAGCATGACAGGCTGTCATGTACTGCTAGATCCAGATAGGACTTTTAAATGTGAGCAGAATTTGCTCTCTCCTCCCTCCCCACTGAAAAGAAGAAATGGGGAGACTTGACAACACCTAAGGTTTTAAACAGGACTGGAAGTAAACAATGTGTAAAATATATGGTCTACTACATCCCACACAGATACATCCCTATAAACTAGAGTCAGGACATAAGTGTAAGTATAATCCTTGTCTGGCTGCCTGTCCGTCTGTCTATCTACCTATCTATATCTAGATATTTAGATAAGATATAGCAAGTATAACACACATTTTGTTAACTTTAATCAAAGTAAGTGATTCTGTATGTTTCTCCAGTTGGTGTGTATTGGAATGAATTATCCTTAAGATAAGGAGAAAGAAGAATTAAGTTTCTTAAGTTTAATTTGATCTACCCTAGGTGGACTAATGAGTGAGAAAATCTAATTTATGAGCCTAATTAATGTATAGCTGAAAAGCAGAGTTAGTGTTAAAAGATTGCAAGAGATCAAGTAACTGCAGGCTTTCATTTCGTATAACATGTTCAAAGCATTGGTGTATAGTTAGAATGCAGTTGTCTGCATTTCTGTGTACAATCTACAGAAGTGCATAAGGGTATATGATACTTTTTTAATGGCTTGATAAGCAAAGCCAGTTTTCTTAGAAGTTTCAGAGTAGGGCTTGGTGTAATTAAGTTTTTAAAATGTACCCACTTTTTATATTTGAAATATTTAGTACACCATTTTAAAAGTTTCTCTTTTAAAAATAAAACCTTAAAGGTTATTAACTGGGCATGGCCTGGAGAAATTCATAGAGACCATGTGTGTTCCACAGTCCAGCAGTGATGGTGACAGTTTTGTTGCTTTTGCTCACAGTAAGCATGGGGAAGAGAGCATCTGGCACTCCTATAGAGACCAGCTTTCTATGTCTGTGTTTTTCTTTGCCCTTGTTCACTCACATACTCAGCACTTGCTTCTTTTCCTTCATTTAACTTTTCTGTTCTGTTTGTTTGTTTTAACTGTGTATGACTATTTTGTCTGCATAAACGTATATGTATGTATGTATGTGTGTGTGTATGTGTGTATATATATACACACATACATACATATATATGTGTATATATGTATGCACCAGGCATACACACACAGAGTGTGTGTATCATACTCTGTGTGTGTATGCCTGGTGCCCCTGGAAGCCAGAAGAGAGCATTGGATCTTCTGGAACTGCAGTTAAAAGACAATTGAGCTGCCATTGTGGGTTCTCGGAACTGAACCTGGGTCCTCTGCAAAAGCATGCTTCAGTATGTGGCAGGTTGGAAAGGGCAAGTGTCTCCAAAGTTAAGCAAGAACTTAATTTCTGACAAATTTGGAGTTAGGAAGATTCTACTCCACTTAAAGCTGTTAAGTCCAATTGTGTAATTCTGGTGGGCATATCTGTGGAATCCTGTGGCTTGTATGTTAACATTATCTGATAGGAGGTTAGGGCTCCATGCTTTTCCAGTAGATTATTTTCATTTAAAAATCTGCTTTTAAGGACACTTCCTCCATTACTTTCACAAACTGTGATTCTTGGGAACAAGTCTGGTTGTAACACTGAAATTACTTAAGTGTTTGCTATACAACCTATACTCTTGGTTTACTGGGTTTTGGAGCTATAGACAGAAGAATGAGGTAGCCTTTTTCTTGGGGATCTGCCCCAGGAATGAGGTCCAGCTGCTGCTTGATGTAAAACTTCTCAGTTCATTGATTTTAGAACTTATCTTCAGAGTAAGACACCTGACCTTCCATACCTTAGAAACCTGTCATTCCTTTTTTTTTTTTTTTTTTTTTTTTTTTTTAATAAATCTCTGCATTGTCTCTGATGCTTTGGTAGCATGCATTGAAGCTTAACTCGTCTGTTTGAAGCTCTGAGTGTGAACATTATAGATTAACTTTTGTGTCTGAGCTCACTATGACACTAAGTGAATGGTGGTGTCCTTCATGGAAGACAGGTGAAAGTTCAGCCTGTGAAGAAATAAAATAGTATAAAAGTATAGTGTTTTTTAAATAGTTGCTTTTAGGAATTTGACTAACTGTATAAAAACCATAACTTCAATTTAAATTAGGAACAACTTTAGCAGTATTATAGCACATACTTGGGTTGAAGGGTGCTATATGGGTCATTAGCATTATTGATCTAATTAAGTCTAATTTTGAGTTTTAAATGGTATCTTTGCAAGGTAGGAAGTGTAGAAATTTATTGATACATATTCTAAAAACAAAATGTTTTAGATGTAGGGTTATTGGGTAAAGGATGAGAGAAGGTCTAATAAAGATAGAATATCAAATAACATTTTAAGGAAAGCATAATTTTAATTACTGGTTAAAGAACAGCTACTTTATTGAGGATTAATGTACTTCATTGAGTTAGAGTCATGTCATAAAGCGGACGTTTTAAATAGAATAGAGGCTTCTAGTAGAATAGAAGGACTTGAAAAGCATTTTATTGTGAAATAGCTAAAATCCAAAATCCCTGAGGCTGGCAGTAATGGCTTATCAGGTAAAGACACCTTTTGCCTAGGACAGTGACTTAAGTGCAGTCTGTGAAGGCCACATGATGAAAGGAGAGAGCCTACCCTTACAGATTGCCCTCTGACTCCCATACTCACCTTCAGTCCTGGGGGCACTCCCTCAAGAAAATAAACACACATATTTAGCTTTTTTAATATTTAAAAATCTTAAAAACATGTTCACTTAAAAAAAAAACAAAAACGACAAAACAAATAAAAAAACCAAAAAACTATTCACTTACCATCTACCTCAGTAGAACTGCCTGGACCTCCCAAGGCCTGGTACCCAGGAGCTGTTACTCTGAATTCACTGGTCTTGCTGCCTTAGGATTACATACATCAACAATTACTGTCTTTATGACCCTAATGGAATGAAAGCAAAATGCAGTTGGAATGTAACTGCTGTCTTTGCTCCTGTTTTTTGTGTGATTGCAGAGATGACCATCACAGGGAGCATACATCCTCTTAAGCCATCTGTGTTGGCTGACTGATAAGACAGCTTCATGAGCCTTGAGTTCAACTGATGGATTGTCATTATTTTGTTTTGAATGTTTTTACCAGGCCTCAGGAATTAAGAGATTGAAATGTAGATGCAGCATCCTGAGAATTCAGGGATACATGTGGATAATGTTCTGGTTGACTGCTTTCCTTTCCATAGCTGTGAATATAATGAACTCTTCACATAACAGCAGCAATTAATACTTAATTTTCTAAAGTTGCTTATAGCTTTTACTGCTTTAATCAGTATGCTATCATTTGCTTTGCAATGTGAAATATCCTGTATTTGTGAATTTGAGTACCTACGTGTGTTTATTAAGTGAAATTTGAAGATAAGTAATCTCCGTTTTTATTTCTATGCAGATGATCATCTGGTTGGAGAAGATGTTAGATAAAATTATCAGCATTTTCATCATATTCTTGCTAGTAATAGGAACTCTTCTTTTAGCCCTTCTCCTGACAGCAAAGGTAAAGTACAACTACCAAGTGTCCTTGTTAAAATGAAGTCCCTGTTGCTAGAGTTGCATATGTAGAAGCTAGCAGAAAAATGTTACTTGACCTATTAGAAGTACCTCCTCCCACTAAAACATTTTCATTTTGTACATTACTAATTTTGTTGTAAGTCTGCCTATATGTTTTCTTTTTAAATCTCACCTGCACACATTTTACTTTGTCGTCAAGTCTTCAGAGGAAAATGCAGTTTTATTAAAAAAAAAAAAAAAAATCCTAAAGATAATCTCTCCTTCCACCAGCCTCCTTAAAATAAGGGGTTCCTGAAGTAGTCTTGTGACTCCTATTCTAGTTCGTGCAGTGTTCCCTCCTTCCTGGGCTTCTGTCTTGATGCTGTCTGGTGGTGCTGCAGGCACTGGCCTCAAACTCCTGGGTGGAGGTGACTCTCCTGCCCCAGCCTTCCAAGTACCTCTGAGCACAGCACACCACTGCACCATCTTCAGAATCTCTGCATTAGCTCTTTCCCCCTGCCTCACTGCTCTTCTTGTGGGGGTGGTAAAGTCTGAGGAAGTCCCATGTGCCTGTTGTCCTCATCACCTGTGTTTTTGATGTCTGTTTTGAAGTGCTATCCTCTAGGCATGACATGGCCTTTGCTGTTCTTAAGTCAGACCCGCAGGAGACTCTCAGAAAGCTGTGACCTCTAACCTTCCCTCCCAGTGGGGAAGGAGGCCTCACTAGGCACACGGTGGCTTACGTAGGATCTGTATTTTTTTCCTTTTCAGATTGCTCCAGCTTGAGTTTTGTTTCCTGTTTTCATCTCGTTGAGAAAGGCATTCCCGAAAGCACAGCTGCATGTTATTGTCATGGTGGTGTGCTTTGCTGAGGGTAGTTTTCTACACTCTTTCAGTACGTTTTCATCCTTAGTTATCTGAACTCTCTTTGACTCCACTTCCAGATTTTGGTGTTGTGTTTTCAAGAAGAATAAAGTTTACATGAAATCATGGCTATCAAAACTTCTCTAACAGTCTTGCAGAGATTCCTTAGTAACTGTCACCAATAGATGATCCAGTGGCAACAGTTTGCTGAAGTATTGTATTGTGCTTTTCATGAGCTGTTTCCACTCCGAAGTTCTATTCTATAACAAGTCAGGCTTGTTATAGTTTATTTACTTTCTCCCCTCACCACTCAAGTCTGTTAGTCCTTCTGTCTGTTTTAATCTCTGCTGTTTCTCTGTTCTTTATGTATAGTCACGTCATGTAACTGCACAGACATGTGTCCTTCCTGAGTTTTTGTCATGTTTCACCCAAGATTGCTGTTATGCAGTCCTAGTTCTCACAGAGGCTATCTGTGAGAATTCTGTTTCAGTTTTCTGTCCTTTTGTTCTTCTCTGTTTCTTTGTGTGTGGTCTTTCTACCTGCCTGTCTCACTTGTGCTCATCTGTCAAGTTGTTTATTTATTCCATGGCGCAGTGAGTTTTTGCTTCCTTCAGCTTCATTTGTGGGTATTGAACCATGTCAGTCTTGTCTAGGATTGAAGTGGACTGAACTTTTAAGGGAGCCCTATTGGGTATTTGGCTCATTTTTCTTCCAGTATACATATAAGTTTTTTTAAATACCAAGATAGTATCCACTTGAGTGTCTACTAGGTACCTCAGATTTAACAGCAGAGACTGTGCTTGTCATAGTTTTTCTGTTCTAATAAGTGATAATTCTGTGCTCACTGAAGAGCTTCAGGGTCAGTCTTGAATATACTTTGGTCACATGTCTGCTTGTCAGAGAAATCCTTTTGTTTTGACCTTGCCAGTATATCCTAGGGACAACAGCAGACCAATGCCGTCACATAGTTTCTTCTCCACAGAAAACAAGAATAAAACTATCAAGTTCTTACCAATGCCACTCAAAGCCATTGAAAAATGACCAGCTAGGAAATTCCAGAGTCATGTTGGTTTTGGGTTACTCTGCAGCAAAACTCTGCAGCTTTTTCTGAAGGAGTTGTTCTTTGCATGTCTGGTGCAGTCTTAATTTGTCTACTTTACTTTGTTGCCTGTGTTATTGGTGTCTGTTGTGGAATGCTCCTTCCGACACGACGTGGCCATTACTGTTCTTCAAGGAAAAAAACACATCACACGGGGAACAAAACTATTGGACTGAACAGTCATATGAAAAATCATAGGGATGAAGTTAAAGCTGAAGAACAAGAAGCCTGACAGCCAAGAATTTTATGTTTATTGGATCTGTTCTTTAAAATAAAGGTCAAGGAGCTAGAAGGATGGCAATGTTGCCTAGCTCTTAACCAGTATGCCCAAGACACTGGCTTTAGTTTCCACCTGATTCTCTTTACCTTCAAAAATTAAAGGCAAAAATAAAACCATTTCCAGATAAATTAAAATGGAGAGAATTCATGGATGGCAGATGTGCACATACAGGAAAGTTAAAATAATGTGGGAGCACACCAGTCATCCAGTCAGACCTTATCTTTAAAACAAACAGACACAAACCAAAAAATGAGTTTCAGTTGAAGAGAAAGGACTACGGATTCCATGGTTCCATAGGAGAGAATAGGGTACCAGGAGGGCATATGGAGAAGTTACATACTTTTCTCTGTGTTCTTTTAGTTTTTTAAAATAATGTAACTATTTAAAGAAAACTTGTGGTACATTGTTCTAGACTTTGTGATGTAAAGATGAACTATTTGTTTATGTTATATATACATAGTATAGCACAGTACAAAGAAAGGACTGCAAAAATGGAGCTGTATTGATTAGCAGTTACTTCAGATACATGTCAGTATTAGCTTGAAGTAAATTGTGATAGATTAAAGCTTTAACTTTTAGATATATTAAATAGCACTTTGCAGCTTCTAAAAAGTGTAAAGTTTAGGTGAACTAAAGTGGTAAAGAAAAAAATAATTTCCTTGACTTGTTTATCCTATCTTTATCTCCCTCATTTTGTTAGTTATTTGGGAAAGTGCCTTTGTCACTGGTCTATTGCTGTGTAGAGACACTGTTATCAAGGGAAGTCTGGCAGAGGGAAGCATTTTGTTGGGGGTTTGCTTACAGTTTCAGAGCCTAGTCCATTGGCATTATGCTGGTGAGCGTGGTGGTGTGCAGGCAGACATTATGCTGGAGCAGTAGCACAGAGCTACATCCTGATCCACAGGCAGCAGGAAGACAGCCTGAGCCTGGTGTGGGTTTTTGAAACCTCAAAGCCCACCACTAGTGGCTCACTTCCTCTAACAAGGCCACATCTTCTAATCCAAATAGTGCCACTCCCTGATGATTGTGCATTCAGATATATGAGCCTATGGGGTTCAAACCACCACAACAGGCAAATTGAGCTTTAGTACTCGATGGCTTTTCTATATGTAGAGCCATACTCAGTGCTTTAGTTTCCTGTGTATCTCATCCTGCACACACTGTATTAGCTCAAAGTTTTGGTATGAACTTTGCATATGAAGATAAGCATGCACAAAATCTGTACTTATGTCTGTTCATGGAAACTGGTTTTTTATGTCTATGAGTTAAGTGTTTGGATTGGTTTTTTAGGCAGATTGTTGAATTTCTTGAAGCAGGGAAGGTTATGTATATCATAGGACATTATATAGCAACTTGTAAGTACTCACTTCTAAATTAATAAAAACCAAGGCATATTATTATTTGATTCTATAAAAGTAGAAAAAGACATTTTGAATTAGGTTTATTACTTACTTTTTTTTTCCCTCTTTTTACCTATATTTCAGGTACATCAAGAGAGTGTACACATGATTGAAGTCACAAGTAATCTGATTAATGAAACTCTGGCAAATCACCCCGAGTGGGCAAAGTAAGAATACTGTTTTAGAAGAAAAAATGCATGGCTGACTTAGCTTCAGCCTCTGATTGCATGGAACAGCATTCATCAATGCAGCTACCTTGGTAGAGAAGAGATACAGTTTGCCAAAGCTTTGATAAACTAGAGTACTGTGCTGAGGAGGTGCTTAAGCTTAGGGACAGTTTCTGATAGCACTGTGAAGGTCAGACTGACAGAAGAAACACTCTTGCCTCAGACTTCTAAGTGCCGAGATTACAGGCATGTCCTAATGTCTGGCTCTACTTTTTAATTTATTGACATTTTCTATTATTTTTTTCTCCTTATGAAAGACATTTTTCTAGATATCTTAACTTTTAGGGTCACTGACACTATCAGCTTTCTTGGTGTGATCATTTTGTATGTATATAACCCACAAAGCCATTAAGAATTGAGGCTGTTGACTTTATAATACTGTTTTCCATGTGTCAGCTTGGTAGCATGCATCATGTTTGAGCCTCAGGAAAATAAACACCTAAGTATTGTTGCTTTGGTCTTTCAGCATGAATCATAGGCAATTGAAGGCAGAACTATTACATTTGTGAGCTTCAGTATCTGGTATATAACACTGATGGACAGTCTGGGAAATAAAGTAATTCTGGGATTTAGAAGGCCTTAGGTATGTGTAAAGTCTTGATGAAGGTGTATTTTGCAGCCTCCTTAGCTATAAGAACATGGGGAGGCCTCTTACTGCAGAACGAATGAAATCTGAAGACTGTACTTGCATGGCTGTAGCTTTGTGAAGAGACTCCACATCAAAATATCAGTGGATAAAAGATTGAACATCATTAATTCACTCTCAGTTTCTGAATTCTTCCTCAGTTCTGCACTTCTTTAGACTTGTGGGTCTCAGACATTTGCAGGGCCCCTTAGGGTCCACAATTCTCTTTCAGGTCTGGGATTGGGCTCAAGCATTTTCATCTCTAATAGGCTTCCAGGCAGGTTGGGTGCTGGTTGTCCATGACCCACACTTTGAGAATCTTCTTAGATGTTGAATAACTCAGTGCTTCAGAACTATGTCCTCTGTTACTAGGTTGGTGACCTAGGGCATGTGTGGACAGCGGAACCAGGAAGAGCAGAATGAAAATGAGGCTAAGGATTAAGGAGGCAAGGCAGGTCTAGATCTTATGGGGAATTGGAAGATAAATTATATAACTCAGGATTAGGATCATTGCGCTTGGGCATCATGTCTGTGTGAGTGATTGATCAATAACTTGTTATTAGTAGCTTTACTTCTAAAAGAATATACTGAAAATGGGCTTTTTCAATTGTCTATTTTTATCTTTTCTATCAGTTGGCTTCCAGAGGCTCAGGTGGTCCAAAGAGCCCTTAATTCTGCAGCTAACAATGTGTATCAGTATGGACGGGAATGGATAACTCACAAGGTGAGGAGTGAACTTTTCTTGTGCCTTTTTCCGTGCAGGATTTGTACAGGAGCTACTTCTACCTTTGATAGAAGATACGCAAAGATTCTCTTTGAAATGCATTTAAGTATACAGGTGGGCAAGTGCCATAAAGCAGAATCAGACTCTAGGATATCACATGAACAGTGCTGGTAGCCTGAACAGTCTTGAGGGGTTGGCTGTTCTCTTTTAAGGTAGATCTGATTTGTTTGTGCGTTAGGATAGAACGATCACGGAATTTGAGTGGCCAAATAAGGCTTTGTGGAGGAAAAAGAATTTGTGCCAGCATGTTGAATCCTGTATCTGCTGCCCGCTATGGTAGGCAGCTTCCAGTTTCATTTATTTAACAGTCAGCTCTTCCTGTAGTATTTTGAACTAGTTTACTTGCCTTCCAGCTGAGAAAACAGGATTGACAGGCTCAGCAGATCCAGACGGCCATGTGGTGCATTTGCTCCACACTGGTGACTAACACCAAATCCTTTCTTTCTTTTTTTTTAATTTTTTATTTTTTATATTAATCACAGGTTATTTACTTTGTATCCCAGCCGTAGCTCCCTCCTTCATTCCCTCCTAACCCCACCCTCCTTTCCTCATCTCCTCGCCCCTTTCCAAGTCCCCTGATAGGGGAGGACCTCCTCCCCTTCCATCTGACCCTGGCTTATCAGGTCTCTTCAGGACTGACTACAATGTCCTCTTCTGTAGCCTAGCCAGGCTGCTCTTCCCTCGGAGGTGGAGGTGTCGAAGAGCTCGCCCTTGAGTTCATGCCAAAAATAGTCCCTGTTTCCCTTACTAGAGAACCCACTTGGATACTGAGCTACCATGGGCTATATCCGGGCAAGGGTTCTAGGTTATATCCATACATGGTCCTTGGTTGGAGAAACAGTCTCATGAAAGACCCCTGTGCCCTGATATATTTGGTCCTTGTGGAGCTCCTGTCCTCTCCAGGTCTTACTAACTACCCCTTCTTTCATATGATTCCCTGCACTCTGCCGAAGGTTTGGTTATGAGTCTTAGTATCTGCTTTTATACACTGCTAGGTAGAGTCTTTCAGAGGCCCTCTGTGGTAGACTCCTGTCCTGTTACTTGTTTTCTCCTACCTCCAATGTCCATCCCATTTGTCTTTCTAAGTGAGGATTGATCATCTTACCCCGGGTCCTCTTTGTTTCTTTCTGATGGAGTTTTCTGCCAGTGTGTATCTGGCTGGA
Source organism: Psammomys obesus (assembly GCF_907164565.1). Lineage (NCBI taxonomy): Eukaryota > Metazoa > Chordata > Mammalia > Rodentia > Muridae > Psammomys > Psammomys obesus. Next base: position 12,969,337 of record NW_026589732.1, on the reverse strand, counting down.
GCTAGAGTAAGTGCTTCTGGGTGGTACTTGAGATAAACATAGAAGGAATGGCAGCTCAAGGAAGAATGTATTTTTAAAAAGTTATTTATGGGAGTGAAGATACAGACGCATGAGGGTGCTTGTGTTTGAGATGAACGTGGCTAAAGGGATAGAGCCTTGTGAAGGGAAAGTGATGGAGAAAAAAAAAACCCCACAGTTTTTGGATTTAAAGAGTAGCTTTTTTTAAGTATGGATTTGGGGTGTATCCCTCATCAACTATTGCCCATAGAATGCAGTTAATTTTTAGCCTTCATATACCTAAGTAGTTAGGATCATACAAAGATTGACAAGACTGAGGTCACTGAATGTTGTATCCCCAAAATTGCATGAGCAATTAATTTCTTGTTTAAAACTCAAAAGCAGTTCTGGAGAGATAGCTTGAGAGTGCTCAAGAGCACTTGCTGCTTATGCAGAGGACCTGGTTCAGTTCTCAGTATCTGCATACTGCATACAGCCTTCTGTAAGTCCAGTCCAGAAGATTTGATACCCTCTCTGACCTCAGCAAGCGCCAGACATGCACTTGGTGCACATTTATAAATGCAGGCTCATAAAATAAAAACATCTTAAAAAATAATAAAATTGCTAGGCAGTGGTGGTTCACCGCCTTTATGCCTGACACTTGGGAGGTACAGGCAGGCAAACCTGAGTTTGAGATCAGCCTGATCTACAGAGGGAGTTCCAGGACAGTCAGAGCTACACAGAGAAACTCTGTCTCTACAAACAAACAAACAAAGAAAAAAATAAAAGAGTTAACATCCCAAATTATGAAAAAAGGCTTTATATACATGCATTCCTATTTGCTAGTCAAAGATTGAATCATTGAAAATTGAGAGAAAGTTTGTCAGTTGGTCCTCTTATGTCTCTCCAAGACAATATGATTAATTGGCACATGATGCTATTGGAAAAAATATGTTGAGCAAGCAAAAGATAAATATATATATACAGATATTAAAACTGTCACAGGAGGAAGAGTCAGCTCCTGCAAAGAGCTTGCAGCTTTTTTTTTATACATGTGTTATTTTACAAAAAAGTGATGACATTTTATTCTGATTACTTTCTTGGGAGAAATATTTGAGAGAAGTTTTTATTCTGACTAAGAAGATAAAGCAAATTTTGGTAAATAACACATCTTAGACTAAAAAATAAATTTCAGATTTAGTTACAGAAGACATAGCTGTGTAGCCTCTCATGCAAGAGGCTAAAAGTGAAGACGGTTGAGGACATTGGTATCAAAAGTTACAATATATTTATGCTTCTGACTTAAAAGACAGAAGGATAGTGTATGTATATATATGTATATATATGTGTATATATATATGTGTGTGTGTATATATATATATATATGTATCCATCAGATTTCCCTCAGCTGGTAGATAGCTAGCCTAATGTGGTAAATTTATTTCATGTGTGTGTGAGAGAGATGTGACTATATAACTGTACATGCTTGTGTTGAGGGGAGGTGGGGGGATAGAGGTGTGTGTGTGTGAGAGAGAGAGAGGGAGGGAGGGAGGGAAGGAGAGTGGGTGGATGGATGTGCCAAGATCATAGGACAGCTTTTGAGTGTTTGCTGTTAAGATGACAAGTTTGATGAAATGAAATTCTGATAAATGTTACAGCGTGTTAACCTTGAAAATACAGTGTTAAGTAAAATCACTACTAGTCATCGGTTGGCGAGGTGGCTTGGGTGAAGCACTTGCTGTGCCAGCTGATGACCTGAGTTTGAGTCCTAGAACCACCCGGTGGAAGAAGAAAACCAACTCCAACATCCACATATATGCATGGCACCCCTCTGAACATACACAGTAGTTACAGCAATAAATAGATGATGAGCCATGTGTATGATTTCATTTACACAGACTATCCAGAAGTAGCAAATCTGTAAACAGAAAATAGAGTGGAGGGTCCCAGGAGTGGGTGACTATGAGGGGGAATGGGAGTGATTACTAAGAGTGAAAATTAATTGTAATTGTTAAATAGCTATAAATATTCTTAAGACTGGCTGGTCTACTAAACTGGGGGAATTGCAAGGTGTGAATTATGCCTTAATGCAGTTCTTAAAAATACATTGAAGCCAGAGGTTTGAGTTTACTGAGCATTAAATGTTAAGTAGCTAAGAATCATTAAGAAGTGCATTGAGAGAGCTAAAGTCTAGAAATGGCTGAAGCTAGGAAAAACTGCCATGCCTAGAAAAGAGGGAGGGTGGTGTTTTTTTTTTTTTGTTGTTGTTTTGTGTTTTATTTATTCATGTATATGAATGCTCTGTCTGCATGTATGCCTGTGTGCCGGAGGACGCCAGCAGGTTCCATTATAGGTGGTTGTGAGCCACCATGTGGTTCTTGGGATTGAACCCAGGATCTCTGGAAGAGCAGCCACTGCTCTTAACTGCTGAGCTATCTCGAAAGCACCCCCACCTCCCTCATTAAATTTTGGTAAAATCAGAGAAAACCTTGAAGGTTGAAGGTGTCTTTCCCCCAGCCTGCTTCCCAGATCCAGTTTGTTTTCTGTTCAGGCCTTATCTATTGTCTTTGTTTGAGCTATCCTTTCTGTTTGGTGTGTGCTATGCTTGGACAACAGAAGAATCAGTGCTGTTTCCTCTTTCCTTCTGCCATGACCCTCAGTGAAGAAAGCACCAGTGCATACACAGTTTACTCCTTGCTGAATGAGCAGGGAGCCAGAGTTTATAGCCTACTAGAATAACATTGGTGAGAGGAGATGAGTATTAAGCATATAAACAAATAAAAATTTTAGGTACTCAGCTGGGCATGGTGGCACACACCTTTAATCCCAGCAGAGGTCAAAACCAGCCTGGTCTACAGAGGGAGTTCCAAGACAACCAGGCTTACACAGAGAAACCCTGTATTGAAAACCAAACGTAACATTTTTTTCCCCAAACGTACTTAGGAGTGTATGGTAAAGAGTGAATCACGGTGATGTTTTAGTTAAATGTTCAAAGAGTTTTCTAAGGAAGCAGCATTCCTACCAAGACACCAATGAGAAAGTGGTTGGTGAAGGTCTGGGGAAAGAAGCATGGACAAAAATCATTCAAAAGAATCCTTCAAAAGTTCTGAGTGGTTGTGAGTACATGTGGTTAAAGGGTTGAGCTAGTGTGAAGGCAGGATGGCTGCAGCAGAGAGTGACACAGTGAAGCAGAGGACTCTAAACGGTACCCAGGCTTTAGTGAATCTGCACCAGGCTTTAGTGAGTCTGCTGACAGTAGTACTAATGTTTGCATTGTACATTGTAGCATAGGAGGATGGTGTTCCAAGTCTCTGGCTGACGTCTGCTGGGTTGGCAGCACCATGGGTTTGTAGTGGGTTTTACAACACATTGTACAATTATACAACATTATTTTTTAACCATGGTGTTTTAGAATCATTCATTGTTCTACTGGGAGTCAGGTGCCAGTAGATTGCTGCTCTGTGGATAATGTCTTCCAGAGGCTGACTAACCTCTGTAGGCCTTCTCTGGCTAGGGGAATCTCAGAAGTTGACATAGAGAATTGGTATTAGGAGTCCTAAGAGAAGTAACCAAAGGGGGTATGTGTCTGTGCTTGGCATCTTCTGTAAGGGGTTCTTTGTGTGTTCAGGTCACACATGCTATACTTTGAAAGAACATTAGAGAACTCTTCGTTTTATGAGACAGTCTCACTGTATAGAGCAGCCTGGCCTGGAACTTAGAATTCACCTGTATCAGCCTCCCTAATGCTGGGCTTGCTGGGATACACCTCCATGCCCTATGTTAGTTTTAGTACTGGCTATGCATACTTAACTGTGACCTTAAACTTCCATAGACACTTTGAAACTCTCTTCCCACACTGACGGCATCTTTGAGGTGCTGATCTGAGCCTAGGATGTCATGAGTGTAGTCCATTGAGTTACTCCACCAGCCACAACGCCATTTTCTCTTCACTCGTGGGTGGCTGTAAAGATCACACAGTGTGGATAAAAGCCACTTAAAGTTATAAAGTGCATTTCAGAGATGGGTGCCTTTTATATTCACCATGAATAATTTGTGTCTGGCTTATGAGCAGATCATTTTAATCAAAGGTTGGCTATTTGCACCAGATATGGGTGGTAACTACCTTAGGTTTATAAGGCCAACAGCAGCAGGGCAAAAAGTACCTAAGTGTATATTATAAACCGGTTTGGAGAACTAGCACTCTTATTAAAGGAATGAAGAGCAAATAATTGGTTCTCATTTAAGGTCTGCTAAATTATCTTTAAGGCTTTTAGTTGATTCGTAATGCCTTGGGAAAATTGGTATTCATACAGTGCTTGAAAAGTATTATTTATACAACGCCTTAGAAAGTTGTTGGGCAGGGTGTAGTTGACATCATTATCTTCCTTGACGCCTGTTTCTTTCTTTCTTTCTTTCTTTCTTTCTTTCTTTCTTTCTTTCTTTCTTTCTTTCTTTCTCTCTCTCTCTCTCTCTCTCTCTCTCTCTTTCTTTCTTTCTTTCTTTTTTCTGCAATTGGTGATGTGAAGCATAAATTTTATGTAAAGATGTTGACGGCCTTAAAAATTGGGACTGTTTGTATTTCCTCCTGTAAATAGTGATTAAGTAGGAATGAATTTAATAAATGAATAAGAAACCACTGAATGTAAGGTTACACACACTAGAGGTGAAATGCTTATGATTCAAAAAACATAGATTTTTTTTAATTAAATTTTTATTATTTTTTGTATTAATTACAGTTTATTTACTTTTTATCCCAGCTGTAGCCCCCTCTCTCATTCCCTTCCAATCCTCCCCTCCCTCTCTCATCTCCTCCCTGCCCCTCTCAAAGTCCACTGACAGGGGAGGTCCTCCTCCCCTTCCATCTGATCCTAGCTTATCAGGTCTCTTCAGGACTGGCTACAGTGTCCTCTTCTGTGGTGTGGCAAGGCTGTGCCTCCCTTGGGGTGGGGATGGGGGGACAAAGAGCCAGCCATTGAGTTCATGTTGGAGACAGTCCCTGTTCCCCTAACTAGGGAACTCACTTGGATACTGAGCTGCGATGGGCTACATCTGGACAGGGGTTCTAGGTTATATACAGACTTCTAGATTTCTTTTTAAGTGCAGACTTTAAATTTCATGTTTGTAAATGGAGAGGAAGTTATTGAAGAAATGGAAAAAATGGAAGCAGCTGTTTTAAGAAAGTGGAACTACAAACCAATGCTTGTTTTTTTAAACCTGTGTTTTGGACCTAGGGAGATGGTTGGTTCAGTTTGTAAAATGTTTGTGAGGACCTGAGTTTGGTCCAAGCACCCATGTAAATGAACCTGACCCACAACTTTAATCTCAGTACTCTGGAGGCAGAAGCAGGTGGATCTCTGTGAATTAGAGATCAGCCTGGACTACAAATGGAAGAGATTCTGTCTCCAAACAAATGAACAAAAGAAAACGCCAATGTGATCATGTTGTAATCCCAGTGCTGGGGGATAGAGGCAGGAGCATCCGTGGGCCGCTGACCAGCCAGTCTAGGTGAATCTGGTGAGCTTCAGATTTACTGATATTCCTTGTCTCAAAAAGTAAAGTGGAGAGTGACTGAAGGAGACACCCGGTATCCACCTTTGGTTTTCACACTTTTGTGCATATGTACTTTTGCCTACCTATACACTTACACACAGAAAAATCATTTATCTATTTATTTATTTATTTATTGCCTGTGATAGGGATTGAATCATGATGCTGCATGTTCTAGGCAAGTGATCTCTCACTGAGCTGTCTCCCCTGACTTTTAAAAATGGCTCTAATAAGGAAATAGGATGAGGTACTACAGTGAGTATAAGTTGTACTGCTCTGTGTCAGGTTTCCAGAAGCCTGTTCTGCCAGTCTCGCCTGTCTCAGAAGACTCAGAAATTTGTGCTCATAAGTTAGGTTCTGAATTTTACTTAAGAGTCTCATGGTAAGCCTTAATAATAGAAGAGGAGTAATAGATCAGCTCTAGGCTTGCAGGGAAAATGTTTTTCCTCTGTGCAGATTAAGATCAAATAGATCATTAAGTATGTTTTCATTTGTATTGTTCTCTTGTGCCCTAAGACCTAAGAAGAGAAGAAATGGTAGGATGAGATGGGGGATTTACTAGAACATGGAGGCGTCTTTTAAAAAAATAACATAATATGGCTAGAGATTTTTAAGTAGTTGAATACTTTAATTTGATTAAGTTGAATATTTTAATACTTTAATTTGGGACAAATAAAGACTTAGCATGTATTAGCCATACTGAATTGTTACTTAGAATATTAATCTGATTATACCTGTATTTTTTTTCTAGCTTCACAAAATTCTAGGAGATAAGGTGAACAATACAGCTGTGATTGAAAAACAAGTTCTAGAACTGTGGGACAGACTGTATCACTCTTGGTTTGTAAAGGTAAGTGCTTTTAGCTAATAGTTTTCATGGTAATGATAACACTGTTTTGCTTTATAGACTAATTGGGTCTATAGGATTTTATAGACTCATGTTTTTTATGTTTGGAGTTTCATTTGGTTTAACTTTTCCAGCAGCAATAACTTAAGCCTTTGGTCAGTGTCAGCTTCCACTGGCAGCTCCTCTCTTTGTCAGAACCTGTTGATCTCTCTGGGATATCAGTATTCCATGCGTTGCTCATAGCAATTCCTCTGCAGTAGCTCTGTGCAGTACAGGCAGAATGCAAGCCACATCTATTTATTTATGTATATATGGTGATAGGGATTGAGCCTGGGGTCTCATGTGTTAATAAGCACATGGTCTACTACTAAGTTATTAACACCCCAAGTTTCTGCAAACTACATGTTTATATTAATTTTTCTAATAACTGCAGTAAATAACTAAACAATAATATTAAATAACTAAAATGGATGAGATTAATTTTAATATTATTTTTCACTAATTCAGTTCCCACTGTGATTTCAGTATATACCAAATAAAAAAAAATTCAATATTTTATTTGCCTAAAACATCTAAGTCTTTGAACTCTATTGTGTGCATTTTGCACCGGCAGCACAGCTAAAATTTAGTGTGAGCCATGTTTTAAGTGTTTGGTAGCCACATGTAGCTAGTGGTTATTGTTAGGAACTGGCGAATTCTAGACATCGAAGACCTTTCTGTTTGAGGAGACAGAAATAGATCTAAACTTCAGAGACTTTCATTTGTAGTCAGCTTTTTTGTGTTGCTTACACTTACCTAAAGTTACTTTAGAATTTATGCTAGAACAAGTATGGTTTCCATTGAGTTCAAACGGTAGTTTGGAAAGCTGTGGATACTGCCGAGCTGGTGTATATGCCATGTCTGGTGGGCTGCTGAGAGCCATGGTGCATGAATAGTGGCCAGAGCTGGTTGTTTTCTCCTAGGGTTAACTTAAAGAGAAGAGGAACATGCAAGAGGAAGGTGGCTGAGTTTGAGTTTCTTGCTTAGTGACAGTCTTGCCCTGAGATGAGTTGAGGGAATAATATTGACTTCTGTGGTAAAGGCTTGAGAGTTAAAGCTAATAGTGGGTTATGAGATAAAGTATCTTATCTTTGATTCTGTCTGAGGAGCTAAGCAATTAGAAAGGTGTTATTAGTTTCTTGTGCTTGCTCTGGATCTTGCCACTCACCATGTTTGAGTCCCATTTTTGTTGTTGTTGGGGTTCCAGAGTCTCATGCACGGATCTGTACATGGGAAAGTGTGGTGTCCCCCTCCCCCCCCTCCCACAGCGTATCTGACTGACATAGTGTGCTGTGCTCAAAGCTGAAAGAATGGAAGGGCACATAAATGTTAAGAAATTGCCTCTGATTTATAACCTCATTTTTTAAATTCATTTCCCTTTCAAATTCAGTGTTTCCTGCCCATGTAAATTTCTTCCAGACAGGTAGACAAATCAGATGCCTCCCTCCATCTTGTTGGTTCTTTTCATAGTCTCTCTTTGTTCTTGCCTTGTGTAAATGATTGAGAAAGGAAAAAGAGGGAAAGGTAGGAAACCAAGAAAAGGTAGAAGTGCTGAGGGAAATAAGGAAGGAGTACTGTGAGTTCATAAGTGTTTAGGAGGGAAACACGTGTTTCACAGACACAGAGCCTAGAACGAGAATGCAGAAATACTGGCTTTAACTTAATGTTTTATATTTGCAAGGATTTTTATAGGTGAGTACTTACTGAAGTATTAGAAGAAGGTGGAAAACAAAAGAGGCATTTATTCTTTGGATGCATTAAAATGGGAATTTCACATGTCATGACCTTGCTTTTTCATAGAACGTGACACACTCTGGAAGGCACAAAGGGCACAAGATGCACGTGAGTCGTCAGAACAGCTGGCTGGGAGATATTCTGGACTGGCAAGATATTGCCTCCTTCGTTCATGAGAACATTGAGACTTTTCTTTCGGTAAGACATAGTGGTTATGGTTGAACTAAACTTAGGAAGTAAACAGAAGTAATTTCATCAGTGTCTTCAGCTCCCCTGTTTTTAGTACTGTGGAATGTACAGGCTTTGAGAACTTTACACTAGAAAGCTATCCAGAAGCTGTAGTCAGGTTGGACTTGCCTGATGTTTGCAGGTGGGGTAAGAACACCTGAGAAATGTTGAATCCTGAAGCACGTGAGCAAGCCTGTGGGCAGACAGGGTCTTAGATGGGTGTCCTCATCCCTCAGGGATGAGCTGATCCCTAAGCTGGCATTCTGAGCTAGAGACAGTTTGGAATTAGGGGTCCAGTTATATTGTAGGGACCGACTGTGAAGGCTTAGACTGCTGCTTTCCACTGACTCCTGCCGTGCTCCCCCACCCTGCATCCTTACACCACTTCTCAGTGTTATTCGCCTCTCTTCATGCCCAGAGCTGATTTTGTCAGGAGTCTTGGCATGTGACTCTTCACAGAGAAGATTTTCCTTGTGAATAAACGTGTGACTTTTATCAAATTAAATCGAGTTTTAAGAAATTTAAATTGAGTGAAGTGATCCGTGAGCATAGCTGAAAGCAGGACTACCTGTGTCTCCACACACCGGGCCGGGACTAGCTGTCTCTACAGGACAGCCTTCTCTGGTGTTTTCGTCTGGATTGCTAAGGTGATGTTTACATTGCTCTTTCTTGTTTTACCATTTTAGATATTATCTTTTGGCTTCCAAATATGGAAGATGAAGGTAAAGACGTGACTTTCTCCCAAGCCTTCAGTGCTCTCTGACACTTTTCTTGGGGTTTCTCACAGCTCCCTCAGCCACCTCCCTGTACTCACATGCCTCCTTTCCTCTCATTCAGCTGAGCGGAATTAATAGCTTATTTAATTAAGGAGTAGGCACTTACTATTTTCCTCAGGCTGTCCCTGAACTCATGGCTTCAAGCAGTCCTCCTGCCTTAGTTTCCCGTGTATCTCGCATTGCAGGCATGTGACAGTGTGCCCAGCTGTTTTGTTTTGGTAGTTTCTTTTCTCTGCTTTTACTAGCCTAGTGTTTCTCAAAGGTGTTAGTACAGAACGTCAGAGTGCATGTTTATCTACTCACTAAATAATTTCTCATGATAGCACGAAGGGTCCACTTTAGTGTGTTAAAATACTGTTTTCTGGGGCTGAGGAAATGGCTGAGTGGAAAGTCTTTGCTGCACAAGCATGAGGACCTGAATTCACATCCTCAACACGTGTGTAAAAGTTGGAGGTGGTAGGACACACCTGTAACCTCAGTGCTGGGTGGGTGTGGGGAAGATTGCACAGACAGGTAGATTCTGGGGCATTGCTGGACAGCCAGTCTCTCGGAACCAATGCATTCCAGGTGCAGTAAGAGACTGTGGATCAAAACATGAAGTAGAGAGTGATTAAGGAAGGTAGGTGATGTCCGCCTGTGGCCTCCGCTCTTGTGCATGCACTGGTACATGTGTTCCACACACACGTGCACACAATACACAAATGCATAGTGTATGTCAAATACTGGACTAGCTGTTTTATAAATATTTTCTAATTTAACTCTCCTAAAGTGCCCAGAGAGCTGATAAAACTACTCTTGTTTTAGAATAGACTCAGTGATGACATTTATATTGTCTTAAGTTTTTATTATACTGTCTTTATTTATATAATGTCTTTTCTTTGTGTGAGGGACCAGGTTCTTATTTAACATGTATTGTCTTCAGAACATGTTTTGTCCTTGGGAGAGCTCTAGATCTCTTCCTTTCACACTTTTCTGTCTTTGTTTTATCTTCTGTGCTTTATTAATTTTTTTCCAAATTTTTTTAAGGCGTGGTCTTTGTACCCCAGGTTGTCTTCAAGTTCCGCCTACCTATGCCTCCAGAGTGCTGGAGTCAGCACTTTCCTTTCTTTTCTGATCTTTGGGCAAGTTCCTCAGCTTTCCCCAGGGTGTTTCAGAAGACATGGAAGTTCTCCTATAGTCAGATTCCTCCTAGTTCATTGTTTTCACTCTTTTTTGGGTACTTGCATATATTTTACCTTTTTCAGTATTGATGCTCAGTCTTTCTGAATGAATATAATTTTTTATGATTTATTTATTTTTATTTTATGTGCATGTATTGGTGTTTTGACTTCATTTGTGTCTGTGTGAGGGAGTCGATCCCCTGGAACTAGAGTTATGGACAGTTGTGAGCTGCCATGGGGTGCTGGGAATTGAACCTAGGTACTCTGGAAGAACAACATTGCACTGAGCCCTCTCTCCAGCCCTGAATGAATGTAATTTTAAAGATTTATTTTTATTGGTATTTGTATGAGTTTTTTTCTGCATGTATATGGACATCAGAGAAGGTATCATATCCTTTGGAACTGGGATTGCAGATGGTTTTGAGCTACTATGTGGATGCCATGAACCGAATCTGGATCCTCTGGAAGAGCAGCCAGTGCTCTTAGCTGCTAAGCCATTTCTCTGTGTTCTCTGACTAGATTTTAAGCTCTTTATCACTACTTTAGAATATAGCCTGGTGTTTGTCAACTAAACTAATGAAAAGAGGCACATTTGTAGCTTACTTTAGTATTTTTGTGCTTAAAAGAACAGTGGCAGAGCTGAAATGGTATGCTGAGACCTTTCCATATCCCTTCCTGTAAGGCTAGAGCAGGAAGATGAACCAGAAAAGGCCAGTGGAGCTCATGTAGCCCACATCACTAGGCTCTTAGACTGACAGGGAGATAACTCCACCTTTGCGGAAGAGATGTATTCTCTTATTTTGACCCTGCATCCCTGTAGTGTTCTGTTTTTTCACTTCTCAAAGCTGCTTCTTTGTGCTTCTTGGGTTCTATAGAATTTGGCTCAGAAGTACCTGAGAAGCCAAATAAGTAACCAAGGGTGATTGGATGGTAGTGGACTCAGAAGGGAAGCAGCAGAGCAGGAGGATGCTGAGGCTCGTTGTTAATGCTAACTGCCATCTGTGACCAGGTTATCTGCTTGTGGGTCTCCTCTGGGCTTCATTTCATGGTCTCTGTTCTAGGCATCCTTTTAGTCATACTTCTACTGTTGATTAGATTAATGCCCACCCTGCCTCTTGTTTGCCATTTTTGAGTTGGGATGCATTTTTGCCTCTATGAATCTGTTGCATTTTTCTGAGCTTCATGGGTCTTTACTGATACTTTACTGATATTCTCCTTTCTAAGCCTGGTGATTACGCTAAAATTCTACTTCAGTGATTCAGTTAACATCCCAGAAATGTCCTCTCTGTCTTCTCTAGTTGATCTTCTTCCAAGTAAAAATGGTTTAGTTGGTTGTTGTTGGAAACTGCCAGTCTACAGTTTCCATATTCAGTTAATTTCTTAATAATTGGAGGAGGCTGTTTTTTATTTGTGTGACTCAGAAACTACGTAAATTTTTTTTTAATAAAAAATTCCAGAGTGACTGGGGCTCCCAAAAGAATGCTTGCCAAATTATAAATACAAGCACTGTCTCCTATAATCAGCAGCTTTGTTCATTCATTCTTTATCCTACAAGGTCAAACAGTTAATTGTGCATATTTTTGTAGGCAGAGAGAAGCATTTTCAAGATTTTTTTTGTAAAGGGTTTTTGTAAATGTAGCCCGCCTGTTGAATTCTCTTATGAAGACTGAACTGAGGCTTGCGACAGAATGTTCTTTCTAAATGGTGCATTTGAGGTGGGAGAGGAATGGCAGACATTGCATAGACATGTCATTGTTTGAGCACATGAAAGGACCAGAACTGCAATCTTAGAAAGGCACCAAAGAAAAATTGAGATGTCTGGGTTCTGGTCCCAGCAGCAGCAGCAGCAAACCTCTGTGATTGAGTTCAGATGTCTATAAAGTCATCCACAGCACTGTTTATGGGAACACTTTTAACAGTTAGAACAGAATGTGTCTTCCTCATCATTTTGCTTCCATGTTTTTTATTAAGAGGAAGCACCCACTTGGGAAGAATAGAAGAGACACTGTAAGGGGTTTGAGATGATGAAGGGACAAGAAATGAAAACTTAGAGACATGATGAGACATTGGCATCTTCCTTTACGTATATTTTACATCTAATGTATGCACAGCTGTCTTGAGAACTGGTTCCCATCAGTTTGTAGGTAATAGATCAAGTGAATAGTCTTGATCTGTTCCAGAAAAGGCTGTTGTTGATCCTGTCTCTTCATTATTTTCATTGTGACTTAAAGTCATTGGAATAATACACTGTATTTATGGTTGAATCTGAGTGGAGATGGTAAAGGTAGAGGTATAGTTAGCTAATCTAGTGAATGACCTACCCTAATAACCCTCCAAAATAAACAGAGCCACAGTGTGCTTACGTAGTCTTCTGTAGACATATATATGTATTGTTTTTGCAGTTAAAATTCAGACTACATAAAAATTCTGTTTTTAAAAAAGCATAGTAGAGGCTGGGCATGGTCACACATGCCTTTAATTCCAGCACTCAGGAGGTAGAGGCAGGTAGATCTCAGTGAGTTCGAGATTAGCCTGGTCTACAAAGGGAGTTCCAGGATAGCCAGGGCTGCTACACAGAGAAACCCTGTCTGGAAAAAAACCAATCCAAACAAACAAAAACAGCATGATGGAATAAAATATAGTAAAATGTCTCTGCTAGTTGTCAACCTATTTGAAGTGTTAGTTGGAATGGATTCACTGTAACTACTTAGCCATTTTCTTTACTATTGGACATAGATGTTTCTGGATGCTTTTTCCTGCCTTTAAGATAGGCAACAGATTTTACTTTTCCATTTTAGCTAATAACACAGTGCACTAAAAGCACACTAGATGGCTATAGCTGCTCCCTTTATGAGGAGGAGTTCTGACCCCGCTGTCCTTTCTCATCAGATCTTGGAGTCCCTGTGGATTGTTATGAGCCGGAACGTGAGCCTGCTGTTTACCACGGTTACCACACTGCTGACCATCCTCTTCTACAGTGGCACTGCCCTTCTCAACTTTGTGCTTTCCCTGGTATGTACACAGAGCGCACATTGTATTTCCTTATGCATCACAGATTTTTTTTTTCCGGGCTTCGTATTTGTGCATGTCTGTCTTCTGTAGGTTCTGAAATGTGATTTTTTTTTTTTTTAAGTGATATTGTCCTTTGTTTTGCAGATAATTTTCCTGACCACACTATTTTATCTGTTAAGTTCCAGTGATGAGTACTACAAGCCAGTGAAGTGGGTGATAAGCCTGACACCACTGTCTCAGCCAGGTCCTTCTTCTAATATTATCGGGCAGTCTGTGGAAGAGGCTATCAGGTAGGGACAAGGTTTATGCTGTTCTTACTTTTTTCATAAGCTTCCATGGCATCCCAGTTACCTTCCTTGTAGTTCATAGAAACATTCAGTGTTGAACTAGTGAAGGATGTTGGTATTTTCAAGACCTTTATCTTACTCAAAGAAGGTCTTAGAGGCAGTGCATGTGCTTTGAGGAAAAGTTCCAAGGAGTTTGCCTCTCTACTCTGTAGCTGTGATTTACAAAGACATAATGTGTGTCTACAGATGGGCTTTCCGCAAAGAGGCTTAGTTTGGTTTCCATCATCTTGTTCACTTGCCCAGGAGAACCCCCATCTTTCACCACATAGTCTTCACCCTCATTAGGACCCTTATCTATTCTTAGGAGGTCCAGCCTGGAATTGGGCTGGGGATAGATGACCCTCCTGTTTCTTCTTTCTTGTTGTGTCCAAGCTGTGCCCTCTGCAGGGGTAAGATGGTTATGAAAATTGCTATTTTATTCAGTGAATGCTCAGTGACAGCAAGTGGTTAGCTAAGTGGTCTTAAACTCAGTTACATAGTGGAAACTTTGGCATTTCTGTTTCCGCATACAGTATCATTGTTTGGAACTAGTCATCCACAGATACCTTGAACTGACCTTAATCATTCTTGAATTCCCCTGGCTGCCTTTCCACTATATTAATGAAAACAGCTAGGGAGATAACCACATTGATCTTTGGAAACACCCTTTGGTGTTTGATCTTTGGAAAAGTATATATAGTCCTAGAGTTCATCATGTTTGGAAATGCCGTCAGCTTTTCTCCCTGTTCCTACTTGGGAAGCTTGGAGAAGGTCTTTATCAGTACTTTCCCCCTTGGATTGAACTTGGTATCATTTGGCATTCTAAAAAAATTGCTCTTAACACCTGTCTGGTATCTTTGAGTATTCATGTGGAGAGGTCAAATAAAGATTGTTAGAGAAATAGTTTTAGTATTGCTTCCAAGTCTGTGACCTCTGACATCCTTACTGGATAAATAAAATGATGAAAACTGCAGCAATAGGTTATCTTTTGTGTGTCACTTTTAAAAAGTCTTTTGTAAATATTCTTACCCTAAAAGGGAAAAAATAAAACAATACAAAACAAAAAATATCCCAGTAGCATGAAACTATTGAAATAGCCTTTGCAGCGGCTGGCACCAGTCCTTCTGTCAACACAGCAGAGGCCAGGCTGTATGGAGACAGGTGTACTGCCCAGGAAGACCTTTGAAAGAACAGCAGTGCTCTAGCTTCCCACCAGAACCTCATTCTCACGGAAGTTTCATCTTCCTCAGATTATAGTTCTGGAATGTTCTTACTCTGCTTTCTCAGAGGGAGGAACTTTCTGACTGACACTGAGTTTACAAGACACTTCACAACCTCCCTATCCTAATCTCTGTCTCGTTTGAGACTGGATCTTGCTTTGTCAGCCATGCTGGCTTTGAACTTGAAATCTCCTATCTCTCTGTTTCCTAAGTACTTAGGATTTCAAATAGGTACCACCATGCCAGACTTCATTCATCATTTAATACAGGGGAAAAAAAAAAGTTTAGTATTCGCACTGTAGTCCTGTGGGTGAAAGCTAATGGGCAGGTTTAAGTCACAGACAGCCATTTTCAACTGTGACTTGAGACAAGCTTTTGCAGTCTCCAGCCCTGCATGCTGTTTCTTTACAAGCTTATGGTAAAGACTTAACATGTCTGGGTTTTGCATGGGCTCCTTTCAGGAGTCTTCAGGAGGAAAATGGCAATAAGCTGTGTCTAAGAACCTAAGTAAGAATTTTCATTCTGAAGGATTATGTTCAAGTAGGAATTATGATTCTTTGTAGATGAGGATTAATTGGAAGGATAGATAAACAATTACGAAATTGCAATTTATTCTGTAAATGCTCAGTAATACCAGTTTTATAAATAAGTCATTACTCAGCAGTGTATGGTCAAGTGAAAAACCACTAAGTTAATTTCATGTGATCCTTCAATGAGTTCAAAGTGAAGTGAGGTTGGGAGTTAACTGCATGATGAAGCAGAGTGAGTGTTTCTTAGAATTTGCTGTCTGAGCTGTGTGACCCCTGTGTGATCACCATGCCCTTGAAATTTTGAACCTTAATCATTTTAGTTCTAAATCCATGTTCTTCCAAATTAAGTACATTTGCCATTGAGTTTTCATTTCATCTCAGGAGTTTGAATTAGTAGCATGCATCTTGGATCCCTAGCCATTTTCCTCCCGTTAGCAAGCATGCTGCCTCCCGAATGTCCACGTCACACCCTTCTCCCCGATGCTCCCTTCTGCTTGCTCTGGTGGAGATATTGCACATTACTAAGTTGCATGTTGTCACGGCCTCAATGCAATTTAGTGTGTGTGATATTTTCACGTGAGTGCATGCACACAGGTATGGCTATTGCTTGCTGGGATTACAGCTTTTTTTGTGCTGGAGGGTGGAACTCCTGGTGATGAATTAATTACATGTGAGAATGTATGTTCTGTAAGATTTAATTCAGAGAATGATATGTTCTGAAATGGATATGCTCTTCCCACCAGTTCTGAAAAATTGAAATTATTTTAGTTATTTTTAAAAAGTCAGTATTTCTTCTTAAGTAAATTAATGTTTTCATTTTCAAATATGAATGAGTTGTTGACTAAATGAAATTCTTACAGATTTAAGGGTGTAAACAATACTTGCTTAAAATGAAATGTATAACAATATAAAGCATTTATTTATTTGTTTGTTTACAATATTTTGAGACATGGTTTCTCTGTGTAGCCCTGGCTCCCCTTGAACTCCCTCTGTAGACAAGGATGGCCTTGAACTCACAGAGGTCCACTTGTCTCTGCCTCCCAAGTGCTGGTACTAAAGGTGTGTGTCACCAACACCTGGCATAAAGTTTTTTTTTTTTTTTTTTTTTTTTTTTTTTTTAAAGTGCTTTTGAACTGGATGTGGTAGCATCCAGTAATCCTAGTAATCCTAGTATTTGGGAGGCTGAGCCAGGAGGATTGTTGTTAAGTTCTAGGCCAGTTTGAGCTACATAGAGAGTTTAAGGTTAGTTTGAGTTATTCATCAAGACCAAAAAAAGTCACACACACAAAATAGGTTATGGGATTATTATTTTTATTTGTTTGAGATAGTCTAGTATTGTAATAAAGAGATAAAATTTCTTATGCATATTTTGGGAAACTATATAGAGTAAATAATGCCTCTTTACAGTGATTAAAGGTTAGTGTAATATACTTGAATGTTTATCTTATTAAGCTCAAAGGAAATAGCCTTAAAAAACTTTGTTGTACATGTAGTTTTTCATTGTGATACTTGCTATATATTTGTTTTATTGAACTTCAAAGTTTTTGGTACAGATATGTATTATTATTTGTACTTGAAACCGTTTACAAATTTTAAGAATTGATCATTCATGATCAGTAAGCATTGTTTAGGACACAAAATGTATATTAATAAGTATTAGTGATATAACAGTTCTGAATAAATGTATATCACTCCTGCCAGAGTTCTCAGGTTGTATCCAGAGTTGGCTGCTTCTGACTGTGACCCTCAGCTGTTCACTATGTAAGCTCTGCTTTCCTGCACTGCTCAGCTGCATCTGGGTGCGAGTGCATAGCCATGACCTTGCTTCTTACACTAGAAATCTGTTGTTGCCAGATTTTTGTGCATTGATCATGTAGCTGGTCTCTGAGACAAATGAACCAGGAGGTGGGGAGGGATGTGATATAAGAGAGGTCAGGTGTTTGGGTGATACTAGAAAACCCTGGGCATTTGTTTCCAGACTGTTGTCCTAGAGTATATACACTTGCAATAAAGCAAGATATACGAGCCTTTGATTCCCCTCTTAACTCTAGAGTATGTGTTTATCCTGGAGTTTATTAAGTGTGCAGTAGCATTGCCTCTTAAATGTAATTGTATATATTCTAACTAAAATATCTTCTTAGAGATGCAGTGATGATCATCTGAGTTGTTGGAAAAAGGAATCTGATAAACTGCGTACATTCAGGGTTAACTCAAACCTTCAATTTGTTAAAACTAAAATTTCTGCTTCACAGTATATGAATTTGAAGACACAGTGGTACACCCACGATCAAGGGAGCTGGCACTGTCCCAGTCAGAATGTTGTGCACTGGCTTGGCTGCTCATGGTCCCTCTCCATTAACTTACCCTCTATTTGAGGCACACTGGATTATATTGAGGGTAGAGTGCTCATAAGGTGATGGTAGCCATTGTTTCTAGGTGAAATGATACCCTGGTGCTCTTCCTGTTTGATCTTTAGAGATGAAAGGTGGAAGTAGTATATAGAAATGTGGAGGGGGTGCGGTGTTGTTTTGGACTGGACTCATATTCTGTTTCTTTTCTTTCTTAGACTTGTGCTTCCTGCTTGTCTGTGGTAGGTGGCACTGTGTACTTCTGAGCTGTTATTTGTCGTTCTCATTCTGTAGCTTACTTCAGGTTTCATTTCATCAAAAGTCAAAAAAAATTGACTGATGTTGTCTTGTCTGTTTATTCTTCACTTGAAAAAAATGAAGAGTGCTCATTGATCAGGAATGGGAGAGGGCTCATAGCTGAGACATAGTTGTGTGAATGAGGCACAAAACGCACACCTTTAGTGTCAGTACAGACATTCTTAGGATTATTAGTGGGGAAAGGTGCAGAGGAAAGGCTGGCTGTACCACAACTTTTGGAACTTTTATTCCACAGCGATGTGTGTGTACGTGGAGCATAGCCTTTGAGGAGCAAGGTGGAGAGAGGAGCCTGAGCTGTGGTATCTTGTGTGTATGGGGCCAGGGATTGTCTGTGAGTCTGTAATGATTAAAGTCTGAGAAAGGGAATTAATCTTGTTAGAAAAGGCACCTCAGTGGGTGATGTCAGCTTCTTCTTCCATTGGTAGATGAACTATCAGAAGAGGGGAGAAGAGCTTCCAACATATTCCGAATATGATTCTTGTCAATTGCTGAGTGCCAGGAAAGTCTAGAGACATAGTGAAAGAACTAATTTCCATTACGTTTGAAAAATCGCCAGGGATAAAATGATCCCAGAGGGCTGAGCACAAGCAATAGCTCTTCCCCTCAAACGGAAGAGGTCAAGCCTGAAGGGAAAATGGGTAGCACATGGCTATTAGGATGGTTTCCACCATGCAGACTTTGTTTTGACTTTTACAGGAGGTATTTGGTCATGGTGAGCAGTTTAGAAGAGAATGCCTGTTGGCACTGTGACATCACATAGCACAGATGCTACACAGGTGTAGTTTAGAAATGGCACGAGTCTGTGTCTAGTGGCTTGAGATTAGATGATATATAGCGTACTGTTTTTCCCTGATAGAAAGGCAGGAATATACACATTGTGTTTGGCTCTCCAAAAAAGATTTGGATTAACTGGCATTCACAAGAGAATGGAATGATTTTTCATTAGAAGCTTTGTTCTTACAATGATGAAGCTAATTTCTGCTAGTCCATTTAACTGAATTGTGCATTATTGTATACAGATCATTATTTAGTGCCAGATAAACTTTTCTTTGACTAAGAAAGCAAATTATCAGTAGTCTTGGAGTGAGTGTATGTGTGTGTGAGTGAGTGTGTGTTATGTATGGCCTTGTACATGTTCTTCACAAGTTCTACTATTTAGCTACATTCCTTGTGTTTGAAACTTGCTTTATCATATTGTAAACGTCCATGTGCAGCTGTAGTCAGTACTTTACACTTTGTTTTTCTGGATTGTGGTATCTGGTCATTGGTGGGTACTATAGAGGTTTAATTATACCTACATTATGATTACTTTTAAATACTGGTGATTGAACCCAGGGCCTTATGTGGTAGATGAGTGTTCTATCCCTAAGCTATATGCCCAACTGTCAACTTCTGAATCTGGGAAATGAGTGAGTATAAGTTCAGCATTACAGGTTCTTGTTCATATAACCTATACTTTAAAGTTTAAGTAATACATTTATATTAGCTTCCCGTTAATAGTGTGTCAAATTATCATGAACTTAGTATTTAAAAACATGCATTTTCTAACTTGTAAGGTCAGAAGTCTTAAAATGGAGATATGATCAGGACTGTGGATTCTCTGGACGATGTAGGGGAGATTTGAGGGCATTAAAACATCCTCTCTCTCAGGAAGTGTTGATAAGGTACTGCTCTGCCCTTAACAGATGCTCATATAGCAGGTCATGTGCAGTGCAGTCCAGGTAGTAGCTTATATTCTTATCTCAGGGTGTTGCACAGATATGCTTGGTAACTGTGAACAATGTAGTGCAGATGGTCAGGGACCACAAATTACCTAAAAGTTGCTGCAATGACTCTGTTACATACGGCTCTGGTTCAGGGTGGAAAGAAAGAAGCTGTGCTCATTACATACTTATGATCTGTTTTGGGGTGAGCTGGTGTTTGAGCCACCTGCAGGGGCCTCAGTTGAGAATCTTTACTGCATCCTTGGTGCCAGCTTTTTCTGCAGAAACTTACAAGGTCAGGCTAATGCAAGCTGCATCCACAACTTTTCACAGTAGACAAATTCTGTGACCCTCCCCTCACCCTAGTAGTTGATGTGGTCATTACTCCTCCCCAGCTTCCTCATCCAGTGGCTTCTGAGAGTGCTGCACTCTGGTGATTTTCTCCTACTGCAGAAACCCTTCCATCCCCTCCTTTGCTGATGTATTGTTGTCCGTAGGTCTCCAGAGAATATAGCCAGCCTATTTCCCCTTCTTCTCCATGCTTGGCCCTTGAGGTCCTCTACTTAGACTGCTGTATGTTATGCCTACTAAGCCTCATCTCTTATTCCAGCTTCCTCCCAGATGTTTCCATCATTCTTTTGACTTTTATTTTCCAGGCCAGGTATTCTTCCTTTTTTTAATTCTCCCCTTATCCACGTTTCTGGATACCACTGTTTTTTCCCCATCATTTGTTTTTCTTGGGCTCTTCATTTCATTTGTATCCTATGGGGTGTCTTTCCTCCTTTCTTTCTTTTTCATATATGTAAATCTGGGCCCTTATTGTGAGAGTCACATGACACATTGTTGAGTGATGCCATTGGTAAAGGTGGGAAAAGGTTTTGCAGATGGGGAGCTATTCATTAATACCTTATCGCACAGTCCACTTGCATGGCAGAGTCCCGTGACTGCAAGTCAGCTTGTGCTGTGGGAGCCTCCCTCCTGGGCTCTGGGAGCCTCCCTCCTGAGAATCTTTGCAGAGAGTCTGCTTTCCGCCGTGTCACCCTCGCTGCCACCATCCTCTTTCAGGGACAGCCTCACCTACCTGTGAATGTTTGTCCCTACAGAGCCTCGCCTCTGTGGTTTTGGGGGTTACTTGAGGCTGCTGCCTTTTCCACACAGAACTGATTTATTCTCTTCCAACAGAGAAGCAGAAACAAAGCACTTTCATGTACCATACAATGATCTAACTGTAGGAGATAAGCCTAATTTCACTGCTTTATTTTCCTGCCCAGTCATACTCTGGAGCTAATAATCATGTATTTCCCCAGATGACTTGCATTATTTGATACCAGAAGTTGCTTTGTAGTCTTGTTTTTATAAAGAAATGTGTGACAATTTTAAGAGAAAAATTGAGAGAGTATAGGTTAGATTATTCCTTACTCTTTCTTTGCTGGCCCTCCCTTTCCCCTTCTGTTACCTTTCCTGCTTTCTCTCCTTCTTACCCCCTGTCACTTCCTCTTACATCTTTTTCCTTTCCTTGCTGGGGCTTGGACCCAGAGTTGGAACATGCTAAACCTTACTCTATCACCCAGCCATACTCCAAGCTCACTGGAGGCAATCTGTGTTTCTTAGAACTTAATTCTATCTTTAGACACATGCTATTTATACTTAGGAAATATAATTGTTACCCAGGAAGTACCTGCTTTAGAAATAGAAAGTTGAGACTGGGAGTGTAGCTCTGTAGGGTGCTTGCATAATGCCCAAGGCCCTGAATTTGATTTCCTCCCACCCCCAGCATCCACACAGAATAGAAAGTTGGTAGTTATTTCAGTGAACATGCTATTTTAAGGTGTTTTGTTTGAGTTATCTTCTCATCAGGAAGAAATATAAAGAAAAGTTTAATATGTAGGTTTCAGTATTTTAATAAAATAAGTATATGCTCAGAGAAATGAGAGCTGTTACCAGATTTGAAATAAAGTGACTGGAGACCCAGAGGCGATTTTTCTGCACCACAACATGATGCTGGGATTATTCACCTGTTCTTTTCTTCCTGGGTCTTCTAGGGGGGTGTTCGATGCTTCCCTCAAAATGGCTGGCTTCTATGGATTGTACACCTGGCTGACTCACACTATATTTGGCATCAATATTGTCTTCATACCATCAGGTAACAACAGTACACAGAACTTCCTGGATGACTAGTTAAGGAAAGTTAGACCTTACATTAGAGCTGCCTTCTTCCTCAGAGTTAGGATATCCACCCGGCTGGCTGGAGGTCTCTTCTAGTTCAGCATGTTTGCAATGTGCTTATATTTTGCTATAGTCCTCATATCAGGAACAGTACCCATCACATAGAAAGTCATTTGCAGGGGTTTGTTGAATGAGTAAATGTCCTAACACTTTGTACAACATTGGGCACATAGTTGGCTCTCAAAAATTAATTGAACTAATTGGCAGGGAGTGAGCAGTTTGTTGTCTAATAGTTTGTCCCATGAGGGATACAGTCTCAGGGGCAGGTGGATGTGTCTGGGTGAATTTAAGTGTGGGTATACTGTCATCCATTTTGAGAGCAGCGCCTTCTTTCTACAGCAGGTGACAATCTGGGGTTTTCTTTTGTTGGTTCAGAGCCCTCTTCCACTTTTTCTTTTATTTTGTCATTGTTTCTAGAACCCCCTTCAACTTTTTTATTTTTGTCACTGTTTCTTAAAATGTCCGTCCCTGCCTTTCACATTTACTTTGTTGTCACTCTTCAACTGTCATTCATTTCCCCTTCTTCCTTACATTCCCACATTCATTCATGTTTCTTCCCATTTAGTGGTCTAGTAACCCACCTCTGATTGTCATGTATCCTGAAAGCACAAGAATTTATTGTACAATCATGTTGACAGACAGAAAAGGTGGTGTATAGATGAAAGCCAGCTTTTCAGGGTCACCCAAATGGCTAATGGTTAGACCAGAGCAAGAATCCACGTCTGTGTGGAGCCAAAGAGAGGGAGAGAAGAGAGCTTGAAGTAAGATCCTTCTACTTACAGGACTTTTGTTATATATCAAGTTACATTTAAATTTTTATTAGTAGCAAAGTAAAGAATAAGAATTCAAGCTGAGAGTTAGATTGAGTTGAGGGTCAGGATATTTTGGTCAGTGTTCTAGGGTTATATTTATAGAACTGGATTTAGCCATAGGCCAATAAAATTTAACACTTAAGAATAACATAGCCAGGGGCCAGAGAGATCGCTCAGCATTTGAGAGCATTGGCTTTTCTTCCAGAGGACTTGCATTCGTTTTCTAGTACCTACATAGCAGCTCACAACTGTCTGTAACTCCAGTTTCATGGGATCAGATACACAATTCACAACAACAATGCACAGAAAAAAAATAAATCCTTTAAAAAGAAAAGAAAAAAAACCCCATAAATTTGTAAACTAGACATATTAGAAAAGTTTCAATAACAATTTTTAAGATAACGAACTATTATTTAATTAGAAAATTCAGTTCAATAGGCTCTACCGGTCCTCTAAAACTGGAGCTTGTTTGGGTAGGCTTTATTTTTATTTTATGTATGTAGGTGTTTGATGCATGTATGCATGCATTTATACCACATGTGTACAGTGCCTGCAGAGACCAAAATAGCATGTCATATCCCCTGGAACTGGAATTACAGGGGACTATGAATGCCATGTGAGTGCTGGGAATCGAACTTGGGTCTTCTGGAAGAGCAGTTGATGGTCTTCTCCACTGAGCTGTTTTTCCAGCTGCAGTGGATAGGTGTTTTTAAGGGAGGGAGAAGTAGTTCTTGGGCTCTGCTGCATTGTTAATATTTTGACAGTGGCTTTGATTTGTTTTTCTTTTGTTCCTTTATTAGCTTTGGCAGCAATCCTTGGAGCTGTGCCATTTCTGGGGACATACTGGGCAGCAGTACCTGCAGTTTTAGACCTGTGGCTGACACAGGGGTTAGGATGTAAGGCCATCTTGCTGTTGGTCTTTCATCTCTTACCGACATACTTTGTGGACACTGCCATCTACTCTGATATATCAGGGTAAGTATTCTCAAGTTCTTGCTGAGTTGTAGGTGTTTGGTTAGGGAAGGGTCTAGTGGCAGAATGTTTCAGTTGGATAACCTTTTGTGATCCTTTTGACAGTGAAATTTGGATGTAGAATTATATTGCTGTGATAGGGTTATGATTGTTATTATTTAAGAATAAAACCCAAAGTTAAGACAAAATTATGCAAAATTCTTTTTTTGTGAGTTTTGTGGCATTTGGCCTTGGAAAGAAGTATTGCCAGGCATATCTAAAATATTTTTTTAATTTTTATTTTATTTAAGTTTATTTACTTTGCATCCCAAAGGTGACCCCCCTCTCCTCCCAGTCCTTTCTTCTCCCTTCCCCTGTTCCTTTCCCCCAGAAAATGGGAGCATCTCCTCTCCCCATATCAACCTTTCCCAGCACATCAAGTCACATCAGGACTGAGCATATCCTTATCCTCAGAGGCCAGGCAAGGCAGTGCTGCCAAAGGGAAGTGACCCAAAAGCGGGCAGTAGAGCCCATTTTAGAAACAGCCACCCTCCCCTCCACTTGCCAGGTGACCCACATGAAGACCAAGCCGCCCATTGGCCATATATGTTATGTGCAGGGGACCCACGTCCAGACCATGCATGCTCCTTAGTTGATGTCTCAGTCTTGGTAAGCCCCTGTGGGTCTGGGTTAGTTGTCTCTGTTGGTCTTCTTCTGTGGTTACCCCTCTTCTGGTCCTTCCATCTTTCCCCCAACACTTCCACAGGGCTCTCCAGAGTTTTGCCTCCTGCTTGGCTGCAAGTTCCAGCACTTGTCTCCATCTGCTACTGGATGGAGCCTCCCAGAGGACAGTGATGTTAGGCTCCTGTCTGCAAGCATAGAAGAGCATCATTAATAGTGTCAGGGGCTGACTCTCTATCATGGGGTGCCTCTCAGGTTGGGCCAGTCATTGGTTGGACATTTCCTCGATCTCTGTTCCCTCTTTATCCCTGTGCTTCTTGAGGCAGGGAAGCTTTTGGATCAAAGGTTTTGTGGGTGGGTTGTTGTTCCCCTTCTTCTTCTAGTCCTGCCTGGCTAGAAGGCTGTCACTTCAGTCTCCATTTCTCCCCTGTTAGGAGTCTTAGTTAGAGTGACCTCCATTTCCTCCTAGGAACTTACCCTGTTGCAGGCCTCCAGCTTATCAGAGAGCTATTCCCCTCAGTTACCCTTCTTCTAACCAGCCCTCTCACCTCCCATCCCTGTTCTCCCCTCATCTGATCACTATCCTTGTTTCCGTCCCCATTCCATCTCCTGCCCAGTTCCCTCTCTTCATCCATTTTTGCTGTCTATTCTATTTCCCCTTCTGAGTGACATTCCAGCACCCTCTCTTGGGCCCTCCATGTTACTTAGCTTCTTCGGTCTGTAGATCGTAGCATGGTTATCCTGTACTATAGGTCTAATATCTGCTTGTAAGTGAGTACACACCATGAGTCTTTCTGGGTCTGGGTTCTGTCGCTCAAGATGATCTCTTCTGGTTCCATCCATTTGCCAGCAAATTTCATGATTTCCTTATTTTTTGATGGCTGAGTAGTATTCCATTGTGTCAGTGTACTAGCCTAACATATTTTAAGTATAATAAAGTTAGTGGCAATTTTAATCATGCTCTGCCTTTGAAGAAAATGATTATGTAATTGTGTGTCCACAGATTCCAGTGGAAGGTGAATCTCAGACAGCGTTAGTGTTTGTGTTCTCTTCAGATATATGCATGATTCATGATGAACACAGCTTAAACAGGTTAAACTTTGATGATGTGATAACGCTCTATTTTTCTAGGTTTTATACCTATGTAGAGATTGCATCATGTCCTTGTAGTGAGAATTTTGGAGTTTTGGTTTCTTTAAAAAACAGAGTAACATTATAAGAATAGGTTTTTGTTTTAATCCCAGGTATAGGGATATGGGGCTGCTTTGCAGCCGCTGACTAAGATTTGCCTCCTGCTCTGGCAGGAGCATGGTTTTGCCAGCTGCAGATAGTTTCTGCAAGTGGTAATGTTAGTAATTCTGGGAACTTTTCAAAGGATATATAAATGCTAGAGCATCAATAGGTGTCGCTGATTGGTGGTTGGAGTAGTCTGTCCCAAAGAAGCGAGAAAAATAAATTAGATGCCCTGATAGCAAAGATCAAACCTTCCCAAAGGAACCCAACACCCCTAATCAGTAGAAAGTAGTTTAACATAACTTAATCCTTTCTCTTCTATCCTTTTCTCTCCAATCTAGTATTAGGAGGTTAATAAGGGTGGAAGAGAGAAAAAAACCATAAAGTAGCAAACGCCAGTTACAGCTCCTCAATTGATTATCTTCATTATTAAGATGATGATTGTTTTGAGAAAGGATACCAGCTCATAGTCATCCTGTGTCTGCTTCCTGTGCGCTGTAATTGCAGGTGGGGCTCATATCTGACCTCACTCAGCGTACAGTCACTGAGTAAAAGTCCCTGGCATGAGCACCTGTGGGGTGTGTCATGGTAGTAACATTTAAGAACATACGATGCATGGTGGTGCACACCTTTACTCCCAGCTCTTAGAAAGCAGAAACAGAAGCATGATCTCTGTGAGTTCAAAGCCAGCCTGGGCTACATAGCCAGTTCAAGGACACACTGCCTCAGTAACAAACATCAAAAAATGAAAACAAACATAAAGGCTTAGTGGACAGGGTCTCAGTTTCTAGAAACAGCCATCTTTACCTATTTTAAGTTTTCTAAAACTAAGCTATGTGGTGATTTATTTCTTTTCAAATAAATTAAAGTTAGAAAACAGTGGGACAGCACAGAAGCCCCGTTGAACTAGAGTGAAATGAAAAAGGCAACTCCCAATCCATCCTATAGGGCAATTTATGTGCCTGCAGCTTGAGAGGGAAAAGTAAAATTGCCACAAGTGTTACCCATAGTCTGTGATCCCCAGTGTTTAGAAATCAAGAGTCAAAAAGATTTCCAGTTGGAGGCCCACTTGAGCTACATAGCAAGGTCCCATCTCAATATAAAAAATAGAGCCTGGATCTAGAGAATTGTCTTCACACTTAAGTGTGTGAAGTCTTTAAAAGGACCTGAGTTTGGTTCACAGCACCTACTTTGGTCACTTCTGTAAATGCAGTTTCAGGGAATCCAAAATTCTCTCCTGGGCTGCAGTCATACCAACACATATGCACATACACAGAAATAAAAATAAACCTTAAAATACAAACAAATAAACAATCTGACCAACACAAAGCCTGGCGTAGTGGTGTACACTGTAATCCCAGCACTTGAGAGGCATAGGAATGAGAATATCCAAAAATTCACAGCCAGCTGGTTCACATGGCAAGCTGCAGGCCAGTTAGGGCAACAGAGTGAGACCCTGCCTCAAAGCAACCACAGAACCAGTACTGTGATCAACTGATGTTTTAAAAATTAAGGTTTAAACTGTGTATGATTTACACTTAAGTGCTCCATGTATTTGATGTTAAAAGTTCTCTTTCCCTCACTTTAAGCCTTGAGAATTTCTGATAACAATTTTTTTTTCAAACATTATTTAGGGAAGTCCACTTGACATGTGGGCCACTGCTATAAATCTCTTTGGAAGAAGAAAGAGAAGTAAATTGTGAACATGTTTTTTTTTTTTTTTCCCTGACGTTTACAGACACCAGTGTGTATGTGTAAACACTAATATGTATATAATCAAACATTCTTTTTGCATATTTAATTATTTACCCTCATTAAAATGTTCCACTCATCTGTGTTATTTAAAAACGAGAAACAAATAGACCATGACCTTTTCCTCATCCCTCTTACGTCAGTGGTCAGGGCTTTACTGTGTTGCTATATCTGTCTCACCCCATCCCAATTGTCAGCGATGTCTTGATAAGCTGCAGGGCAGTTATGACTCTTGTGAAATCAAAGTCTTGGACTTTGTTGACAGAGGCCTTCCATATGTGGCTTGTTATTACACTTGCGGTAGTCATAGTTTAGAAGGCTGCCAAAGGTCTAACTCTGAATAATAGGGATGCTGCTGTTAGTATTTTATGAAACTCTAGATGTTTTATTAACCAAATGCCTGATAAATTTCACTCACTATTATCCTTTAAGGAAGTAAACCTAGCAGGTATCTTAGGTAACCAGTCTTCAGCCAGCAGTAACTTTTAGGAAGCCATGTGGAATGGGTACAAATAGCCTGATAACAGCAATGGATTTATTCTTTCAGTTGCTAGTCCTATAAAAAGAGGTAGACGTCACTCTTTGGCACATGTAAGAAAATCCTTGTTTCTCTGTATTTTACACTGTTCTTGATTTTGCATTGATGTAATCTAAAGAAAGCTAGTAGTGGAGTAAAGCTTGAAATACTAGAGGACCAACATTGTTGTTCTTGGGATTTACTCTGAAGCTGGTATTCACTGGGAGTCATGTGTCAACTGGGTGTTTTTTGTTCCAGAGGAGGCCATCCCTACCTGACTGGCTTAGCAGTGGCTGGTGGAGCATATTACCTGGGCCTGGAAGGAGCAATCATTGGGCCCATACTTCTCTGTATACTCGTGGTTGCTTCCAATATCTACAGTGCCATGCTAGTGAGTCCCACGAATTCAGTGCCCACACCAAATCAGACCCCTTGGCCTGCTCAGACTCAGCGGTGAGTTCAGCAGCATGATGGTAACCCTGTGTAGGCATGTACTGCCCTGTCTCTGTTTTCAGTGAATAGTTGCATCTGGGACTTGTCAGGTTAAATGTCTTGAGCACTCATTAGCTATGTAAATTATTGCTATTAGTCCTCAAGGTTTCTATTATAATCTCCGTATCAGATAGTCTGCCTTTTCCACTGAGCCATCTTTCCAGTCCCCTGAATAGTTTTGAACATGGTCTAAAATTTATCGTGTGCTCTCGAGACAGACCTATTTTGTCAGTGTTTTTACCTATATCACTCATCATATCATTGTTTTCTGTTTTCTTCACTCATCTGTTTTCATTGTTATCTGGTATATCAATGTATGCATATACCAGTCTCAATTTTTCAGTGTAGTATTAAAAGGTGTCAAAGAGTTGCCATTTCATGGGTATTAAAAGACAAGATTCTGTTATCTGGTGTGCATATCCTGGTGATCATTGTGTTTCACTTACTTGTATACCTAGAAGTAGAATGTCTACTGTGTAGCAGGTTTTTTTTTTTTTTTTTTTTTTTTTCCAGTGATTTAATTTTCTTTAATGGAGATTTTGTTTCCTTAGTTTATTTTCACATTCAAGTACATGATCTTTTTTTAATTTTTATTATTTTTTAAATTTTATTTTTTTCTTATCAGTTACATTTTATTAACTCTGTATCCCAGCTGTATCCCGCTCCCTCATTCCCTCCCAATCCCACCCTTCTTCCCTCTATGTAGCAGGTTTAATGTTAAAAACTTGCAAAGTAAACCATGGCTCATGCCTGTAACCCTAAAATTTGGGAAGCAGAGGCAGGAAAATCAGCAGCAGCATAATGAGACTATCCCAGAATTAAAAATAAAAGCCTTACAAAATGTTTTTTTTTTTTTTTTTTTTTTTTTTGTATAAAGTATGTACAGCCTAGCAACAGTTCAAATAAAAAAAATTTAAATCTTCTAGAGACTTTTTTCCCCTCAAGACAGGGTTTCTCTGTGTAGCCTTGGCTGTCCTCGACTCACTTTGTAGGGCCTCGAACTCACAGAGATTTGCTTGCTTTTGCCTCCCAGAGTGCTGGGATTACAGGGGTGTGGCACTGTGCCCTGCTTTTAGTTTACTGCTAATGATGGCTAAGAAAAGTCAGTTTTCTCAAAAAGAAAAGAGCAGAGGGACACAAGTGACTGACAGGCCTCACCAACTGGGGCTGGTGACACGAGCACTACATCTTTCCCTCCTGTCCTTTTTTTTTTTTTTTTTTTTTTTTTTGAGGCAGTCCCACTGTGGAGTCCAGGCAGGCTGAGTTTGCAGTCCTCTCTAGCTTCCTGATTATGCTGTTTACTACCATTTCAGCCGGCTTTGCCTCTTGACAGCAGGGGCAGATTGAAAGGACAATGTCTTCAGGGTACTGGAGAGAGAACCACAGATTTTGTTAATGTTTTGCTGTTATCTTCTTGTGGGGGGAGTCTTCTAATGATTTTTAATAATATAAAACAAAATTCACTTTAAGATGAAACAAAAGAAACCAGTGTATAGAGATGAGACCTTTTTCTCTTCTCCTGAGAGTTAGAAGTTGTATCCTTGGGTCAGGGGCACTGGGAAAGATGATGTGAGGACAGTTAGATATCCACAATTCTTTCCTTCAGGCATTTATCCCTGTGGGCAGTTTCACCAAGTTTATTGTAAAAAAACAAAGGCTTTGGCTTTTCCTGGCACCAATGATATCAGATAGTGAAAGTTTTTGTTTTTTGGCTCATGTTAAAAGTGACACTGAAGCCATAGGTGGGTCGTTATGTGTGTGACTTTAATGTAATTTGACAAATCCATTGCCCTGTGCAGCCCTTAATAGCTATGACTTTGGGTCTCTCTGTGGGCTGATCAATTCCTTACAGAAAGATTTCCAGATCTCCTGGCTGGTGTACAACAGACCTTTCTATCCAGTCCAGATGCCAGCTGGCACTTGGCAATGTTCCCATAACTTGTCCGATGAGGGAGAGCAACAGTTCATGTCAGGTGATGAAAATGCCTCCCCATATCTGCTAGGAACGCCTCCTTGCAGGGGGTGGGTTCAGTGCTGCACCAGGGTCTCCACTTCCTAACAGGAGTCTGTCGTCATTTTATCTCATCTATAAGACTTACTGTCTCTAACAGCATCATATCTATTTTCTAGCTAGCTAGAAGTTCTAAGAGCCAAGAAGCTGCCCCAAAGTTGTACAACACTTCTCTGTAGCATCTCATTAGCCAAAATCTAGTCATATAGCCATATGCGCTTTAAGTAAGCCTGGGGAAGTCTTTGATAAGAGACAATATACTCAGCCCCAAACTGGGCTCGTGCTTATTAAAAAACAAAACACAAACAGTCTTGTGGGGGCCTGGAGAGATGGCTCAGTGATCACTGAGTGAGCACTGTTTGCCCTTCCAAAGGACCCGGGTTCAATTCCCAGCACTTACAACTGTCTGTAACACCAATTCCAAGGGTTTTAACAGTTCACATTAATGCACATAAAATAAAATTATCTAAAAAATATTAAAAATAATCTTGTGAAAATATAAAAATAGTGACTTCTTCTGTCCTCCACATTGCATGGCAGCTGTTCCTGGGATTGCTTCTCCTTTCTTCCTTCTAACTTTGTTTTTGTGGTTTTACTATCCCTGCTTCTTTCCATAGCAAAACCAACTAACCATTCTGGTTTTTTTGTTTGTTTTTCCCAGGCCTTTTCGTGATATTGCTGAAGATCTGAACTCTTCAGTAGATTGACCTGGCTTTACTGTAGTGACTTCTCGGGAGTTCCACCTTGACAGAGAGTCCTCCCAGCTGCAGCCTCTGTCCAGTCAGCTATGTCTGGCAGGCAGGGGCGCCCAGAAAAGAAGCAGAAGCCTCCCAGCCTTACATGCAGAGCACTAAGTGAGAGAGAAGTTGCTCTAGGCTGCCTTGCATTTTAAAACACAGCTTGAGAGTTGAGAACTGTGTTTGCTCACAGCTATGGTAAGATGGCTTGAAATGTTACAGTTCATGCACTGACACAGAGGCCTGAAATTGCCCCTCTGTGATTATCTACTGCAGTATATTTATAAAGTTATTTGAAGGATTCTAAAATACCTTTTAAAGGATATTCTGTGTAATTTTTCTCCTGCTGTAGGAGTTTTTAGTCTCTTTTCAGCGACAAGGCTTCCCTTTGGCATATGGTTTAGTTAGCAGGAAAAGTATGTTTTGATACCCTTTAAAATAACACCATCCTATTCTTAAGAGGAAAGGGGTCTTAGGGGTGAAGCTGACATGTGTGTGCTGTGACCAGAGAGGCAGCAGGAAGGGAACTCTTCTTCCTCTTCCTTCCCTTCACCACCTCCTTTCAGCGTTGCCAAATTTCTACAACTTGCCTGACCACATTGAATGATGATCCTTATTGAGCTGCTATAAACGGTAACGATGTGAGAGGATCCTCCCTGTCAACTTTTCTCTTTTAACTGTTTCCCAGGAGAAACCTTTCAGGTGTAGTGGCCCTCTGGTTTGTTCTGTGCCCAGTTGGTTTTTCCGCAGCAGAACTGCGTATTTTCTTCACTTAGCACAGTGCCTTGCACATGGGAGTTTAAATGAATGCTTGCTGAGTCTCACTGTAACAGTGTATGTGTCTCATAACACATAACCAGCATAGTGCTTTACATACGTACAGCCCTTGTGCATAGTACTTCACACGCACTTCACATCAGCTCTTGCACAGTGTCACACTGGTAGGGGGCTAAGCTTTAGGACAGTGGCCAGTGCAAAGCCAAGTGTTATAACTTGTCTCCTGTCTTCTGACATTATATCTGCAGTGTCATAAGGCACTTCTTAGGGCCTTGGCAGCTTCCCAGTCCCAGGCGTTGTCATTCATTCATTACAAGTGAAAGAAAGCTTGACCTGCTTCATGGCAGGGCCGAAACTAGAGCTGAGCTCCTAGTCTTGTGCCTTTTCTAGCTGTTTAGTCTTCAGGCCTTCTAGTGCTTCTGAGGGAATATGCAGCAGAAAGGATTTGTGTCAAAGATTTGTTTGTTTGTTTTTAGCATTTAAAACTAAAATTAATTTTTCCTAAAATATCTCACTAAATTTATTCCTGGTATGATTAGTAAAACCCACCCACAGCAGTGTCTCTTGACTTGCTGTGTGTAGTATAGCACATACAGGTCTCCTTATTGTATCATGAGCCCTTCAACATATGACCTGCTATTCCATCATCACCTGTTAGATTTGAGCACTAAATCACTTACTCTGTTTTTTAGTCAGTTGGTTATTTGCTCATGAACAGATTTCTTGAGCATTAGTAAGCTCTAGGTACCATGCCAGAAACTGTACAGGGTCTGTGAGAGAGAACCCTTAAGGCCGCCTCTCTCACCTTCCATGCCAGCCAGCTCATGAGTCACACTAAATCTAAATTCTTGCATTAAAATGGTTGAGGAGAGAAAACAAGTTTGTGTTTGTTTACTATATCATGATAAGTTTATAGCTATAATTAGCACATACTCATAAGAGGCAAATGTACAGTGACTTTGTGTGCATACACAAATCACGTTGCTCCAATGTGCTTTTAGCCACATAAAAGCAAAATTGCAAAAACCCAAGTTTGAGCTAATTCATAGCTGTTGGAAGGATAGTTCTCAATTTGAACGTGCAGTTTTTTGATGGGAACTCTGAGCTCTAAGAAAGTAGTTCAGAGCTTCCTAAAGTAGTGGCAGTGGTGTAAGCCTGTTCTGAAATTTTAGGACCACTGAAACCACTCCATTGCCATAGTAAATCCAGGAAGGCCATCAGTTGGAATCAGAAAAGCATCCTGGCATATGCCAGGCACAGGAAGGAGGTTTTACAGAGTGTTCCTAAGGCAGATAGAGAGCAGATAGCATAAAGAGTTAGTCTTTAGTTTCAGTCCCTCACTTACCCTGAAGAGTTTGCATGGACTTTGACCTGGGAAAAAGGTCCCTTAAGATCTTAAGAGAGGGTATCTAAGCTTGGCTTGTTTTGTTTGTTTGGTGTGTGTGCATGCATGTGTAAACAGGACCTCATAGCTCAGGAAAATGCATCCATGAAATGAAAGTAGCTTCGGTAAAATTGAGGACAGGAATCTGTCATAGCAGCTTGGATTGCATAAATTAAGGGTTAGTTTCAAGTTCCCTTTCACTGTCAGTTTTAAACTAGGCACAGGGGAGCTGAAAAGCTGTGCACACCAATTAGCGCCTGTTTTTTTGTTAAGAGAACGAGGTGCAGGCCTGGAAGTGTAAATTCCATGTTATGTACAGCCTCTTTGGCTCCTAGATATTATGAATCTGTGAGTCTCCTAATCTTTCCTCCCTAAGAACTGGCTGCTTGCTTTTGTGCCCTGAGATGTCTCTGGGTTAGCTCTCGACTGTGGAAGGACCAGGGTGCATTAAGTAGAGACCCTATGTCCAAACTCCGTGGCTTTGGGGATGGCATGTCCCCGTGTACAGGCAGCGGAAGCACTGGCAGGGCAGGTTCTTCCATCTAAGTTTGGCATTGGTAAGAACTCAACCATACTCTTTTGGGACTTCATCATTCCTCCATTTTCCATCTTGTTTGGTGACTGTTTGAGAAGTGTGGCAGAAAATGCTGGGAACTCCAGGCCAGTGGGGGTTAAACTAGAATACATTCATTTAGGTGATATTGGAGGATTTAACCTAGTTTATGGGAAATACCCTAGGTGATATTGGAGGATTTAACCTAGTTTATGGGAAATACCCTCAGGACTTCCCATACTCCATTCCTGGCCTTCCAGTATTTTTTGAGGGTCCCCCACAGCCTTTCCAAGAGTATCACATTGGGACTTTGAGTTCCCTTTTCACAATGAAAATTTCTTATGGCAACATACTCCCAAATTCTTGTTCCTGCAAAGAACAGCTACTATTTATTTTTCTACTTATTTATTTATTTATTTATTTATTTTTATCAGTTTTTTGTCTTTGCTCATTTTGCCATCAAATATTATTAACTCACTAAGATCTGAGAAAAATACCTACCCAAAGCCACAAAGCAGCTTTCTTGATAGCTTGAAAATACTCCGAGAACTGTAGGTGAAGAGTCTTCTTAGCAGCATCACAGAAGTTTGGTGATTGAATGGGCTATTGTAGTGAGATGATATAATTGTTTTAGAGAAGGAAACAAATTTACTGGTTAAGTAGCTTATTGTAACAGCCAGTTAACAACAAAATAAAAGTGGAGTACAGATCCTCTCCCTCAGCCTGCCTTCTGCTTCTCTTTCCTTTTTCTCATAGCTCAGCCACTTTTGTCAAAAAAAAAAACGAAGGAAGGAAGGAAGGAAGGAAGGAAGGAAGGAAGGAAGGAAGGAAGGAAGGAAGGAAGGAAGGAAGGAAGGAAGGGGGTTCCATATAGTAGTTGTTTGTACAGTTAATAAAGTTGTAAGAGAAAAACTGCTATGGGAGGGGAGATTAAAATTGAGGAATGCCTAGTTATTTCCTTTCCCTGGGATGTCTATGAGTTTTTATTATGTCACAACACATTGTGAAGGGAGGAGGGACCACGTGTTGCACTTTATGTTGTGCCCCTATTCTTTCTGAGCATCTCAAACGACTAGCTTTTGATCAAGTTTATAGATCTTTTAGAAGACTATAGGTAGTGAAAATACTGGCAGGGAATTTGTTACCATGATACCATGGATTGGTAACAAGTCCCAGCAGTCTACTGAGACACCAGCATTTGCTGCCTAGAGCTGCACTTGCAGGAAGGAGGTTCTTCCCATTTGTGGCACCCCAAATCAGTGTTTATGCTTGACTTTGCAAGACATCCAAGAATCGGTTAATGGGAATACATTGGTGATGCTTTTGTATGGCACTTTATAACTTTCAGACACCTTTGGACAACCCTGTGAGCTAGTCATTATTATAGTCGTTGTACAGACTGGAAGCCCTGAGAAGTTTGATCCCCATTCCCCCCCACGTCCTGCCCTCCTCTCTCCGAAATTTACATATAAAAGCATGGAGCCAGAATTTGGTTACAGAGTATCTGACTCCAAGTCCAAAGTTCTTTATTCTGGTCTTTCATTCTAGCTTTATGTACGCAATAAAAAAGGTATGGAAAGAAACATTTTACCATTGTTTTTTGCTTATTGTGAAATCCCAAATCTTTTGTATCAGAGTGACCCAGAAGTGTAACTCTTATTGCAGCTGTCCTAGAGAAAACTCTGTCCTTGCAGTGCCTCTTGTTCAGGTACTTGGATTGTATTTCAAATACTGATTGATTGTGAAACTAAGGTTGAACATATCATTGTAATTATTTATCTCTGAAAATGTATCACCTCTGCATTCTCAGGTAAAAGAGAGATGATTTGAAAGGAAAAAGTGTTCAAATGCAACAATAAATATCCTGTATTACACAAATGCCGTTTCTTAGCTTTATTTGCTTTCACAACTTACTGATGTAATAACATCTTTGTAAAAAGTAAAATATTTATATTTTGAAATAAAGTTAACAAATGTTGAAATAGGTGATAAACTTAGTCTCTTGTTTCTTGAGAAATTTGAACTTTATCTAGAATTTCCCTGCATATACTACCATTGGCGCCATTATCTATACTGGTGCCAATATTTTTTTTTTTTTTATGAAATTTGGTCATCTTACATGAGGGAAACTGTCTGGGGAGTGGATGTGTGAACCCTCAAAAAGCCAGTGGATCCATAGCTGAGGCAGAAGTCCCCCGTGCATTGGAGGGAGGCAACAGCCCGTATAAAGTGTGAGGGTGGTTTTGAAGGTAAAAAGTTGGAAGACGGGAGACCTGGAGAGGTGGCTCTACAGTTAAAGGTACTGCTCTTCCAGAGGACCCAAATTAAATTTCTAACCCAGGTAATGGACAGCAGGTAAGCACCTGTAACTCCAGCTGCAGGGCATCTATATGTCCTTCACAGGCACTGCACTCATGTGCACATGTCCACAGAATTTAAGAGAAAAAAGAATTGAAAGATGACTTGAATTCAGGAGCTCTTCTTTTTTAGAAAAGCCGCAGGTTTGCTGTCTCCATTACTAGAGTTATCCATGCTGTTTGGGCAGATGAAGCTGACCCCTGCAGCTTCACTTCCAGCTACAAGTTGAGCCCATCCGGCTAGCTGGATGGATGGGGTAAGCCTGTCTCAGATTCCTTTTTGCCCCAGTGGATGCTCATTAGCCGCTCTGATCCCTCAAAAATAGTTCTCCAGCTTCTCAGTCAGTTGCTTGAGTCTAGAATCCTAAAGATGCAGGCTTCTGAATGCCTTCCCTGGCTTTGTTCCTGGGAAGCAGAGGAAAAGGAGCACACCCTCTCAGCACAGGGATTGTGTGTGAGCTCATGGTTGGGCTGAGGGAATGGTTTCTTAGCCCTAGGTGACTTCAGTCAGAAATAGGCATATCTTTTCATTCAAGGAGCAATTAACACACTGCTAGTTCTTGCCTAATATTAAAAATACCTGTGAAAGTATTTAGCAGTAAACAAGACGTGTGTCTAATTCTCTTGAAGAGATGAATTCTAAAGACATTGCCTTCTTGCTGAGTGTCAAGATATTTATGTGAACTTACTATCAAATGGTTCAACTCCGTGTAAAAGATACATAATCAGAAAATAGGAGTGGAGGGGAAATGGGACAGACTTTCCCGGGAAGGCATGGACAGATGATTACAAGGGTAATTGCCGTCTCAAGGCTGAGGATCCCTACCATTTTTCAACCTCATCAAAACACGTAGGAATATTTATGGGAATTCAGAATTGGTTTTTGAGGCAAATGGGAAGCTTTGTTGGGAAGCTTTGTTGGGGGCAGTTGTCTTGAAAGCCACGTGAACATGGAGAGTCCCTCAGGTGTCTCCAGGTAAAAAAAGATTTGGAACACTAGAATGGCCTAGGGGGCGGGCCAGCAGAGAGCGGAGCTGGCGGGGTCGCGCAGTGGCAGTGGTGGCTGGGGCCTCCCAGGGATTGGGGCGGAGCTAGGGGTGGTCCCGCAGTCAGTCCCAGGGGCAGAGTTTGATGAGTCCGGACTGCGGGGCGTCAGACTACAGGGCGTGTGGGCGGGGTCTAGAGATGGGCAAGGCTGGGGCCAGGGGCAGAGCTAGCTAGGGTGGAGTGGCCTTAGGGGCGGGGCTACCCGGCCCGGGGTCGCAAGGGGGCGGGGCCGAGGCGGTGGCACAAGGCTAGGGGTGGGGCCTCGTTACAGCGAGGCAGCGGGCAACCCGCGGGCTGGTTGGCGGGCCCGCGGTGGTGCGGAGAGCTGGCCGTCCGATCGGTGGAGGGCCATGGCCGCTTCTCCGGTGCCCGGCGGCGGCGGTGCCGGAGCTGTCCACTCCTCCAACGCACCTAGCTTCGCCTTCGACCCGGGACTGGAGATCAGGACGCGCTCGGTGGAGCAGACGCTGCTGCCCCTGGTTTCTCAGGTACCGCGGCCCCGGGTCCCCGTGTGCGCGGCCCGCGATGGCGGCGACCGCTCTAACCCCGGTCCGGCATGGCGGGGCTGGAGGCGGCGCTGCCCCGCATTCCGCGAGCGCGGCGGCGTCAAGGCGGGACTCGCGTGGGGGCCCGGAGCGGGGCGGCCACCCTGGGCACACAGTGAGGTGCTCGAGCCCAGCAGGTGCGATGTCCGGCCTAGAACGCCCAGACCCGCCTGGCGCTGCGGCTCCGGCCGAGGGAGGCCCGGCCGCGGGACGGTAGCACCCCTTCGGTGTCCCCCGCCCCCCAGAACCGAGCGGGCCGTCGCTGCGCAGTCCGCCGCCGTCGCTGTCCGCGTCCCGGGCCAGACCCGGGCGCTGGGCGCACACTAGTGCATGCCAGTGTGCCTCCCACCCCTGCTTGTTCTTCAAGGCCTTTGTCCCGTCCTCTTGGTCGAGTGTGGGCTCGCCCAACTCCCACCCACTCCGGCCACCTGTCCTGTCCCTCCTTGACACTTGCCTATCCACCTTTGTCTGCCTGTGCTTTGCAGTGACAGGAAGGAGTAGTGCTTGAGGCTTTGTCCCAATGCACACTTTTTGCCAGGTCTCAGTTGGGATTAGTGCATTATTGTATTTGTGGGTTATAAAAGAAGCCTGTAAGTAATGTGCTTAATTAAAAAAAAAAAAAAAAAAAAAAAGGTTTGCTTCTCTGAGCTAAGGTATACATAACCCGAGGGCTAGAATTCCTCACCTACAGTACTCTGCCAAACACCAAGTGAAGAATTTTGTCTTTGGCTGCGTGTTGGCGATGTGTGACTCATTCTAAGCTTGTAACATCTTGGTGACTCATACCAAGGTTACCAAGATTTTAGAGGTAGAAAGAATCTTAAATTATCTTATCTGACTCTAAATTAAAAAATAATTTCTTATAACAACCTCAACATCTGGCCACCAATGTCTTACAGAAACACGTTTAGTGAAGGGGAGTATTCCATAGATTTTTAAATACCGCCTGTTCCAGGCTGGTCCTGAGAATATGTGAAAATTGTAGTTATCTAGTTCCTTAGATTCTCCTAATGCTAATTAAATGGATATCTACATTTTCCAGCCTGCATTCTGTAATTAGTGGAGGAATGGTGACCACACCTGGCACTCCCTATGTTTTTTCTTCTTCCTGAGTAATGGATGCGTGGCTCAATGGAAAGAGTGGTGCCATTGTTTTCTAGTGTCTTCAACTCCTTACACCCTGGACAACTCCCCTACAGCACCATCACCCCAGAGTGGTGAGAAGTGCGTGAGGCGTCTTACAAGGGAGAGAGAGGGCCTTAAACCTCTAATGCTTTATCCATCTGTTTGCTTCAAGCTGAGCACTTTGCCAGTGCTACCTCATTTAATTCCCATCCGCCAGGAGAGATAGATGCATCTTCTTCTTGTGAGGCAGATGAAGAAATCCATGGCCAGTTAGGTCAATTAACCTGGTGTGAGGGATTTCAACTCTTAAATACC
Organism: Psammomys obesus; assembly: GCF_907164565.1. NCBI lineage: Eukaryota > Metazoa > Chordata > Mammalia > Rodentia > Muridae > Psammomys > Psammomys obesus. The sequence continues at coordinate 12,930,037 of NW_026589732.1, read as the reverse complement.
AAACTGGGTTTTGAATCCAGGCAGCTTGGCCCCAGTAGTCAGCTTTTACCTACTCCTGTGTTCCTTCTAGAGATTAGAGGAGATGATGAGGTCAGCGAAGAGTAGTCACACAGAAAAAGTTCCACAGTAGGAAAACTAGCCAGAGAACTGCAATCTGGAAAAAAAAAAAGTAAGCTTTGCTAAAAATGTACCAGTACTATGAAGTTTTATTTTTAGTTTCAAGAGATGCATAAAGCATGGTTAGGGTGCTTGATTAGCAAATCAGGGAAGTACATAAAGATAGTTTAGACCGCTTTTAAAGTTTCAGTGAGTTTAAGATATTAAAACTGGAGCTGGGGACGTAGCTCAGTTGGAGTGCTGGCCTTTCCTACACGAAGTCCTTGGTTGATTCCGAGGGCTGACTTTCTGTGTGTGTGTGTGTGTGTGTTTGTATGTGTGTGTTTCTGTGTGTATGTATGTGTGTGTATGTTTGCATGTGCTGAGGGGGCAGCTCTTTGGAAAACTCAGATGCCCAAGTATTTCTCTTCTAGGGAGATAACACTGTTATCCAGCTAATTCCCAATTTCCTAAGGATATTTTAAGTACTTTAAGCAAGGATTTATTATGGTTGCTGCTCTTTAAAGGGTGTGTATTTTTAGTTGGTCGGTAGGGAGTGTATAGAATAGCAAGCCCATGTCAAGTATCAAATGAGCATTATCAATAATAAATGCTGTGAGAGCTCACATGGTTGAGTCAGGATGACACTGTGAAGGAGACATAGTTTGAGGTAAATTAGTAAGGTTACCATCATGCCATGTGACCCTCCCAGTGAAAGTCTTGACTTTTAGGTCTTATTCTAGGAAAGGAAGGTTTTGTCGGCATCAGAAAAATATGTAAAGTTTTCTGTCTTCACAGACTAGACTGTGAATTATTTTCACAGCAATAGATATAGAAAGAACTTTCTCTTCCATTCAACTTCTAATTATGACAAAATTATTTTGTAAAGTATGAGTAGCAAATGTTTTCCTTGCTGGGGATGTAGATCAATGATAAGAGTGCTTGGCAAACATGGAAGAGGTCCTGAGTTCAGTCCTCAGCATTGGGGGGTGGGAGGGATGATGCTGAAGGGCTAGGGAAATGGCTGGATGGGAAAGATTTTTGCTGTGCTAGCATGAGGACGTGAATTTGGATCTCCAGCAGCCACGTAAGAGCTGGCATGGGGTGGAGTTGGATGCTGAGAACTTGCTGACAGGCTAGTCCATGAACTTCAGGTTCATTGAGAATTCTCTTAGAAAACAAAGTGCAGAACAATTGAGGAAGACATCTGGTGTTGACCTCTTTCCACATGCATGCACAGGCACCAGTGTTTGCACAGACAGATACACACACATCTCTCTCTCACACACACACACAGAGACAGACAGATAGAAATGTTGCTCTAAAAGCCTGTGTTAGCTGATAAGGGTATCTGCTGGAAACATGATATAGCAACAGTCAAATTTAAAGATACCTTTCTTTTAAAGGCAGAGAAAAGAACCTGCTATCACAGATCCTATGCAAACTATGCCAGAAATCCCAGCCCTTCTATAAGATAAGGAGGAGAAACCAAAGGTACAGAGATACAAAAAGAAAAACCAGGGCTCCCATTGTATTAATAATTATCAATATTAAAAACTCAAGTTAGAAATAGCATGTTTATAAAGTGCTAAACTCAGATACATTTCTCTACATTAATAAACAAAAAATGTCATTAAAATACAAATTATAGTAAGACAGTAAAATATGGGGCTACTAGAAAGATTTGCATGTATACATAGCAAAGAGAGATATCAGACTATGGAGAAAATTTTATTGGAAGCCAAAGTAGATATTGATGACTGAGAGAAAAGTACTATGTTCATGCCTAGATCCACAGAATGTTAAAGACACAGCTTTTGCTATTGATTTTTAAATTTAATGCAATTCTAATGAAAATTCCAACAGAATTTGGGATAGGATGATTTGATTAATTCTAAAAAAAAATATATATATATATATGAAAGACCAAAGAATCTACAACAGCCAGAAGCAAAGCAAGATGTGTGGACTTATTCTATCAGAATCCAGATGTGGTAGTGTATGCTTTTAGAGCCAGCATTTGTGAGTTGGACGCAGGCAGATCACTGAGACTTGGAGGCCAGCCTGGTCTATATAAGCAAGTTCCATGCCACCATGGCTACATAGTGAGACCCTGTCTCTGACAAAGAAAAACTGAACAGGGAGGCATCCTGGTACACGGCTGTAGTCCCAGCACACATGAGACTGAGGCGAGAGAATTATTCAATTACAGGCCACCCTGGGTGACATAATTAGGCACTGTCTAAGAAAAAGGTCGATACTACCAATGCCCTAGTGATTCAACTCCTGTCTGTCTTTCAGAGAAGCCCCCGTGTATATTTATGAGATAGACTATGAGTATGAATGACATTTTTACTTGTGAGGGTCCCAAACTAAACACTACCCAAATCTCTTTTAACAGGAGGGTTAAATAAATTGTGCAGGGTTTGGCCCCTGAGAGTTCAGGTGTGAATGCAGTGACTGAGCCACAGCTGTGATTCTCTCCCTCTTTTTGCCTGTTGTGGATCAAACCCACGGGTTTATGAGACCTAGGCAAGCAATGAGCTACACCCTCAACTCTTAGTGTTTTAAAACGGTGTATCTTTATAGCCCAGGCTGGACTCAAACTCACCACCCTCCTGCCTCCACCTCCCAAGTCTAGGAGTGTAAGTGGGTACCACTGCAGTGGGTTCTGATGTTGCGTATTTTAGAATCTGAACTTTTTTTTTTTAAGCTCCAGGCTAAGAACTGGGCACATTTTCAGTGGAACTACTCCCACCTCTTTGAACAGTCATTTCATTTTTTTCCTGTCACCACCCTCACTCCTGTAGTGTTTTTATCTAAGGAAAGGAAGAAGGATGCCTCCGCCCTGGTGTGGAATGTCATTTTCTGCCCTTGAGGTTTTCCTGTGTGTGCTTTCCTCCAGTCATCCATCCCATCAGGGACCTTTTCATTTCTGAGGTAGCTTCACTTCATTCTTCCCATCTCTTTCTTTGCCTTGGGAACACTTCAGAATCTTTCTCTTGGTAGGATTTGGGAGAAGAGAATAGATAAGTGTCTTTCTCTTTCCCCTGCTAATTGGTGAAGTGGATGTAAGTGTGCTTTTGATAGCAGAGATAAAGGAAAATTGAAATGTTAAAATGAGGCTGTAAACAAGTGAAAATGCCTGCGTCTTTTGAAAGCATCTGACCTTGAATGATGAGTTCACTTCCATATTCTATGCAGCAAATAAGGAAATTTTACATTCTTAATTCTGAGAATTTACTGATGAGTTAAATCCTAACAGAAACTTCTCCATCTCAGACTGGCTTTTAGGTTATTCTTTAAGTCCTAGAGAATTGGACTTTGGATTTCCTTTCTTCCCAGCTTCCTGTTTTTCTTGCTTTCTTGCCTCTTCACAAAGTAGTTTTAAAAAAAAGCCTCTGTCAATGAAGTCTTAATGTCAGTTTTAAAGATTTAGAACATCCCAAAACATGAGGAAGAGAAAAGAAATGTGTAACTGACACTTTTTATTTTTTGGTAACGACAATATTCTAAGTACAATGATTAACATTTACTCAGTTACTTCACATGGGAGCCTGAGCGTATTATTACCCCATTCTTACGGATGAGAGTTGTTACGGAAAGGCTGATAACTAGCTACATCCTGACCAGGACTCCAAACCAGGCAGAACGGTAGGAGTCATATCCTTAACTTCTGGGTACATTTGTTTGTCCTTCATGACACGTTAGGCAGATGGTCCCAAGGAAGCCCTTGTTCTTGTTTTCTTTCATAATGTAGTTGTTCACTATATCAAAAAAGCTTTCTTCCCCCACAGAATGCTTTCTTTGCCCTCTGGCTCATTCAGGTTTTTTTTAGGACACCCTATAGACATGTCTGTCGGCGCAGCCGCACGTCGTCACTCTTAGTGCTCTTCCTAGCTGTCAAGCACAACCCCTAACTTTAGTTTGGCATATTACAACTGTGGAAGCTCTCTCAGTGTTTCCCCTTAGCATCATCCGGGGAGGCCGGGGAGGCATGGTGATGTAAGGGTATGGGCCGCTTTTGACATTGTGACCCAGGGCGTATTTTAAATCCCTTTCAGCTTTAGACTTTTTACTCTATATAATGAAGATAATAATAGATAGATACCTAATAGAAGCTAGAGGTGTAAGCATTAAATGCAGTAAATGAATTTATATAAGCAAAACATACACACTGGTACTCTGCATAATAAAAAAAATGCAATCTCAATTTTATAAAAGTGTATTAAGTGTACATAATCCAGGATTGGAGTAATTAGACAAAATTCTCACAGAATTATAGGGTTCTTTGAGTTACTTATGGAGGGTTTCCTGTATTTCCTTTTTTGTTATGGGAATAATCAACCTGTGCCTTCCCTTTTTAAAGTTCAGTTTTACTGTTTTTAATTATGTGTAAGTGAGTGTCTGCTTGTGCGCATGCACATGAGAGTAAGTGGAAGTGCCCTAGGAGGGTAGAGGTGCTGGGGGCCTTTGGAGCTGGAGTTACAGAGCGTCGTGAACTGCTTGACACAAGTTCTGGGAACTGAACTAGGTCCCCTGGAAGAGCAGCAAGTGTTCTTAGCCACCCAGCCATCTATTTCTCCAGCCCTGTCTTCTAAAAGTTTGAAAACATTAGGACATAAGTAGATCTTTCAATAAGGATTTTTATGAATTGACTTAGCTTCTCCAAATATTGATTTTCAATTACTGTATTTGGAATAAGCACTTTCCAGAATGCTTCCAGTAAGAGGAAGACAGCCACACCTTAACTATGCCCTGGAGAGGATGCTTGAAGTAAAGGCAAAACGCTTGTTTCAGAACTGAACAATAGTTAGTGCTTTAGCCTAATTGTGGGATCAGTTTTTTATAATTGGAAAATGTAAGTGTTATGTAAACACAGAATTTAATGAGCAGAGTGTCTTACTCTGGGTTGCTGTAATAGCAATACTGAGCTAGAGTCCAGCTTGTGGGATGCCCTGTTCAGACCTCGGTCCCACGATGAACAATAATCCATGGATGTCTTAACAACAGGCATTTATTTTGGTATGGTCTGGTAGCTGGGTAGGCTAACATCAGGGTGCCCAGTGTTCAGGGTTTGGTGAGACCATCTGCTTCCTAGACTAGACTGATGTCTGCTCGCTGATGTGATGAAGTAAAGGGGCAAAGTTCCTTCACTTTCTCTTATGAGGGTACTAAATCCTATTTGTGGGAACTCTGAATTCGTGGCTAAGTCACTTTCTAATAACTTGGTGTTAGGACTTCACTAGATGGATGGGGTGGGGCGTGGCCACTCTAAGCAGCCTCTTCTATTCTTTCCCCTCTTAAAGAAACGGCTTGAAATCGTGGTCAGGGTCTGTGCTCTACGTGTGGTGCTGAGAGTTTCCTAGAGTCTACCAGGTATGGAGAACCAACGTGGTGTGGCTAGATTCCATGTCTGTGTCCTCCCCTTTTAGCCAGTCTCACAGTTCTGTCTCAGCCCAAGCCGAGCCGCAGGTGGCCACCACACACTGGTGCTTTTCACATTCATCGTCTGCTTTGCAGCATCATACATAGCTCAGTCATCCTCACAGTTCACTCTAGTGATCCTTCCCAACGTGACTACCTAATGGGGTCCTAGGTAACATTTATGCTGAAGAAAATATTCTGTCCCTAGTCTAAACTCAAGAAATGAGCGAGAATGACTGAACATCTGTCTGCAGTGGTGGGGCTTTATTTATTTATTTTGTAAATGTGTTAAAACTTTATTATAAAGAACTTGCAGCCAGGTGCCATGACACACACCTTAGATTCTAACATTGGGAGATAGCGGCAGGTAGATCTCTGAGACGAGCCAGGGCTACATAGAGAGACAGACAAAAACCAAATCAAGCTAAAACAATTTTACAAAAAACCAAAAAGAAACAAACAAAAAAACCCCACAAAGCAAAATGAACGTTACCTAAACTTTCTACATCTTGGTGAGCTTCTATACAGTTAGAATAGCCATTCTGAAGCTGTGGGACATCACGCTGGATTTTATAACTTCACCATCAAATATATTTTATGTACCTACCTACCACCAAAAATAAATAAATAAATAAATAAATAAATAAATAGCCCAAAGCAATTAGCTTTTTATTCTCTTCAGTTACTGTGAGAATCTACTTTAAAGCACACATTTGAAATTATGTTTACTTGTAAATAACAACATACCTCAAAACCTACCATATTAAAGTAAGTCCATTTCTGAGAATCGGGAATTTGAGAGTACCTTACTTGGGTGGCCAGAAGCCTGAGAATCTTTGTAGCTGTTGCCAAGAAGCCTCAGTTCTTCATCATGGGAGCCTTCCTGTGGGGCTGGTCAAATGTATTCACATCACCACTGCTGTTGTGGGTGATGAATATTGTTATCAAATTATCTTTTAGTTAAATAGTGGTTATTCCTAAACTAGTTGTATACCCAAATCACCATACAGTGACTAGGATTTATTTAATTAATCTAGAGTAACTATAGCTGGGCAATAGTTACTCTCTCTTAAACCTCTAAGCCTGCATAGTTTCCTACCATTCAGATTTCACCCATTATCCTTGCTTTTAGTCATATCTTAGGTCCAGTTTATCTCTCCTCATGGTTCCAAATCCTATCCTGCTGATGTCTCCTCTCCTACTTGTCCTCCCACTCCCTTCCTTCTCCTCCCCTCCAGACCAGGATGTCCCACCCTGTTCTCTCCATTGCACAGCACTGGCTGGTTGTTTAACTTACAATATAGAGAACAAATGGTAGCATCTTTACACAAACATGAGACAGGTGATGATGAGAATAAGCATCACAATGCAATGTCCAGATTGAAACCAGATAGCAGGATAGAGAAATGAGCATTTGAATGAACAAGGGTAAATTGTATACAATCCATAAGAACATTCTACCAGCACACTGGTTTCCCCTAGGGAGAGACTGCAGTGACTTCGTCCCTTACCCTCTAGAGTAACCACGCTGTACTTCTGCTTTATTCTGCTCACTGAGGTACTCCCCTGCTTCCACCTTGTCAGTGCTGGGTTTACAGGCCTGTTTGTCACCACCCTGGTATGTGGTGCTGGGAATGGAACCAGGGCCTAGTGCATGCTAGGCCAGCACTCACCTCCTGAGCCACATCCCCGGCTTATTCTGCTTAGAAGTGCCTAAGGAGAAGGGGTGGAGCCTTTGCAATAGCAAAGAACTCTGTTCTCTAACCTTTGTGGTAAGTTGTTTACCTTCTTCCATCTGCACACAACCGCTCCTGAAAACATCAGCTTGACTCAGAAGGTTGACCTGGAAATCTGGTCCAGATAAGCTCTTTAAAGAGAGCTATTTCCTAAGTGTAACTCTTTCTAGCTATAGGAAAAATAGGACGTGCAGGATGTTTGCAGGCTAATGCTAAAAAAATAAAAAAGAAAAGAAAAGAAAGAACTGCTGGTGTACAGCTTCCTAAAATGCACCTGGACCCAGGTTAGCAGTTCCTTAATTAAAACTCACATCCCAGGAATTGCCTTCACATCTTGACATTGCCTTCTCAGTTGGTCGCCCTTTCTGTTGAAAGGCAACCCTGTGGGTAGCTCGTTTTCTCAGCCTGTGGAGGTTTGGGAGTAGGGAAATCCTTCATTTCATATTAATCCTTTCCTTTTTTTTTTTTTTAAGTCTGTAATTAATTTTGTTTGTTGCCCTTTGAGTCATGTTGCACTCAGTGTATAAGACAAAGCTGTCCCAGGATTTGTGCAGAGGTCAGCTCTTCTCTGCTTTTGCCTCCTTCTGGGACAGCTGGAGGACAAGTGCCTTGGCTCCCATGGCTGACTTTAAGATTTTACCGTCACTCCCTTAGCGTCCTCTTTAGATTTGGCTTTCTCGACTATGCCTTAGATTTGACTCTTGCCTGTAAGCCATTTATAATCTTATCACGGTGTGCCATCTGGCTGAGAATTTTCAGAAGCAGCAAGTTCTGGCTTGATTTTATTTAACAGTGCTTTATTTAACTTCTCTCTGTTCGCTTTTATTTTACTGCAACCAATAGCTCCTTCAAACCCCTTCAGATCACCTTAGCTAGGCCACCTAATTCTTGAGGGATGTTTTCTACTTTCCCTGTTATGAAGGGTGCTCACAAGTTCACTCATCTGATTGTTGAGAAACCCCACAGAAACAGACAGACACATACAAACACAGACAGACAGACACACACACACAGAGGGGGAGACAGACACACACACAGACAAAGAGAGGGAAAGACAGACAGACACAAACACACACAGAGAAACAGAGAGAGAGGTAACATCACAGTATCATGAAACCTACCCAGAAATGCAGCATGATGTTCATGGTCATCTGCTCATCACAAGTGAGCTTATACTTGAGAGAGAAACAAAGTTCCTTCTTCCTTGAAGGAGAGATCTGAGGGAGTTTCTGAATATGTTTCAAAATCACCAGTAAAGCACAGAACATAACTTCACTGAAGCAGGATCTCATTCTGTAGTTCAGATGGCCCGCAGGTTGCAGGCCTCCTGCCTTCACCTCCCTGGAATTGCAGACATGCACCGCCATGCCCAGCTCAGAACAGGAATTCTTTGCTACAGTTCCCAGCCTTACATGGCCAGTTCTTGGCCATCCATCACATGACACTGGTTTATGGTAGACCCTTTGCTCGCTGCATTCACCACTTCAGGCCTAGGACAGGCTCATCCCCAAAGCCTCTCACCCCTCAGTTTCTGTTCTTTAAAATACATTATTTCCTGCTGTTGTCAGCCTGCTACTATAAATTGCAGTTTCTCAGAGAAGAAAGAATAGAGAATTTCAGGTGGCTTCATGGGCACAATATTGTATGTTACATTTTTGCACAACACATACATTAAAATTATTTCTCCACCACTGTGTTCCTCCATATTTTCTCATTTTTTAGAATTTTACTTTACCAATGGAATATATGTTTTATGTGATTGAATTGCTTATCTATACTGCAGACATTAGAGGTAGGATTGGCTGTCTCAATCACTCATACATCCTGTTTTAATTACTTTTCTATTGCTCTGAAGAGACACCATGACCAAAGCAACTCTTACAAAAGAAAATATTTAATTGGGGCTGGCTGACAGTTTCATAGGGTTATTCAATGGTTATCATGACAGGAACTGGGCAAGGATGACCTACCTTCTGCAGTAAGGCCACACCTCCTACTTCCAAACCGTTCACCAACTGGGCTAGCATGCGAATATATGAGCCTATGGGGCCATTCTCATTCAAAACACCACACATCCTGAGGACTTGGAATGCAATAGATACTAAGCCTTTGTTGGAAAATAATAATGTAGATGAAAACAGTTCGTGCAAGGGCTTAGGAGGCAGAGCTCAGTCTGGGAGCATGCTACACCACCAGCTTAAGGACCTGTGTTTGGATCCCAGCCCCCTGTGTATGCAGTGACACACATCCAGAATCCCTGTGCTGTGGAAGATGCTGGAGACAGTGGGATCCTGGAAGCTCACTGGCCAGCTAGTCTAGTTGAAGAATACTCTGGGCTCACTGAAATACCCTGTCTTCAAAAAAAAGGTGGAGAGTCATTGAGGAAGATATACAAAAGCAGCCTCTGACCTCAACACACACATTCACACATGTGTATGTGTGAACACATGAACACATACTCAAAAATAAAAGAAATGTAGGGGCATTCAGTACATCTCTCTGCATCACTTGGCTCATCCCTAATGGTGATGGCAACCCCAAGGTTGAAATTTCGACATTTCTATTAATTCTAAGCTCTTAACATCTTAATTTAAAAACTTCTTGGTACTCAGCCACGGTCGCTCACCCCTGTAATCCCAGCACTTGGGGAGGCAGAAGCAGGCAGATCATTGTGAGTTCAAGGCCAGCCTGGTCTACAAACTGAGTCCAGGACAGCCAAGGCTACACAGAGAAACCATGTCTTGAAAACAATCAAAATAAAACAAAACAAAAAGTACTTGGTACAGAATGCTATCCTCTTATACTCCATTTTAGGTCTTTTTAAATTTTAAGTTTTACTTTATGTGTAAGGATATTTTCTCGCATGTATGTTTGTGCACCATTCGTGTATTGGTAGCCACAGAAGCGAGGAGAAGGTATTGGGTCCCCGCAGGCTAGGGCTATAGACAGGTGGGAGCTGCCATGTGGGTGCTGGAAAATGAACAGGGACCTCAGGAAGAGCAGCCAGTTCTGTTAACCACTGAGCCCTTTCTCCAGTATTTTATTTGGGTCTTTGTTTTCATTTCATATAAATTATTTCAAAATGAAACTCAGTATACATTTTCTAGTTGGTATCTATTTTTCTTTCTCTCTTTTTCTCTTTCTCTCTTTCTTTCTTTCTTTCTTTCTTTCTTTCTTTCTTTCTTTCTTTCTTTCTTTTCTTTCTTTTTTTGAGACAAGTTCTTACTTTTTAACCCTGGCTGTCCTGGAACTCGATCTGTGGACTAGGCTGCCTCACAGAGATCTGCCTGCTTCTGCCTCCCAAGTTCTGGGATTAAAGGCTTGTGCCACCACCACCCAGCTTCATCTAATATTTTTAAATAAGTATTTTGCATGTGAGTATTACACATGTGTTATTTTTCTGAGATGTTTTACAGATTTTCATTTGTTTTATGGTCTATACATCACCCTTTATATTTTATGTTAGAGTTTAAAACCAAATGATGAAACTCTTGGCGTTTCATGTACTTTGGGGCTGCTGCTAAACAAAACTGGGCTGTGCCACCTTTATGGCACAAGTACTGTTTCGTACACCCTGCCTGCTTAGTGAACAGTGGGGGTTGGAATGCAATGAGAGGTGTCTTTACTCAAAGCAGCTTGAGTGGAAACTGAGGAAACTATGAGTGCTGGGAACCTGTGTTTTGCCCTGTCCCGCTCTTATGTCTTTAAGATTTGTTGGGCCGCCTGGAGAGTATCTGGAACTGTGTGTCCTAGATAAGTGCCCTCAGGTGAACTCACAATCACAATTAATAGAAGCATTGTCCTGAGAAATGAAGCAAGATGCTGCCTGGCTGTGACGTCTAAAGCTATTGATCTAGTCTCTTGCATTCGTCTCATATACTGGGTTTAATTTTCTCTGCTTTTGTGAGAGCTTTCTCTTTTTTAAAGTATTGAAATATAAGTTGTTTCAATTTTTTTTATTTTTAGATTACTACACTTATTAACCATAAAGATAATACCAAAAAGTCTGATAAAACTCTGCAGGCAATTCAGCGTGTGGGACAAGCTGTCAATGTGGCAGTTGGAAGATTTGTTAAAGTAGGAGAAGCTATAGCTAATGAAAACTGGGACTTGAAAGAAGAAATTACTATTGCCTGCATTGAAGCTAAACAAGCAGGTATGTGAGTATTTATCTACCTTTGTTTGTTTGCTTGCTTGCTTTTTTTTTTTTTAGGAGACAAGGTAACTTTTGTTATGTAATCCTTGCTGACCTGGAACTCTCTGTGGTCAAGGCTGTCCTTTGAATTCAGAGATCCAACTGGCTCTGCCTCTGCCAAGCCTTGTGCTACCACACCCAGCTCATTTCCTTTTTGAGGCATATCTCAGTACCTAGCCCAGGCTGCCCTCAAGTTTATTGGAAATCCTCCTGCCTCAGTCCCCTGAGTGCTGGCATTATGGGTGTGTGTCACCATGCCATAGTTATTTGAAAGACTACTTATACCAATTTCATTATTCTGGATATTGTGGTGGTAATATTTTTATTTATTTATTTTAAGACAGTCTTACTATGTAGCCTGGTTGTTCTGGAACTCATTGTGTAAACCAGGTTGGCTTTAACTTGGAGTGATCCTCCTGCCTCTGGTCCTAAGTGATAGGATTACGGGTACAGTGTATGTACCACTACACCCAAAAAAACTTAGGGAGGTTTGTTTGTTTTCTACAGTGCAAGCTTCCACCAAGCTACATCCCTGATAAAATACTTTAGTTTTGCTTTGAGTTAGGCTATCCAGCTGGGAGGTGGTGATACACACCTTTAATCCCAGGGCTCAGAGCGAGTTCCAGGACAACCAGAGCTAAAATAGAGAAACCCTGTCTCGAAATAAGGTATTCTAGAACATTAATGAGCTTTGTTGGGCTTCTCTTGACTTCAGTTTTATGCCTGAAACATAGGATTCATTCACTGGTTAGAAGAGGGGCATGCCATGCTGACCATTAGCCTCTGAGATGGGCGATTTACAGAAGGGAGGTTGAGAGAGCCATAAGAATGAAGGTAGGAAGATTTCCTATGAAGTATTTACATGCAACAGCTAAGCACAGGCAATGGGATAGAGTTACAGAGAACAGAATACGTGGTGAGGTCTACTTGATGAGCAGATAGAAAGGGGTTGTTAATTAGAGGAACCTGAGGACTCTGGCTTGACTCTTGGGCTTCTAGCCATTTGTTGGTTTAGGACACAGCTTTATGTGGAAAGCAGAGGAGATGGCCTTACCTTATTTGTAGTTTATATTTTTTTCAACATGAAAAAGGATTTGAAATGGGTTATAATAAAAGACATGTTAAATAAATCTGTTAAAATAAGAGGAAAAATATGCCAGAATCTTTAGCAAAGATGAATATTTAATTGTACTTCCTGGAAAGCAAGAGAAAAATGTGAGAAACAAAGGGTTACATAATCCTCATTGTTCACTGAGAGGAAACAAACCAGTTTGTAAGAGGAGAGTCCTATTTTCCTGGCACCACATTATTTTGTGGGCACCTCTACAGCATGTTACAGAATACAGTGGACAATGCAGAGAGAGCAGAAAGACCTTCTCTAGTTGTTCTGTTAGGCCCAGCATGAGCCTAATTTTAAGAAAGGTATGAAGAGAAACCGGGAGACTAATCATCGATGCAAAATCGCAAGAGGTTTATTTTGACCATTGCACAATGGGGTCACCCCTGTTGGTTAGCAAGGAGTGGCCTTAGGTTTTTAAAAGACAAAGCATGGGAAATTCTAGGGATTGCAATCTTGGCAATTCAGGATTGGATTAGGTATTTAACTTTTAAAATAATTGGTTGGTTCTGGGCACCCTTAGGTCTGGTCAGCCCTGTCGTAAATATCTGGGGAATATCTGATCTTTAAGTCAGCTTGGAATTTCCTGCCATATGAAATATAGCCACAATTAAGGGTGGGAGAGTGATTAACTCATCCCATGTCTGTTCTGAGGAGTGGGGGTTACAGGCTTTGGATAAAAGGTTAGGAGCTATTCAGGAGAAGGATTGGGCCATTTGGTTCAGTTTCCAAAGTTTGTCTCACAGGCGCTGGACAGTGATTTTCTCTCCACCTAGTAGAGATCTCTGCTTGTTCTCTTCCTTATCTCTGCCCTCACAGATGGCTAATGTCAGGAACTTTTACATTCCTCTGTTCTCTGGAGAAGCACTAAGAGGCTTTAATTAACATGGGCAAAGCTTGAAAATATAAGTTGTAAGGCAATTAAAAGAAACATAGGTTACAAAGTTAGTCTGATTCTTTCAGTTCCTGGTAACAGCCATTGCTGAAAGCCCAGGGTGGGGGTGGAGCAGGATTTACAGGGAAAGAGCAGCATGAAGTCCTATGCCTCCTTAACTTTGTCGCCCTGTGCTCGGTCAAGGGGCTGCCAGCCCCAGCCAAGGACCAGGCAGGTCCCCTCTGTGGGCATGAGCCTCGCACATGTCTCTTCTAAGCTGACTGAAGTGCCTTTCACTCTATGAGAAGGCTCCTACCCCTACCTGTGAGCCTCCTGAAGTTGCATTATAGGGAAGCGTCACCCTCCAGATAGACTGAAGACTGAGGACTTGATGTGAGCCACTCCTGAAGGCTTTCTGGCTCAGTCAGCCCTAACGGCCATTTTTTCCCAGGCAGTTTGCATGTGCTTGAGGGAAAGAAGAGGAAGCAGTGATCAAGACCTAGAGCTTTAGTGTTGACTGCTTAGAGTCCAGGCTCGTCTGCTCCCTCAGGCAGAGGGACACTGGACAAGCCTCAGTGTTCTCATTTGTGGAGGCATTGCTATATGATGTGTGTGCATTTGGTGCGAAGAAATGTTCAACAGATTTTAATGCTGTAATAATTGCATTTTTTTCCTCCTCTCAATTGAGCCTCTGTATTGTTTTTGACCAGCTATCAAGATTTAAATTTTATTCAGCAGCTCTGTAAACATTTTTGTTAGCGCACCTCAGAGTTTTCCCTCATTGCTTGTACTAAATTAGAAATGGCAACTGTGAGCCTGCAAGCTCTCTGCCTTTCTAAAGGCTTCTTAGCAGTCAGCTCTTGGAAGAGCTGTGAGGGGAAGGAGACCAGGGCTTACTGCCCACTGCCTGATTTGTTGAATGCCCAGGGTTCAGTCAGAAAAGGGACAGTTCAGCAATGCCATCTGCACAGGATCTTATTGTTGCCTTTGGTGGCTGAGAATGATAGGGAAAAAAAAAATACACATTTTCCAGAGGAACAGAGGAAATACCTTTTTTTTTTCCAGTTATTGCTGCTATAACACAAACTTAGCCATTTTCTCTGTTGTTTCTACCACAATAAAGGATAGTTCTGAGCACATTTGTCTTCTGTAGTTTTTGCCTTCAAAAACTTTGTAACACAAAAATTTTATTGCTGTGCAACAGGTTAACTATTGTTGTGCAGTGGAAGTGGCTTGTCTGGACAACTCTGGGTCAGCACATGTTTTGATGTTGGGTGAAGGTGTGTGTTAGGCCTTAGTGATTTGCAGGCTTTACTGTGCTGGAGGATGTGTTTTGCATGTTCCCAATGGCACTGGCAGACTTTACTTTCTGGTTGACTGTCACCAAGTGGATCTCTTTGTAGTAGGACTGCCTGTGACCTGGTACTTGGTTTTCCTCAGAGAGAGAGAGAAAACAAGTCTCAGTTTTTAAAATTTTATGTGTATGTGTATGTCTGTGTGTGTGTCTGTGTCTGTGTGTATTCACACATATGCTACAGTGCACGTGTGGAGCTTAGAGGACAACTCTTGGGAGTCAGTTCTCCTTATCATGGTTCTAGAGATTAAAGTCAGGGTATCAGGCTTGCATGACAGGTGATTTTGCCCACAGGCATCTCACTGGCGAGGATGTGATCACTTAATTTCAGAAGTGGCATACCGTCTCTTCTGCCTACCAACCTGAGGGAGAGAACAGCTGGCTGATGTAGGTACTAACAGGTAGAGCTCTCAGGGAGCCATCTTGGAGGCTGGCTACTGTAAATACTGATTTATTGGTAAAGCATCAGTTAGTTACCCGTATTGAGTGGCCTGTGTTTTGTGTATACCTTCCTGTATCATTTCAAATTTCTACTGTCTGAAACTAAATTTGTCATTTTTGTCCTAACTCTCTTTAAATGATTTGGTTTATAATTCTGAATTTTTTCTTCTTATCATTGGTTAGATACTAATTTTATATATTTTTTTCATATTGTCTCCCAAATCACTTTCTTCTTTATGTTCCTCTGGCTGCCATCTGCAACGTATCTTCATCTGTCCCCCTAATCCCCACAGCCACCCTGCTTTACCTCTATCTTTTCCAGTCTGTTCAATGTGTTTCCAATGACTGACCATTCTAAATATTGACTGTTTTATGTCCTGTGCTTTGTCTGAAAAGATTCTAATACTTTTTCCTTAAGATTTTTGTGCTAATGGCTGAGACATTATTGCATGTATATAATAAAATTAACAATAGGTCTTTTGTGAGAAACTCAGGCATTAGACATACATATTTTAGCACCCCAAAATTTATCTTAAGCAGAATTATTTTAAAAATACTGTTAACTATAACAATAAGGGGTTTTAGAGAATATCACATTGTATTAATTATTGCTAACACAACATGATGGGTTAGACCTCGTCCATAGTGGTGGAGTGAAGGCATGGTGGCAGTTGCTGGGAACTGGGGCCTTGCATCTTGAATGGCAAGCAGGAATTAGAGAGAGCGACCTAGTAACGGGGGATGTCTCAAGGACCGCCTATAGTGACACGCTTCCTCTGAAGCAGTGCCATCAGCAACTGGAGCTCTCATTCAAACCAGCACACAAAGTTTGCCCTCATCTTTTAGGAGAGCAAATGATTGTGTAGTGTTAATAGTAACTGTCCGCGAAGCTCCCATGCATGTTAGAGCGAAGATGGGAGAAAGTCTGCCTTTTTGTTTAAGAGTTTTAGTCTCAACATAATCTTTTCTCTTTCTTGTTAGGAGAAACAATCGCAGCACTCACAGATGTGGCCAAACTAAATCATCTGGAATCGGAGGGCCAGATCACAATTTTGACAGACAAAACAGGAGTTGTGCAGGCCGCCAGGCTGCTGCTGTCCTCGGTGACAAAGGTGTTGCTGCTGGCAGACCGGGTAGTCATCAAGCAGATAGTGACATCAAGAAACAAGGTACTCACTCTGGCCATGCTTGTGTCTCAGGTGGTTCAGAATGCTTGTTGAGGTGAAATCCTGATAATTTGACAATGCTTTTAATTACCTATTTTTAAAATATTTATTTATTTATGTATATGAGTGTTCTATGTTCGGGTGCATCTGTATGACAGAAGAGGGCATCAAATTCCACTACAGATGATTTTGAACCACCACGTGGTTTCTGGAAATTGAACTCAGGACCTCTGGAAGAATGACTGGTGCTCTTAACCATTGGCCATCTCTCCAGCCCCATTAAAAAGAATGTATTTTATACCTATCATCTCCAATTTACTGAGCCTAAACTCTTTATTTCTATTAAAAAATTGTATGTATATAAGCGTTTGCCTGAATGTAAATCTGTGTACCGTGTGCATGCCTGGTGCTCACAGAGGCTAGAAGAGGGCTTCTGGAGTTACAGATGCTTTGAGCTGTCATGTGGGTGCTAGGAATTGAACCTGGATCCTCTGGAAGAGCAGCCAGTGCTCTTAACCACTAAGCCAGCTCACCAGCCCCAGGCCTAAACTTTTAAATGCAAATAATGTTTCTCATTTAATAACAACGATAAAAATCTTGTTGAGGCTTAATGCCAAAAGCCTTAAATGTACAAAAATTTGGAAGACAATCGAAGCTGATGTGGTATGTGGCAGAGACCCAGTTAAAAATGATCCTTAACGCTTTAGTATTTCTTATCCAAATCAAATAGTAACAGTTTCTAAGCTAAAGACAAATGTAAGTCACGTGGGCTCTGGCTGTAGCCCAGTTGGTAGAGCGCTTGTCTAGCATGCAGTAAGGGCTGGGTTCAGTCCTCAGCACCACATAAAATGGAATGTGGTGATATATATCTGTAATCTCAGCACTTGGGAAGTGGAGGCAGGATGGTCAGGAGGTCAAGGCCAGCCTCAGGTACATTGAAGTTTGAGACCAGCCTGGGCTACATGAGACCCTGCCTAAAAAAAAAAATCTGAAACTATAATTATTCACAGCTACAAAGTTTCCATATGTTTCCATTAAGAGCCCTTAAATATTTCTGAAGAGTCGCAAAACTTAAAGAATGGACTTAAACTCTTCTCCTGTAGACCGTGGCTATGCTCCCCTCATTGGGAACCAAGTGCCTTTGCTTTCGGGGGATAATCCCCAATGTGAGGAGAAGGCAATCAAATCAGCCAGGGCAGAGGTGCATTCTCTCAGTAGGATCTGAGGCTAGCCCTGCAGTAGGATCTGAGGCTAGCCCTGCAGTAGGACCTGGGGTTAGCCTGCAGTAGAATCTGAAGGTAGCCCTGCAGTAGGATCTGAGGCTAGCCCTGTCCATGCCCCATCCTTATCATAAATGTTGAGTGAACCAAAAAGTAAAATTTTAAAGAGGAAAAAGAAATAAGAGAGAATGACAGAGGAAAGAAAGATTTTCCTGTCTTCTCTTATCTGTGGGAACTGCTTGTGTTTCCTGAGCTGCCTGTGCAGGTTAGCAGGCCAAATGCCCTCCCTAGACTCATTAAAAATGAGCAAACACAGGATATCAGTGTTTTTCTAACCTATCTTGGTCTGACCAAAACTCCGTAGTTACTGTAGAAAAAACTGTCAGAAAATGTGTTTCACATTTACTTACTGTATTTCTTTTGTCAAAGAAACGGCTTTTTCTGAGAGTTGTGCTGTGCACAGGTCCAATTCTGTTCGTTCCTGACTGCCTGAAGCTTCTTGGCAGTTGATTTATTCTATGCAGCAGCTCCGGACTGACATCAACTCTTTTCCAACTGTGAACTCCTAAACCACCTCCTTACTCCTCACTCTGTAGATTATCTCCCTTCCCTTTTTTTTTTAACTGGGGTTCCTCTAATTGTGGTTCAATGACTTGTACAGTTTCTGTTTTGTTTTGTATTTTTCTCCTCACTGTTTTCTTAGTTCTTGCTACTACCTTTTGTCAATTTTCTGTTGCTATGACAAAATACCTAAGGCTAGGTACTTTATAAAGAAAGGAGATTTACTTAGCTTCAGCCTCTGACTAGACAAATAGGTGAGCTCCAGATTTAGGACCTTGCCTCAGAAAATAAAGAGGACAGCAATTAGTGAATACACCTAAAGTCAAGCTCTGTCCTCCACATATGTTTACACATGTTCATCCAAACACATATTTGTTTACATACATGAATAGATGCACATATACCAATAATTAGTTCAAATGAAAAATGTTCAAGATCATCCTCAGTTCCATAAGGAGTTTGAGGTCAGCGTAGATTAGTGACTGTGTGCCAACAAAACAAAACAAAACAAAACAAAACAAAACAAAACAAAGAAACAAAAACTCCTGAGTACATGGAGCAAAATCTCATTCATGAAGTCAAGTGTAAAGAAGCAAAGAATGGGCAGAATTGCTGTTCCTGCTGTGCTCAGACATGGCTTTGAGTGTTTCCCTAGGTCCCTGTGCCGGGACCTTGGGCCCTAGTGTAGTCATGTGAGAGTTGGTGGAATCTTTACAAGGTGAGGTCTGTTAAAAGGCAGGTAAGTCATTGCAGGCATCGCCTCCAGAGCTGATTAATACAGCCTTCCAGAACCTCTTAAGAGTTACTATTATTAAAATTTAAGATTGACTGTGGGAGTGGGGGGACCTGTAATCTCATCTCTTGAGAGGATGAGGCAGGAGAATCACCATGAGTTCAGGACTAGACTATGGGGCTACGTAGAGAGTCTAAGGCCAGCCTGTCGCATTAAAAGACCCTACAGAAACCAGAGTCTACATTCAGGCAGAGACACGTCCTTGACTCCTTTAAGGGTTAATCAAATAGGGAAGGTCAGGGGCCTGCCTATGAGACCCCTAGAAAGGTGATTTGGTTTACCCAGGACAACATGCTTTCCCTTTTCAGAATTCTTTCCCCCTAGTACAGCCTTTAACCCCGAGGTTTACCTGCTTCTATGCTGGGTCTGCCTTTTCTTTTCACCTGCCTTTTTCTTGCAAATGCTTTTTAACTCCCTAAGCCCTATTTGTTCATTTTTTTTCCTTTGAATTTGTAAGTAAATCCACATCTCTTTATCCTAAAACCAAGTCATTTCTCTAATCGGTTCTAATCTTTGTTTATGTTTTAGAGGTCCTTCTCGTGTGTTTTCTTTTTTTCTCAGCTTTCCCATGGAATTTGGAGCTTCCCTGTTTCCCTTCACTCTCTGTTCAACTCTGGAAGTCTCAGTCTGTTTGTTTGTCGCCCAACAATACGTCGTGGGTATAAGCATGTGACAACAATGAAATACTTCCTGTTTTGCAGATTCTTGCCACCATGGAAAGGCTAGAGAAAGTACAGAGTTTCCAAGAATTTGTTCAAATATTCAGCCAGTTTGGAAATGAAATGGTGGAGTTTGCACATCTAACGGGAGACAGACAAAATGTATGTACTTATCAGTTAGAAAAGTCTTCATATAAACTCATACCTTTTAATTTGGATGGAATTGTGAGCTTTTAAATCACTTGAATTGACTTGTTTATTCACTACTTCTATGACCTTGCTCTTAAAATCCTTTCTAAGTAATCCAGTATGCGTAGTAGATTGATGAGTCTTTTTTTTTTTTTTTTTTTTTTTTTTTTGTATATATATATGGCAGTTAATAATGTTTGCAATGGAAATGGTCTGGCTGTGTGGAAGGCCCAACACGAGTGCTTTCCCTGTCATCAAATATTCCATGGGCTCTTCTGACATGGCTCAGGCAGATAAATTGAACTGGTATTTGTAATTTTAGAATATTTGATATATATTTGTTTACTTACCATACTAGATTAATATTAAGAACACATGCCATTATTCTATTTGCTCTGGCTATATTATGTTAGGTATTTAGTGAATATCATTGCATTTAATATTCAAAGCATCTCTACAAATTGGGTATTGTTATTAGTATTTTATGCATAAGAAAACCAAACTTGAGATGAAGGGCTTTTTTTCTAAGGTCACTGCTAATGGATAGAATTTGGTTAAGTCTATTCCTAACACCTATCATTCTTCAACTTTAACTTGGTGCCTATTCTTTGGGACCTGCTCCCCAATTCAGACCAATACTTCTACATCTGGGCACGTGGAAGACCACAGCATGTCTAGAATAGGCTCTTTCTGGTTGGGTTGTTTGCTTATGAATCCATCTTGACCTGTGGTACTGAGATGCCTCTAGGTGTCCTCTCCTAGGCCACTCCTTCAGTTTTGGACATGAGCTTTTCTGGTTGCAGCTACAGTTGGCAGATGGACATGGATCTGGAAAATGGCAGGCTGGGTAGCAGCATTTGTCTCTTAAAACAAAACAAAACAAACAAAACTGAGTGTATAGGTGCCTGGCAAGATAGTTGAGGTGCTTGCCCGATTTCACTCCCCAGGATCCACATGGTAGGAGGAAATAACTGATTCCTGCAAGTTGTCCTCTGACCCCTTCATGAATACTATGGCATATGCATGCGTATGCATGTGTGTGAGCACACATGGATATACACAGACACACATCCAAACACATGCATACTCGCAAATGCATGTGTTTGTACACTTTTGCACAAATAAATGTGCCAGTGCTATTTTTTAACTCTATTTTCTTTGGGGTTTCTTATGGCTCTACCGTCTTCTAACCCCCAACCCTAGGTAGAGGAGAAAGAAATTAGTGGAGAAGGGGTGTAGTTCTTTTTAGCTCCTTCCTGCTGGTTAGGGTCATTAGGTTCCTTGGGATGAGTCTAATCTTTGTTTCAGGATATCTCCAACTTCTCCTCACACTGCATCAACAGCAGCCAGGAGCAACAGGGAGGAGCACTAGCCTCCTTCTTCCTTGGAGCCCCTCTTCTCCCTGGACTCTGGCAGTTATTCCCTCTCCAGAGTCCTTAGGTTTAAACTATTTGCAGCTGGCAACAAGCCCCTCTCAGAGCCCACACAAGGCAAACACATTGCTGCTGTGGACAGTCTGAATCAGATCCATATTCTACACCTAGGATTAAAACAAAAACATATTTATGTTACATAACTGAGTTTTTTAAAGACATCAAAACTTCCACTACATAAATGTAGTATGAATTTTTAAAAGCTACCTGTGTAGCACCTTGTTTCATTTTCTGCTCTGCCACCATTATTCTTGAATACTTTTGTTCAATTTCTTTATCTTTTTCTCTCTTCATTTTCCCCCTTCACCCCCTCCATTCTTCCCCTATAAAGATTACTAGCCTAAGTATTTTTATGACCATTTATCATCTAACATTTTCTGCATCACTTGGGTGAATGTGGCATGACTGAGATTCCAAAGCTTGTTTTGCTGTTTTTGGCTGTGCTTCCTGCTGGCCACACAACTGGAAAACTTCCACTGTTATTTTGATTTGTAGTTAGAAATTTGGTATGGAGCCAGGATGGTGGCTCACTCCTGTAATCCCAGTACTTAGGGTTTTCTTTTTTCCCCTCTAAATGGAGCTTTGAGCATATCTATCTATCTATCTATCTATCTATCTATCTATCTATCTATCTATCTATCTATGTATCTATCTATTTATTTATGTTTGTTTGTTTGTTTGTTTGTTTGAAATAGGGTTTTTCTATGTTGTTTTGTCTGTCCTAGAACTTGCTACGTAGACCAGGCTGTCCTTGAACTTACAAGCATCCACCTGCCTCTTCCTCCCAAGTCATGGGCCATCACTGCTCTGCTCAGCACTTGTGATTCTAAGGGAGAAGGATCATCACGAGTTTAAGGTTAATCTAGGGTACCTAGTGACTTTTAGGGTAATCTGTGTAAGACCCTGCCTCAAAAGTCAAACCAGAAAATAAAATTGGTCTGGAGAATATTAGTACAGAGAATATTTCTATCCAGTTCAGTAGGACTATGGTCAAATCTTTTAAAACTTGTATACTAAACTTGTACACTTTGGCTGAAGAGTAGCCCTGGCTGCCCTGTAACTCACCGTATAGATCAGGCTATCTTTAAACTCATAGAGATCTTTCTGCTCTCTGCTTCCCCAGTACTGGGATTAAAGGCATGCGCCACCACACCACCCACAGAGTGCTTGGTAAGTGCACTGCCTGGCTTGCTTTCTTAGTATTTGCATCAGGAGTTCAAGACCTTTATTCCTTAATTTGGTCAGTATCCTGAAAATAGCCACCAGCTAGCTCCTTTCTCCATACCCAGATTGTCATGACTTACTTTTGGGCATTGGGGATATAACAGTAAAGAAGCCAAAGCCTCTGCCCCGGGGAGCTTCTACTTTAGGGGGAACAGGAGGAGGCAGGCAAGCGATCTCAGAGAGGGAAACCATGGGTGAAGGGTGTGACCATTTATTTTCACCGAAGCAGAGATGGTTTAGAAAACATTCTCATCTCTCTGAACAGTGTGACTGGCTTTTTGGATGTTACTGTTGAGTGAATGGTTTTTCAAAAGACCAAGTTGCTTATATGATCTTAGACTGCCCTGTGATTGGATTTCATCTCCAGGATTTGAAGGATGAGAAGAAGAAGGCCAGAATGGCAGTAGCGCGGACTGTGCTTGAGAAGGGTACCATGATGCTACTCACGGCTTCAAAGGTAGGAGCCTCTGGTCTGTGCTGCTCACGCTAGCACACAACGAGAAAACACCTGAGCAAAGGCACCAAATGTGGCACATTCACATTTCTGTTTCATTTAAACTGAGGACTAAACTCAGTACCTTGTGCCTGCTAAGCATGTAGTCTACTAATGAGCCTCACTTCAGCCCTCAGTTCTGGAGAGATGAAAATAGTAACTTACAACCAAGACTACTGCCCTTCCTGCCTCAGCTTCCGAATCTGAGCCCACTTTGATTCAGCAGCTCAGCAGAAGAGAGTGGATCGACTTCTGCAAACAGAGCTGCCAGGCACTGCCCCTCATTGCAGGCCTTGCCAGGCCATGGGATCTAGCAAAAGCTGAGCAAGGCAAGACTGGCTAAGTAGAACTTGTGAGGTGTGTAGAATGAAGCTCCTGTTGGTTTCTTCCACGAATTTGTGGCCTCTTCTTTCTGCTACTATTTTTATGAAATGATGGGCCCAAAGAGTGTGTTCTCAAACAGCAATTGGTATAGTTCAGGGATGGTAAACATCTCCATTTGTAGAGTTTGTAGAGAATTGCCTTTTCTTCTGCGAGTATTTACTGATGTGCTGGGATTAGCAAAGCCACAAAAGCAGAGACAGAACCCTCTGTTCGTATCTAGAACCTGGAGTAGATCTTAATTCACATCACATTTTAGAAGTGAAAGATGCCGCCACAGTCATCTGGCACCTTGTTCAGTTTCCCCCATTCTTTCTCATTCTTGCTTGTGCGAGGCAGCACTGTACAAAACAGGCTTAAGCATGATAAAGACGTTGGGCTTTTCTATCACTGAAATCAAGATGAACATAATGTTGATGTCTGAAGATGCAACTTTGCTCTCTGATCATTCACTTAACCTTGCTGTCACTTTTTACTCATCCTGCTTCCACACTAGTGAGGAGAGGCTGCTGGGGGAGCCAGGGGCCCAGGAGATTTGGGTAAAGAACCATTTTTATTAGCATGGCATGCTCTCTGTGATTTTACTGTTATGATAAGAGTTATTACTAAAATAAAACCCTCAACTGCTCTAAAGACGTGTCTCAGGCATCCCAGCTGTGACTCCGCCCATAAAAACAAAGAAGGAGTGTTTGACCGGATGAGGGTAGCCCTGGAGAAGGTCATTGAGATCGTGACTGACTGCAAACCCAACGGAGAGACTGACAGCTCCTCCAGCATTTTTACTGGGATTAAAGAATTGAAGGTAAGAATACATAGTAATTTCTGCTTGCTTTTTTTTTTTTTTTTTAATTTAAGAGAGCATCCTTATGTATAGTGTCCATATTTTGGGTAAGGATTTAGAGTGGTTCTTCTGGGGGCTGGAGAGATGTCTCACTGGCTTAGAGTGCTGGATACTTTGAAGAGGAGCTTCAAAGTTAGTTTCCTAGTGTCCAAGTCAGGTGAATCCCAACTGCATGTTACTCCAGGGAATTTGACACACTCTTTTCTTCCCTGGTACCCATACTCATGTGCCACCCCTCCCCCTACCATACACATAATTAAAACAAAGTTGCTCTTCACAGAAAGCAACATATCTCAGGGGCTGGAAAGGTGGCTCAGTGGTTGAGAGCACAGGCTGCTCTTGCAGAGCACCGGTTCATTTGCTGTCACCCACATGGTAGCTCACAGCTGCCTGTAACTCCAGTCCCAGGAGCTCTGCTGCCCTTTTCTGGCCTCCATAGGCACCAGGCATGCACACGGTGCACATATGTACATACAAGCAAATCACTCATATATTTCTTAAATCAAATATATTTCTTTAATGTAATGCTATTCTGTGGAAACCTAACAGTAAGGAGTACGGGCTCAGAGTTATGTTGACAGACAGCACAGGTCTTTGGAGCAGCGGACTCGTTGAGCTGCTGCTTTAGTTGGACCCCTCTATCTAGAAGCACAAGCAGCAGGATGCTCGCAAGCAGCGCAGTCTCTGTCGGGGTCCCTGCCCTTCTTGTGTGATCGAGACTCTATAGAATAACAGCATTGCCACTGCCGCCACTGCCATCGCCACCACTGCCATCGCCACCACTGCCATCGCCGCCACTGCCATCACCGCCACTGCCATCGCCACCACTGCCGCCGCCGCCGCCGCCGCCGCTGCCACTGCCACTACCGCCACCAATTACAGCCCTACAGTAAATCCTACTAACGTTTGGAGTGCTCCCTCTGTGCCAGTTCCGTCCGAGACCTTTAGACGTGTGGACTCCTGGAGTCCTCACCAGTACTGTTGTCATTCGTGCTGCTAGGGAGGTGAAGAGGCAGAGATGAGAGGAGATTGCTGCCTCAGTACCAGAGCTGAGATTTGAATCCAAGACATCTGACTTCACATCAGGAGGGCCCTATGGCGTTTTCTACCTCAGTGCCCCCATTTTCCGAATGGGAAAACCAAGGCCCTGCAATATTACCTGATATGCTAATGGTTACACACCCATGAAAAGCAGGGCTGAGATGGGCATGGTGTTCTTTCTGTCTCACTGCCCCTTGCCCTTGTGTGAAGATCGAGGTCAGAGCAGGGAATTGTTTTCCCTGCTGACCATTGCATGAGGAGGCACGCCTGAGGTGGGACCCAGCCATGTATCTCAGGCTGATCTCACACTGCAATCCGCTTGTCTCAGCTTCATGAGTCCTGGGATTACAGGCATGGAGTATGATGACTGCCTTGATACAGGTTCTTTTTGATGGAGAAATAATCTATAGAGAGAAATGTAGTACTTTCTTTTGTTTGGTATTGTGAATAAATATACATGTCTTATGTAAACAGAGTTCAGTAGCCTTCAAAAGACCAATATAACTCCAAGTTGTGTTTAAACACACACACACACAGAGAGAGAGGGAGAGAGAGAGAGAGAGAGAGAGAGAGAGAGAGATGGCCTAAAATAAAAATAACAATCAATAATATAAGTGATGTGAGTTGCACATGATTAACTTAGTTTCAGTTCTTCAGATTCTCAGGTCGTCATTACCTGTCCTTGTTAACTTAAAAAAGTTACCACCTTTATTTCTTCATGTGTGTGTCTGTGTGTGCACTACTATGTGTGGACATCAGATGACAGCATGTAGGCGTCAGTTCTCTCCTTTCTGGAGATTGAACTCAGGTCATCACATCAGGCTTGGTGGCATCAGTCTTACCTACTGAGCCATTCAACAGCCTCTATTCATGTTCTTTTTTTAAAACTAAAAAGAAAATTACTCAGGATGGAGTGATTATTGGACACAACTCAGGCCGAGAATAAGGGCAACATTCACTTTGTCTATGGTATCTTGACTTTCCTAAGGTGGTATTTCATAGACCATGTTAAAATGGGGCCCATGTAAGGGTTAACTTGAAACAACTGGTAGGACTTTAAAGTGCAAGGTCTACGTGAGTGCATTCATTAATTGTGATCACAGTCGTGATCATTACTACTTTTTGTCCCCTAGTCCAAGGTGTCTCTTTAACATATTTAGTGGGCTAGAGGTTGCAGTGGCATATATATGTCAAGAAAAAAAGATTTCACAACTGAGTCCATTATACATTCAAGGAGCTTTACATATGGGGCAGGTGAAGCAAGGGAACCCTTAGAGTCTTCAGTGAGTAGATGGGCTGCTAGGGTATTGAATGAAAGGTAGGCCGGAGAAACTTTTCTGCTAGATGTTAGCCCTTGATTCTGGAGCTGGAGAGGACTCATGTGGCATTGTTAGGTTTACAGCTGAGAAAGGTGAAACAACCTTCCCAGGAGAGGATGTTGGTGTCAACGTGTGCTGTTGGGGACATAAATCAAAATACAGAATCAGTTAGGTGACTGGGAGAGTCTGCTGGGTGGGAAGGCAGACTTGGCGCTCTTTCTAGCCCACCTCACCCTCTGTCCACCTGCTGTGGCTTAACACATATTCTCACCTGAAGGCAGACTTCTTTGGGACTGTGTCTGGGCATTTTCTCCAGCTGCAGATACTTCACCCGGAGTCTGGTTTGTTATTTCTACCAATTCTACAGACCGGTACTTTTTCTGCCTTTGAATTTTCTGATCTCCTGGGAAGGTCATTGTATTAACAGCTCTTGAAGCAAGGCCTTGCATGGCCATTGATGACTCCTGAACAAAGTGCTCTCCCAGATAACTGGAGAATATATGACCAATCCTCCTATGCCTGGAAAAAGACTTGTTAGCACATCTCTGGGACACTGTTAGAACCTGGAGTTCATTTGGGGGATATTTACATGGATGCCTGCTCCTTTTGCTCTCAGTTGAATATTGAAGCTCTTCGTGAGAATCTTTACTTTGAGTCCAAAGAGAACCTTTCTGCTGCATTGGAGGTCATCTTAGAGCGTGTGGAGGACTTCACTGACTCTGCCTATACCAGCCATGAGCACAGGGAGCGAATCTTGGAGCTGTCTGTTCAGGCAAGAACAGAACTGCAGCAGTTCATTTCCGTGTGGATGCAAGCGGTAAGGAATGTGTTTATTAGAGTAAACCTTAAGTAGCTTTTCACTTAACGATTAGAGAGATATGGAAGGTAATACAACCAGCAGGATTATGAATTTGGTCAGTGCAGGGCAAGCATACATTATCCCTTTTCTCCATTTCAGTGGGCAAAATATGCCTTCCCTATAGTTCACAGAATTTGCCAGGCTATTGCCAGGTTGTTGATCCTCCCCTTGGCCAGGCTGCATTCTATGCTATCATTGCCATCTATAGTTTCCCTGTTACCTTCACTCTCCTGACAAACTCACTCCTGGAAAATACTTTCCCAAATGCTTCTTTAGTGTGGAGACCAAAGGAATAAACCTTTTGGAGGTCCTTGAAGCATGAATCTGCTGCTGGTGACATTCAGTTGTGTACTGTGTGTAACTCTGAGCACAGCTGATATACGGATGATGTTTTAGAATGCCCACTGAGGTCTAGAGGCAATGAAGATCAGGGTAGACCCAGATGGCAGGTAGAAGTCGATCAGTCTCCCACAGATTCCTGGACTAAATCAGCCAGCAGCCACTTAAGAGCCCTGAATGGCATGCTTTCAACAGCAGGGTGAACAAAAGCTAGAGAAGACCACACAGGAAGTTTGTCCCAAGTCTCATACCAGGGGATTGTGGAAGGGGACTAGGGGGTGGTTTGAGGCATGTTCTGGAAACTTTTTATATATTTTTTAACCCTGGGCTAAGTCACGAAATATTTAAAGTAGCTCACAGCACACAGGTCAGATGGGTGGAATGAATCTGGATAATAATGAATGAAAGTTTTGAACCAGGCACAGTGGTGCACACCTGTAATCCTAGTACTCTGGGAAGGCAGAGTCAGGCGGATCTCTGTGAATTGGAGGCCAGCCTGGTCTACAAAGTGAGTCCAAGACAGCCAACAGAGAAACCTTGTCTTGAAAACAAGCCAAATCAAACAAACAAAAATTTTGGCATTAAGGAGGAAGATGGTGTGAGATTTAGAAGAAGGCAGCAGCAGTTAACTCCATGGTAGCTATGTTGATTTGTACATAAAGAGTAGAGAGAAGTCACCCATTTGGGGGATATTTCCTGCACTGCACATGGCCTGCTCTCTGGAAGTCTTGCCATAATTGAATGTTATCAGACATGTGGGCAATGCCTGGTGTTTGGAGTGTGTGTGTACTATGTAGTATGAAGAGGAGGCTGCTTTAGTGGTAGGTCCTTGACATGGAATACTAAGTTTCTTGTGATGATATGTGCTCAGTGTGGAGATGTGATTTTATTACTGCTAGCTCTGGAGCTGACAGTCTTCCCATATGCCTTGGCTCCCTGGTCTGTCTGCTTGCTGTGCTTTCTATTATGTTCTCCTACAGTTGTGGCTGAATGCCTTCTACCTGTAGGTGCCAGAAGCCTAAAGAGAACTAAGATAGTCTTTGCCCACCATAACTTTGCAATATAGAAAAATGAGGGATGAGGTGTGACAAGGACACAAAGAAACCATCTTAAGTTTCTTGATAGATGCTATGCTGAGGGAACTACAGGGAGTGAAGTTAGAATTAGGGAAATAACTCTAGAAGGCTCCCAGAAGGCATTGGGATTAAAATGTGCCACAATTTGTAGTGACTACTGAACTGGGACAACAGGTTAAAAAGGTAAAGTGACCTCTGTGTATTCTTCTCAAAATTTCAGCAGAGCAGGAAGACAAAGAGTGCTGCCGAGGAGCTGGAGCTCACCATTCTGAAGCTCAGCCACAGCCTCCACGAGCTGAGGAAAGAAGTAAGGAATCTGACCCATGGTCTCCTGCTGTAGGATGTGTGTGAAGCACGCGTGCATTAGTGTGTTCCTGTGCCTACACAATGCCCGACTTTACCGCTCTGTGATGTCACTTATGAACACTATTCTCAAAGCTCACACATGAACAGGCATAGCAGCCTTATTCACAATAGCTGGGAACCACCTAGATAGCCGTCAACAAGGCTCATTGATAGGTGACTTGAGGCTAGCTCTACCAAATACTATCTGGCAACAGGGCAGTTAGATGGCTCAGAAGCCACACCATGCACCAAGTCAAAGAACCAGGCATGGAAGAGTGAGCAAGCATGTGCTTTCATTTAGAAAAAAAAAAAAAAAAAAAAAGTCTAGGTAAGGAGAATTAGAGATTTTGAGATATTTACTGCAAAGGGTCAGAGGTGGCTTTTTTGGAGGCGTGAAGATGTTTGAAATATTCAATGTGGAGGTAGTTCTATGGCTTGTGAGTCTGTAAGACTCATCAGACTGTACCTTTAAACAGGGAACATTTCATGCCTCATTGAAGTGAGAGTTTTTTAAATGTCCTTGAGTTGAGGAGATTTCCTTGTTCCGGGATGAAAACGTGCTCATCCGTGGCCGACTTGGGCCCTTAGAGTTGGAAGTCCTTTGGTCGCTTCTCAGCCTGGTTTGTTCATCCTGCCACGCAGCACTGTCTGGGAACACGCTGTGAGCACTGGTCTCTCTCTGTGACACGCCGCTGGGCAGCTGCCTGCAAGGCCTGCATACTTGCTGTCTGGCCCTTTGCAGAGATGCTCAAGCCAGGGTTTGTCCTCAGTGAAAGAATCTGAGCATTCCATCCAGGTCGCCCTCCCATTTTTCATGTGGCTGACCCCCTAGTACCCCATCTCCTGCTCATGTTCATGGATCATGGGGTCTCTTTCCTTTGTCATTCCTCTGTGCTGTGGCTGCTGATACTGATTTTTGCTGTGGTGCAAGTAAAAGAAATTGAGAGTGGAAACTTTCTGTGCCCTTATGTGCAGTAGTTTGAGCCAGTTTTTGTTGCTGTTTGATTTTGCAGTTCTGGGAATTGAGTCTTTCACATGCTAGGGAAGTGCTCTACCTCTGAGCTGTTGCCCAGTGACAGGCTTGCCACACTATGGCCTTGCACCCTAGATATAGTATGCTGACCTCTCTTATGGATGCCTTTTAGAGGTTTTTCAGTTCTGTGTCCCTACACCTCAATACTGCAACTCCCATAGCAAATTGTTCCCTCCAGACCCTCCTCACAAAAACTCTCCTCACCCTTGTCTCTACTTTGTTTTTTATTATTATTATTATTATTATTATTATTATTATTATTATTATTTGTGCTTTTGAAGCTGGTCCAAGTCTCTGGAGGGTGAAGTTGGTTTAAGAAAGTAAATTTTAATGTCTTTCTGCCTGTGATTATTCTGCCTTGGTTGATAAATGCAGACAGCTCCACTGTTTATCTCACACAAAGCCCTTCCTGTCATTTGAATTGAGATCCAGTTACCTCCAGGAAAAAAAGAAATTGCTTCATTCTAAAAGGCTTAATTCAATGTCAGAGTTTCCTTAAAATAATGCTTTTATTATAACATACCTTTTGGGGGTGGAGACAAATCCCAATCACCTGCCATGTAATTTGAGCGTGTACACACACACACACACACACACACACACACACACACACACACACACACGCATTCCTGCACACACACACACGTGTGCATCAGGTGAGAGCTGAAAATGAAGCCCACCTGTATCAAGCACAACTTGAGGACTATGTTACCCTTTTTTGCTGTTTCTGCCAGAACCCACACGGTTCTTGGAGAGTAGAGCTCTGGGGAACAACTACACACAGAATGTTACCTTCTGAGGGCAGGCGTCAGGTCCTGGGTGCTAGCCTCTCCAAGTTGCTGTCATGATGTGGGTGTTTAATAGGATTCTACCCAGTCCCCTACTGGCTGGCTCTCACAGGGATGCTTTTTCAGAATGTACTAAAGTAATGTAAAGTCTGGAAATTGAAATGAGGCTTTGTACACATTAGGGAGCTGCTCTGCCACTGACCTGCTCACTCCAAGTGTTGATTTTCCTCTTTGTTTTCTTGTTTGTTTTTAAAGCTTTATTTATTTATTATTTATACAGTGTTTTGTCTGCATGTGTGCCTACATGCCTGGACAGGACAACCAGAGCTCATTATAGATGAGTTAGTGGCTCATATGAGTGGTTGCTGGGACTTGAGCAGCCACTGCTCTTAACCTCCGAGCCATCTCTCCAGCCCTCTCTTCATTTTCTTTCTTTCTTTATTAAAAACTGGGAATTAAATCCAGGTTTTGATTGAGCTATATGACTAGTCCCCCTAAAAAACTGCTTAATTTTTATAGGGCCACTATTAGATTATAGTAGTCTGAACACCGAAGTTTTTTTAACATTGAAAACAATTTTATGTCTATGGCTGTTTTGCCTTCATGTATATCTAGGCACCAAATGTGTGCCTGGTCCTTGAAGAGGCCAGAAGCAGGAGTCAGATTCCCTGGGACTGGATTTACAGATGGTTGTAAGCTGCCATGTAGCTGCTGGGAATTGAACCCAGATCCTCTGGAAGAGCAGACAGTGCTTTTAACCACTGAGCCAGCTCTCCAGCCCTTGAACAGTAAGCTCTTAATATTGTTCCACTTCTCACCATCTTTGTTGATAGCAGAAGCATGTTCAACTAGGACAGAAGCCTTGTGGGGGAGACCCAGCTGGTAGAACGAAGAAGGACCCAGGCTTCTCCACCACTGATTGGCCAGGGTGTCTTCACACAGCAGTCTGCTGCCAGCAGCTACTTGGGTCAACAGAGGTCACCCTGCTGTGAGGAGGAACACATGCTTCCCAGTGCTCCAGGCTTCTGTAACCACAGGGGTGTTTTGTTTTGAGAAATGAGGTGCAATGCTTTGAGTTTCTCTTCTGTTATTAAAGCTCTTCCCAGGTGCTGGGTCACAAGCCTTTTTTTGTTTATTTTTCTGCCCTGATCTCCTTCACTCTCACCTTCAGCTTCATAGTACAGCCATGCAGCTGGCAGCTGACCTGTTAAAATTCCATGCTGATCATGCGGTTTTAAAAGCATTAAAAGTTACTGGAGTAGAAGGAAATTTGGAAGCTTTGGCTGAATACGCTTGCAAACTCTCTGAGCAGAAAGAACAGCTTGTTGAGGTGAGTAATAGATTTGCTTATTAAACAAACTGTAGTTTACAATGCCATAGCAAAAATATGAGAAAATATTATCATACAGTTTTTGACTAGCTTATCTGAGTACTTCCCTCTCTTGTCTTTGTAATCTGAAAGGTATGACATGTGTCTACCCCGTTCTTAAAATAGCTCTAAAACAAAACAGTATTATGTGCTAGGACTCCTAAATACTCTTTTAAATCTTCTTTTCTTTGTCTTCTCAGATTAGACTCTGGGGTAGTGCAGTGGAGTAACACAGTTTCTGTTTGACTCTGGTGAAATCTCAACAAGAAAGAAGAAGTTAGAGTGCATGACAGGTGCTTAGCAAGAGAGCTGGTGCAAAGGCAGCAGTCGGGAGCTTTAATGTGCTGCAGTGAGTGGAGCCAGTGATACCAGAGCCAGGCCAAGGTAGCAGGGGAGGCAGAACCCGAGAGTCCATAGACCAGACACAGATGGCCCGAGGTGACCTAATAAACACCAACAACAAAAGAGCATTTCTTTCCTTTCCATTTACCAAACATGCCTCTGCACAACCCAAGTTAGCCTCCTGAGGCAGAAAGCAGATTTGAGAAGGGAAGAGACAGGATAAGGGGAGGCAGTGGGAAGACATGCTGTCCCTCCCCTGCTCTGCTCCAACCTTGTAGTGTGAGTCACCTGCCACTCGTAGTATAATTCCAGTTCATCTTAATTGATATTCTAATTCTTCTACCTATTGAAAATATTACCATGTGTTGCTAGCTTACAGAGAGAGGGAAAAAGAGGGGAAGGGAGAGGGAGGGAGACTCATCATACATATATATGTGAGATCTATTTGGCCCATGTCTTAGGGTTCTATTGCTGTGAAGAGACACCATGGCCACAGCAACTCTAATAAGGGAAAACATTTAATGGGGGCTGGCTTACAGCTTCAAAGGTTTAGTCTGTTATCATCATGACAGGAAGCCTGGAGGTACATAGGCAGACATGGTGCTGGAGAGGTAGCTGAGAGTTCTCCATTTTGATCCACAGGCTGTAGGAAGAAACGGTGAAACAGAGTAAGCCTGGTTTGAACTTCTGAGACCTCAAAGCCTGCCCCTAGTGACAACCTTTCTCTAACAAAGCCACACCTACTGCAGCAAGGCCCCACCTCCCAATAGTGCCAGTCTTTATGAGCCTACGGGGCCATTTTCATTCAAAGAATGAAATACACGGTGCATATAAATACAGTCTTCACATTATCATATACCATGCTCAACAATCCTCAAAGGTGATGTTACTATTGAGCCTGGCTGCCTGTCTTTTACTTGTCTATACAGAAGCCTGGAAAGCTCTAGGGAACATTCTCAAAGTGGCTATTTATTTCCTTTATTTAATAGATTTTCTTCTGCTCTTTGTATAAATCTAACTTTAGGGAGAAAGAGAACTAACTTTAGGAAACTAACTTTAGGAACTAAAGTTAGAGAAACTAAACTAACTTTAGGAACTAAAGTTAGAGAAACTAAACTAACTTTAGGAACTAAAGTTAGAGAAACTAAACTAACTTTAGGAACTAAAGTTAGAGAAACTAAACTAACTTTAGGAACTATAGTTAGAGAAACTAAACTAACTTTAGGAACTAAAGTTAGAGAAACTAACTTTAGGAAACTTATAACCAAGCTTTTAAACAGTAAAACAAAATCAAAAATTTCCCTTTGATGTTTACTGATTTTTCTCTAAAGGAGGCTTCCTGCTTCTTTATAACTGGTCTGCCTAATCCAATGCTCTCTCAGAGAAGAAAGGTGTGCACATCTAATTTGTCCTGAGGAGAAGTATCAGTTCTGAGAAAATGGTAGCTCATGATAATTGACAGTTCAGCATCAGGACTCTGGAGCCAGGCACAGCAAATGCATGTGCTCTATTAGACCTTTTAAAGCTTCCTGTGGTTCTAGCATCTCGTGACCACCTTGTCTACTTCAGATAGAAAGCAGAAACATTACACTATGCCCATGTCTGTTCCTGCTTTGGCCCTCAGTCATGTACAGATTCATTCTTGGGTTTGTGAACTTCATTTTCTGTATTAGAGGGATGAGGGTGTGGAAGGTGAGCTGTAGACATGCTTTTTTGCAGACGTGTCGATTGTTGCGGCATGTATCTGGAACAGAACCCCTGGAAATAACCTGTGTACATGCAGAGGAGACATTTCAGGTGACTGGCCAACAGGTATGGCAACATCAGGTTATTCTTTCTCTATCACGTGTTATTATTTAACTGTGTAACAGACTGTGAGGAAGCAAGCAGAAAGGTCTGCATCAGTGGATGCCAGATCTGCCAACAGGAAGGAAGACACTGGAATTTTATTGGTACTGTACTAATTAGAACATGACTGCCATTCCATTGGACCATCTGGTTTCTGCCAGGCTGGAAATTGGCTCATTTAACTGAAATGCTAGATTATATCTATTTTAAATGAAGCTGTTTACAATACAGGTCACTTTAATATGCTTGCAAATAAAGATATAAGTATGTAACAAGCCACAAAAGTATAGTTCAGCTTAATAATTCCTAAGGACATTGATTTAAAAACCAGGACCACCTGGATGGCTCAGTGGGTAAAGGCACTTGCTGATAAGCCTGATGACATCCCCAGGACCCACATGGTGGAAAGAGAGAACCAACCCTGCACTCGTCCTCTGACCTCCATATAATGCCACCCTGTGTGCACACCACACACACATAAAGTTAATAAATAAAAATATAAAACAAGGGCTGGAGAGATCGCTCAGTGGTTAACAGCACTGTATGTGCTCTTCCCAGCACCCACATGGCAGCTCACAACTGTCTGTAATGCTGATTCCAAGGGATCTGACACCCTCACACTAATGAACATAAATTAAAATTAAATAAATGAAAAATACATAAAACAAAACAGAAACAATCTCTACATCCATGTTAGCTTCTAAACAAGCTAACATGCATTCTATTGAATGCATAATAACCATCTCAAGTTAGGCAGATAACAAATTATGCTATTAAAATAATGACTGATAATCAGACTTGGCAATGCCAAAATTCATCAGTAAAGACCTAATGTCCAGTATGATTCCAAGGGCCAAGATTTTAAAGATCACACCTGTGTGCTCCTTTAGATCATATCTGCTGCTGAAACATTGACGCTGCATCCGTCT
Organism: Psammomys obesus; assembly: GCF_907164565.1. Taxonomy (NCBI): domain Eukaryota; kingdom Metazoa; phylum Chordata; class Mammalia; order Rodentia; family Muridae; genus Psammomys; species Psammomys obesus. The sequence goes on along the minus strand of NW_026589732.1, from coordinate 12,894,549 downwards.
AGCAAAATTGCTAAGGAAAACCTGGATGTGTTTTGTGAAGCTTGGGAATCTCAGATCAGTGATATGGCGACACTGCTAAGAGAAATCAGTGACGTGTTTGAAGGAAGACGAGGTAAGAAACGGTCCATCTGCTGAAGTATGTTTTCTCAGCTTTTATTTATGCATTATTTTAATATAACTGTGTTATTATTTTATTTTGTTTTAATATTAAGCCTTGGATACAAAATTAATTATCTTGTTATAGCCCTGCTGTTATTTTAATATTAAAGTGTCTTTCATAAAAATAATGACAAAAATATCTAATTGTTTTAGTATCTAATCAATAAAGGTTATTAGACTATAGAGAGGTAGATATCTAAACTGGCATTTCATACTGAAGTCAAGCCAGCTTTTGGTTCCCTTTACTTTTTTTTTTTAGTTTTAGTACAAAAGCTCTTGTACAATACAAAAATTCTCTAATTCTACTGATTTCATAATGAAATGAATGTACTTACTTGACTTTTGAAATGCCTTCCTTCTGCTCGAGTGGAATGTCTTTCCTTGATGACTACGTAAGCTTGGGATATTGCCCGTGGGGGGTAAGTTCGCTGGCATTTGCACACCATGTAAAGTGGCGCTGTATGGTGGATGGGAAGGCACTGTCATCCTCTTTATGTCAATGTCAGCCGCCACTTTTGTTTGCTGCTCACAACCCTGTGTCTTATGATTTATGTTTATGAGTCTGTCTGTACGCATAGATTTTTTTTTTCTTTTAATGGCTTCCATTAGCATTAAAGCATGACTTCTTAAAGATAAAATGTTGTGGGCATGGTGGCCCACACCTGTAATTGATCCGAACACTTTGGGAGACAGAGGCAGGTGGATCTCTGTGAGTTCAAGGCCAACCTGGTCTACTAACCAGGACATCCAGGGCTACACAGAGAAACCCTGTCCCGAAAAACCAAAATAAATAAAATAAAATAAAATAAAATAAAATAAAATAAAATAAAATAAAATGTTACTTAAAGTCATAACATCAAATTAAATATTTTTATTGGAAATGAGTACTTATTTTATGTTAAGAAGTAGGCACATTAGATAAATGTTGGTTGTCTTGAAAATTAGGGAATACTATATCATTGCGCTCCTTCCATGCCCCAGAGCCAGCAAGTACACCTTCATCTAACGTTGACTGAATCTCTTTCTGAAAGTCGTGTTCCTCCCTCTGTGCTGGTAACTCGACTGAGGGCCCGAGCTGCCTATCTCTGTGTGTCTGGGATCTTCACAGTTTCCGGGCCATGGTGTTTGACCAACACTGTGGCCTGTCTTTTATTTGCCTAAAAAAAGTAATTTAAAATAATCTTCCCCCCTCCCTTTTTTTTTTGAGACAGGGTTTCTCTGTGTAGCCTTGGCTGTGCTGGACCCACTTTGTAGACCAGGCTAGCCTCGAACTCACAGAGATCCACTTGCCTCTGATTTCCAGAGTGCTGGGATTAAAGGCGAGTGCCACTGCCACACGGCTTACCTTTTCCTCTCTTATGCTGGGCCAAATTTCCAGTGGAAATTAGAATGGTAAAAGTAGCCTGAAGCAGAGTTACTCATAAACCTCTGTGTACAGAATATAATAAACATGGTCTTTGACAGGTTTGCAATTATACTAATACAGGCATACAAACAACAGCAGCTGCTGTCTATAAAGGATTTACTGTGCTGGGTCCTTTGGTAAATGCCAGATGTGGATTTTATCACATTTAATCTTCGTATTAACCCACGAGGCAGATAATCTCTCTGGAGTTTATTAATGGTGAAGTAGAAGTTTAAAGGAGCCAGTATGTCAGTGTCCGACAGTAAGTGAGTAGTGGAGAGTTAAATTCTTACCAAGTCTGAGTGATGCCGGGGGGTGAAGTTTTCTCAGCATCTCACACTTGTTAGTAGGGCAGTTAAACTACCTTGGCTCTAACAGAGTCTAGTGGGAATGAATGAACTGACAAATGCTCACAAGTCTACTCTGCGCTTTCTTTCTAAATCCATTGCAGAAGGCTGGGGAGATTTCAGTCCATGCAAAGAACAGAGAGCAAGGAACAAGTAATTGAGGGTCAGGATGGAGCCTTGGATTAGTTTTCCACTTGGTCGCGGAGGGTAGGCTGTTAATGTGGGTCCTACACACATTACCTCGCCCCTTGAGTTGCCCTTTCTTTGGACATCATGCTTGCAATGTGTTATTTTTGTTTGTTTGTTTGTTTGTTGTTTCTTATTTTTGTACCATTGTACAAGTCATTTTACCTTTATCTCTCAGGTTCCCCCTTTAATGCAAGAAGTGAGGGTAGGCAAATGTATGGTGTGAGTGCTGCTGGGCTGGGCTTAGTGCCTCACACCTTTAATTTCAGCAGTTGGGAGGCAGCCTGGTCTACAGAGCAAGTTTCAGGATAGCCAAGGCTACACAGAGAAACCCTGCCCAAAAAAAACTAAACCAAAAAATTGCTGATGTATGGTGCTGGAAAGATGGCTTGACGTCAAGAGCACTGGCAGCTCCTCTATAGGACCCTGGTTCAATTCCAGCATCCACATCATGGCTCACAACCATCTGTAACTCCAGTCCTAGGGAATCCCATCTTCTCTTCTGGCACATGTACGGTGCACAGACATACATGAAGACAAAGCACTCACAGACATGAAAACAAACAAGTGAATATTCTTTTAAATCGAAGACTCATGCTGCTGAGGTGTTCAGATACATGACCCTATTGTCCTTACCGCTATCTGCTCTGGACAGGCTAGGATTAAAGCAGGAAGTGTCTGTACATGGCCTTGGAGAGCATGGTCACTGGTTTCTTTTATTTTTATGTTGGATTAGCAAATGTATAAAAACCTAAACATCACCGGGATTTACCAGGTAACAAATACTGCAGGTGGATGGTAATGGTGGCAGAGTAGCTTCTGCAAAAGCTCTTTCCAGAGTGTTTATTTCTCTCCACATTGTAGATTTTTTTTCCAACTCTGTTGTATCTGAGAGATCTAAGGGCCATGGGAACAGTGCCTGTGTCACCCCTTTTGGGAAGCAAAATGTGAGCATTTCAGGGTTGTGGCAGGTTAGATAATACAAGATAACTCAGCTGGTCACGCCCAAGTAACCATTATACCCTCTTCCTGGTGCAAGACAATTTTTAGGGGTATGAAGATAAGATTCATGAGGACTTCCTATTCCAGCTATAAATGTTGAGATTACAAGTGACCCAAAGATCACTGTAATTCAGTCATTTTTGTGTTAGAGACCAGCCGCAAGGCATGAGAACAGTTTCTTCCTCAGGGAGCTTTCCTGTCTTCATAGTTCCAAGGCCAGAAAACCATTAATATCATTCCATTGCAATTCTAGCATTATAAAGACCTGATTCAAATGCTGGTTTTTACATGTTTTAATACCTGGTCCTTCACAGCAATTCATCTTGTAGATCAGCTTCACCCAAAGGGATAGAATGAGAGTTGCATTTATGATAGGATGGCACTGGTCAGCACAAGAGAAAATTTACAGGTGAAGTTTGTTTTAGGAATGGAGTTTTATTTAATATATTGTTCCCAAAATATTGTCACTTCATGGGTGATGTTGCTTACTTAGTCTGTTTGCCTGGGCATTGCACACAGGGTATATGACTGTGCCTGCTTGTAAATCCCAGTCTCAGGTGCGGAGGCAGGAAAATCAAGTTCCGGGCTACGTGGTGAGTTGGAGGTCAGCTGAGCTACATGAGGCTTTGTCTTAGAAGCAGTCATCATTCAATCTAAAATCAATATTGTGTTATAGCTGAATATATCCCCCTTTCCCTAAAAAGAAGGCCTGTTGCCAGTGGAGCTGCTGAAATGACTGCCAAGCCATTTCACCTGGTCACCTACCAGAAGGAGGGAACCAATTCCCACAAGTTTTTCTCTGACTTCCGAATGCACATAGACATGCATGTACACTCACAGAGTAGAAAAACGTTTAAGAAAAGGAAGGAAGGAAGGAGGGAGGGAGGGAAGGAGGGAAGGAAGGAAGGAAGGAAAGAAGAAAAAAAAGAAGGCAAAGAAGGCATAATTACCAGGCTGGGCTGTAGTTTAGTTGTATAGTGCACGCTTTGTTTGTGCAAGGCCTGGGTTTAATCCTTAGTACCAAAAGGAAGAACAACAAGTCAAAAACAACTAAAAATCTCAGAGATTACTCGTCAAATCTTTAAAAAAATATAAAAATATATATTTATTTTATTCTTACAACTAAAATACTCTGTTAAATCAAGATGGCCACTAAATGTCTTATGGTTTCTATTGCTGTGGGAAATACTGTCACCAAAAGTAACCTGTCAAAGTGACCAAAAATAAAAAACCAGGACACTCTAAGAATTGGCTTTTTTCCTCCCCACCACTAAAATGTTAATGGTAAGCCAGCATGGTAATCTGTGTGACTTTGAGGCTAGCCTGGTCTATAGAGCAAATTCCAGGACAGCCAGGCAGTTATACAAAGAAACCCTGTCTTGAAAAACCTAAAATAATGATGATGATGATGATGATGATGATGATGATGATGATGATGATGATGCTGCTGCTGCTGCTGCTGCTGCTGCTAAGTGTATTTGAAAAGTAGCAACATGGGTGAATGCAGCTTTCTAATCTTGATTCATTGTGCTATTTGATTTGTTTTTTAAAAAATTTATTGTTTTACAAATCTTATCTTAAATTCTTGCTTACGATATCACAGACTAGCTTTATAAAACAAAATCATTATCCATTGTAAACTTATCTGCAAACCAGAAAGAGCAGAAAGAGCAAGGGGATGAAATGGACATTGCAGATTGCCTTCCTTCGCTGTTATCAGCTTTAAGCTGCTTGTCAACTCACAGCCCCCGGACTAGTGTGCTTTATTTCCTTCTCCTGTCTGATGGGCTTGTCCCTTCCTTGAGGGAGAATACCATAAGAGGCTAGTTAGATGATGGGATTTGCTATGTGAAGGAAGGGAAGAAGAATTGGTGCTGGTCCCGATGAGAAGATTCTGTTTGTGGAAGTAGCAGGCTGCTGTAAGCACCTTTCTGAATGAGGCTGCCTAGAAATGGAAGTCAATCCCAATGATGTATTTTGCTTTTCATTTTCCCTTTATTTGGGGGTGAGCTCTGGTATTGTAGGCGCCTTAGAGATGCAGGTGTTGACAGTCCTTTATGTCTGCAAACCAAGTCATGCTGTCACAGAATTGATATCTTGATTATCACAACTAATGTTGTAATAATTCTTGTTTACTATTGTAAAAGTTAAATGTCAGTAACAAAACTGTCAGTAGCAAGTTTTTAAGTAATGTATGTTATTTGTAGGAGAGAAGTATGACCATCTTTCACTTCCAAAGCCCCCGGTAAGTACAAGAACTCTGCATGCTTCAAATGCTTATTTTCAGAATTTAAATTACATTCCTTTGCCTATTGCTGTCTCTCTCCCTCAGCTACGTGCAAAAGTTAGGATAGTAAGTGCTCACTCTTCAGAGTATTCCACTACTCTGGGCACAGCCTCCATGGGACCTGCACTCTTAAGAATCCTCCTTAGCTTTGGTGGTTCAGAGAATAATGGAATCTATGAAGTGGAAAGTGGCTTTATTTTCCATTATCTTTGGTTTAATTTGCAAAGTAGTGTTAGAATTATTTTCTGTATATTAAGACATTCATTGCCAGACTTGGTAGCATACACCTTTAATCCAGAATTTGGGAACAGGATCTGTAAATTAGAGGACAGCCTGGTCACAAAACAGGCCTTGAGAAAGAAAATAAAGAGTAATAAATAAGCTGGACAATGGTCCTAAGATCCCTTTTAGGAACTAAAATTTCTATCCTTTGGCTGATAGTCTTTTAACATCTTATTTTCAATGAAATGTTTTCGTGATCTCAACGATTCATTTGTAGATAACATTATGCCATTTATAATTAGGAATATAATGGAGGATATTTAGAAAATAGAGACTACGGAAAAACATCTTTTCTCACGAGGACTAGTCTTTGAAAACAATCAAGGACCCTGATACCCAGACTTCAGAAGTGAGTGTGGGGAAACAGCAAACAAATAAAACCTGACTGTAAAAATAGTTTCTCAGAGAAGAAATCATGGCAGATGAGAGGGTGAAGGACTTAAACTACAGCCAGCATGAAGTTGCGGCCATTTCTCCAGTCAGAGAAAGGGAGCTCTTTGGTGTCGTAGATACGGCAGGTCAAATGAGACAGATGTGTTGGGTCATCAAGCACTCCTTGATCGGCTCCTGCTGGCTCAGTGTTATACTGGGCCCTGGGTGGGAAAGGTGCTGAATGATGAACCACACGGGTAAGGAGCTGAAAGATACCATTTGTGTGTATTTCTGTTGTCTAGAACTGTCTGTTCTGAATTTGATAATTAAAAAAAATATGTGATTCATTACATCAATGAAAAAGACAGAATGGTCTTTCAGGCACAAATGTAATTAAAAAGACATGTTTGAAGTTGATTTTATATCATATTTAACCCCAGTGTTTCCCAAACATTATCATTTTACCCCTCAATTGGAACTGTGGAAAATGTTTTATCCTCTTTGTCATCTCAAGTCTTCAAAATCTGGGGTGTGTTTTACACATATAACATTCTAATTCAGACTGGCCACATTGTGGCTAACAGCTGCTATATTAGATAGTACATATTTAATTTTATATCAAAAGAAAATGAAGAGAGGAGAGATAATCTATTAATTGTTACTAGTAACAGAGGTAGTGAGCACATGGTAAATATCAGAAAACAGTACGAAGAGGAGCAAGACAGTTAATAACATTTTCATGTCCAGGCAATAGTAATGGCGTGGGGATGGCTGGTAGAGGACAAGAGGCCAGATGACCAATCAAATCCTCAGGCTTTCAAAAGGACAGATGGGTTGCTGAGATGGCTTAGTGGTTGAGAGTGCATACTGCTCTTTTAGAGGACTTAGGTTGGTTCCCATTACCAGGTAGGGTGGCTCACAAGCCCCTGTAACTGTAGCCTAGGAGTATCAGACACCCACTTATGGACACTGTGGGCACTTGTGTGTGTACACAGGCATACACACACAAACACAAACCATGGTTTGATGCTGAGATATTTTTGTAAATTGAATACAGGTAGAAGAAAAACAACTATCAAACTGTGAAATTATTTTCTGAATTTTTGAGAAAGTTATCTGTGCCTTAATTTATCACCAACACAGTTTGAAAGTTTTATCTACTCTTTAGTTTTAGTCTGCCTTGAAGCCAGTAGAGGATACTAATTAATATGCTGCTGTATTCAGTCAAATAAAGATAAGTTGATTGTTTTCAGTGCTGTAGGTTGGGGCTCCTACAAAACAGTTTTGGATAAGAAGACATGTAGCTAGGCATGAAAGTGAACACCTGCATCACTTGGAAGTCTGAGGCAGGAGGATTATGGATTTGATGTCAGCCTGGGCTGTAAGACAGATTCCCAAAGAAACAAACAGGGAAAAAGCAACAGCAACAAAACAAGAAAAGAGAGTGTCCTCATGCTGGGGCTCACAGAAAAAACATGTGCCTCATGTGCACAGGTGGTGGGGGAGGGGCTCCATCTCAGAGCCTTGAGAAAAGAAGGCAGAAAACAGAAACATCACAGACCTTAATGGAAGGGAGATTTTTATTGAACTTAGTGGATCCCCCAATCTTTCAAAATATGAACCATTTTCTAAGTTGGATGTAGCACAGCTAATTCTAGCTCTTTCAGAAACTGTAGCTCCATTTTTAGGGAGCAAACTTGGAGCCTTGTGCTATTTGTATTTGGAAATCTTCAGGTTTATATAACAGAAGCTGCATTTTCCAATACTGTCCACTAGATGGCAAGATTGATCACTTTTTTTTTTGTTCACATTTATTCATTTTTCTCCGTGGTGGTGGTGTGGTGTGAGCATGTGCTGTGGTAGGTATGTGCAGGTCAGAAGACAGTGTGAAAGGTGAAAGAGTCAGTTCTCTTCTTCCACTGTGTGGGTCCCGGGGACCAGACTTAGGCCCAGGGAGCAAGGGTCGCTACCCACTGAGCTATGTTACTGGCCCCATGGTCACAGGTTAAAGATGGCTTGTTTTTACCTTTTCTGCAGTTCCCCTTAACACTTATTGGATACTTTTGAAATTCAATTTGTAGAGATAAAACTCATGTGACACAACTAGTTTATATGAGAAAGATAGGGAATAAAGTCCAAATAAAGCCTGAAAAGCACTGAGAAGGTACTGAGTTTTCTTCACTTACTGCTTTGTGGTCTACTAGACCATGTAGGTAACTAAAGGCCAGGCGCCTTCCAGGAGGGATCAGGTTAGTTCTCATGAGCACAGCTTGTGCTCGTGTGTGCGCAACATGTGTATCGCGTCACAGTTTCTCTATACAAGTGTATTCTCTGTCCTTCCATGCTCCTGTCTTTAGTAAATATCACTCGGAAATATTGGAAGGTTTGTGTGTCCTGAAGGCATTGTTTTGTGATGGGACTGAACTTAGAGTCTAACATACAGCCAGGAAGTGTTCTAGCTGTATTTGTAGCTCTTAAACGCATTTTCCCTAATATATTTTCAATTATGCTTATTAGTATGTGTCCCATTGTTAAACCGAAGGTTATCTGTGTATATAGACTTGGAGAGAGTTGGGTGACGAGGGCTGGGGGCTGAGAGGTTAAGCTCACTGGCTGGTGTTCTATAGAATCTAGGTTCAATTCCTACACTACAGCTGTAACTCCAGCGCTGTGGGCTCGGATACCTTCTTCTGGCCTCCACAGGACCCAGGCGTGTGCATGGTGCACAGACAGTTCATGCCAGCAGAACACCCATACACATAAAATAAAGTTTAAAAAAGTAAAAGTTTTGTTCCTTTTCTTAAGCTGGACAGGCACATGAATGTTTACTTAACTGTTAATTCACATCTTACATATACAAATTCAAATACATTTACATACACATATGCAAATACATGCTGTGTGTGTGTGTGTGTAATTTGAGTATGTGTTTCCATTGGACAAATGGACTTCTCCAGCTATTGGCCACTTTGTCTCTATTAGCCTCTCTGTCTTGAACTTCTGCTCTAACTATGGGATCTTTTTTAAGACAGGGTTTCTCTGTATAGTCCTGGTTGTCCTAGACTTGCTTTGTAGACCAGGCTGGCCTTGAACTCACAGAGATCCACCTGCCTCTGCCTCCCAAGTGCTAGAATTACAGACATGTGACACCACACCCAGCTCAATGGGAGCTCTTAACATGTCTTGGAGTAGGAGAAACTCTCACTGTTGACTGTCATCCAAAGAACTTTTGAATATATATTTCAAAGAAGCATTGCTATAGTTATTGGTAGGGTGTGTTATAGTTCTTTGTTCTTGGAGTTAAAAGGTATCTCTGAACTAGCCTGGTGACCTAACTATGATAGGTTTCCCTTCTAGAAGAAATGCACTGAGTTCCCAATAGTTGTATGGAGGGAAAACCTTGCTCTTTTTTAAAGTAGAAGACCATGGAGCACTGGCTCACATTGTATCGCCAGTTCAAAGTGTAAGGTCTTTACAACCTGGGCTTCAGGGTTAGGTCTGCGATAGCAGTGACACTAAGGTGTTGAAACGCAGAAATTTGAAGGCAGTAGCTCATAGAGTCATAGCCAGTAGAAAAGCATTCCAAATGACATTTCATCAGGATCATTCACATAGTATAATAATCATACTGTAACAGAGATGTCAGGGAGCTCTGAGGAACAATGTCACTGGATTCTGAGGATATTTTAGGTGTTATCTTGAGGTCCCAAGACCTTGTGAAAACAAGCGGGCAGCTAGTAGCCAGAAAACAGGTTGCTGGACAGGCTGCTCACCTTTGTCTCTCTGGGCCTGAATTCCAAACTGATAGCTTACTCTGAGCAGAAGTCACCTAACAGAATATTTACAATTGTAGTTAACTGTTTAACTTAACCACTTGCTGGTTATGGTAAAGTTAGGGCTCGCTGCAAGTTCATATGTTTTCTATTACTGCCATCTTTCCTCATAATTAAATGTTAAGATTTTCTAATCCTTTCATTGTCACAGAAGAATAATGCAAACCTGAAGTCATTAAAGCCTGACAAATCTGACTCAGAGGTAAGCTCTTTGGTTGTGTAACAGTCTCACATCAGTAATGACAGTCATGAAATCTTCCTTCCAAGGACAGAGCTGTGATTAAAATGTGTTTGTAGGAGCAAGCCAAGATCGCAAAGCTCGGGCTGAAGCTGGGTTTGCTCACCTCTGATGCTGACTGTGAGATCGAGAAGTGGGAGGACCAAGAGAATGAGATCGTTCAGCACGGACGGAACATGTCCAGGATGGCTTATTCTTTATATTTATTTACTAGGTAGGTCATGCAGTGACATTTTGATCTGTTTGTTTGCTTATTCAGGTTTTTCTGAGTCAGGGTCTCATACCACAGCCCAGGCTGGGCTGGAACTTGCAGCAATTCCTGTCTCAGGCTCCTGAGTACTAGGACTATAGGCCTGAATCATAAATAAATAAATCTTAAAAGTTAAGAAAAGATTGGAAAGTGAGAAACAACTCCATGGAGTCACAGAGGCTAGCTGAAGCTCTTCGGGCTGGGATATGGTTTTGGGGTGAAAACACTAAGGTTCAGGAAAACAGAATTCCTGTAATGCGTGACTGTTTAATACCCTGTTCACTGCTGCCTGTGTCCAGAATGTAAGTATCTCCTTGTGGTCGAAGTGCAAGTTGTTATTTTACCACAGTTTCTGCATGTTCCTTCGACAGTCTCCTCCCTTACGCCCTGAGGGGTATCAGCCTCATCCAGGTACTCCTGGCAAGCCCGATTGCTGGCCTTCAGTCCTGAGGAGATCTGTAGTTTTCTCAGGCATTTTTATAGCCCTTCCTCAGGCTACTGCTTGAAACCATCGTAATCACTTATAGAATGTATTAATGATTGTTTCTACAGAACAATTCATATTTCTTCATGAAATATTTAAGATATTGTAGTGCTTTTTCAAGTTTTTTTTCCCCCCCAAATTGTGAGTTCTTTTTAACTTTCGGTCTAATTTTGTGTCATGGCCCCAGTGGCTGCTCTCAGCATCCATCAGAGAACAGGAAGGATTAACTTGCACCTCCCGGCTGTTGAGTGTAGGAGCTGCTGCTGCTGAGTGCGCCTCCCTGATTTGTGCCGAGACCATTGCTCCTCTTACGCATCCTGCTGGTTGCTTTGTTGGAATTTACCTTTCATTTTTCAGAGTTTGTTATTCTTGGAACCATTTAAACTCCTGAATAAAACTGGTCAACACAAGTACTATTATGATGATTTTCTACATTTCCAACTTGCATTTAATGTATGCCTTATTGAAGCTGAAACTGAGTTCCTGTCAAGGCTGAAATTAAAGTTGAAGATTTACTGACTTTGGGTTTGATCTTTTTTTTTAATTCCATGAGAAATGCATTTTTTGAGACATATTATCAGACTTTATATATTTACTCATGAATCAAAATAAAAACAGATTGAAAAAGACAAAGAACACTAATTAACTAGCCAGTTTCAGTTTTCTTTGCATTATGAAATTAACATATATCTATATATATTTTTCCGAGTCAGGGTTTCTCTGTGTAGCCCTGGCTATCCTAGTACTCCTCTGTAGACCAGGCTGGGCTGAAATTCAGAGATCTGCCTGCCTCTGCCTCCCAGGTGATGGGACCACAGGTGTGTCCCACTGCCCCAGAAACATATCTAATTTTAACTTAGGAAGGAATAGTGAAAGTTGTTTTAAGAATAATGTCACAATATTATCAGCATTCATATTATTCTTTAAATTTTGAGTTCTGCTAATATACAGACTGCTCTAAAACTTTGTTCTATAAACTAACTTCCAGGTTTGTGCTTATCTTAATAACTCGTTCTGTTTTAGAGGAGAGGGGCCACTGAAGACTTCCCAGGACTTAATTCACTTCCTAGAGGTATGTTTCACTTTCACAAGTACTCAGAGAGTTAAGGTCCCATAGGATAAAAAGAGAAAGCTGATAGAGGGTGGTCAGAAAGACTTCTCTAAGGTGCATTACTGAGTAGGTGAGAGTTAGGGGGGTATGTTGGGTAAGGGCATTTCAGAAGCAGAACAAGCACAATGTCTGTGATGCTAGATGCACCTTGAAGAGTTGGGAGCCTGTGGATGACGTGCTGAGCCACAGAGAAGTGGTAGGCACAGCCTCTCTGCAGAACCTTAATGTTCTTTGTTTCCAAGTGTGGTAGTAGTGGGCCCACTCAGCGTTGAGAGGCGGTGGCAATATAACCTTCTAAAAGGTTATATAATTTTACAATCTATTTACTTTATATCCCAATTGTAGCCCCTTCATCTCCTCCCTGTCACCCTCCCGAGGCTATCAAGTCTCATCAGGACTTCCTGTATCCTCTTCCTTTGTTGCCTGGCAAGGTTGCCTCGCCAGAGGGATGTGACCAAAGAGCAGTCCATTTCAGAGACAGCCCCTGTTCACCTTACTAGGAACCCACAGGGGGCTGAGCTGCCTGTAGGCTACATCTGAGCAGGGGGTCTATAAATTGTAAAATGCAAGGTAAACAGACAAAATCTGAAAATTGCAACAAATTATAACAGCCTGGATTGGTCATCTCAAATAACTGTTGTGGAATTTGTGTGGAGGCAAATTTAGTTTTGGTTAGGTGGAAGCAGCAGAATTCTAACCTGACCTCATTTCCCAGGATTCCTGAGTCTTTTATACTTGAGGATTCAAAAACTAATGCCTTACTTATTTCTTGACAATTTTATAGATGTACATAATATATTTGACTTTATCCACCACCAGCCTTGCATCTTTTCTCTTAGCCCAATTCTCCTCCCTCTGTAACTTGCCTTTTCTTCTTAAGTCATGCCTCCCTCCTCTCATTTTTATTTTTAATAACTGTTTAACTGGGGTTGCTTATTTGTGTACAGGGAGAGGTTATTTACTGAGTCATGGGTAAGTTACCAGTGGCTACACTCTGAAGAAAAATGACTCGTCTCTGTTATTGGCGATCTTAAAAAGTGAGCTGAGGATCCCTTCAGAAAGGAACTGACAGTTTTGACTGGGGATCCCAGGTCTGTGTGGCTCTCCAGAGTAACTGGAGGTCTTTAGGTGTAGAAGAGCCTCTCTGAAGATTTTGTCTTAGGTCTGGAAGAATGTCTTGATTCCAGCTGAACCCTTGTGTTTCCTGTGATACAATGAAAATGTTTTGGAGATCTGTGACTGATTCTTAATGTCTGGGTTATTTTCCAACTATGTGAAATAACTGAGAATATTTGTTTACCAACCACCCAGAAAACATTGATCTAAAATAATGATGTTTTCCTTCTTCTCCAGGTTTTTGCTGCAGAGGGTTTAAAGCTTACTTCAAGTGTCCAGTCATTTTCAAAACAGGTAATACATGTCTCCCTGTCCTTGCTAGTGATTTCACATGCCCACACTGGGAGTAGATTACTAATACACAAATGTATGTAAGACATAGGCTAGGAGCAAACTCAGAGAATATTCTGTTATGTTATCCTGCTTTTTGTTATTCTGTTGCACTGTGTACATTTTTGTGTGATTATATTCCTTGGGGGTAGGGTGGAAGACCTTGTCTAGTTCACACTAAGTCCTGGATTCTGCCTGCAGCACCACGAAAGACAAAACATAACAAACACTTATGATTTGTGGAAATTGTACATTGATTAAAACAAGCACTATTTCATGATGATATTCTATGAGATTTTGGTAATCTCATATTTTTATATTGAAAAAAAAAATAGAAAACAAAACCAAGCACTAAGGCGGGAAAAAGATAGATGCTACTAGGTGTAGTGGTACTCAGGAGACCAAAACAGGTGGGTCTCTATGCGTTTGAGGCCGGCCAGGTCGACATAGTGAGTACCAGGCCAGCCAGATCTACACATGAGTTGCTTTCAAAAACAAAAACAAAAAAACTGTATAAAAGATGGAGTTTTGTTGCAGTTGTAACAACTTCCTAAATTACATTTCAGCTAAAAGATGATGACAAACTTATGCTTCTCCTGGAAATAAACAAGCTAATTCCTCTATGCCACCAGCTTCAGACAATTACTAAGACATCTTTGCAGAGTAAAGTGTTTCTAAAGGTAAAGGCGGGTGAGTTATCTGGGAAAACACTAGAGAATGTTTCATAGACTATCAGGCTAGCTCTAGCCCTTTGTGCTAAAGTGTAGTCTGTTTCCTTGTTTCATGCCTGTCTGACTGCTCTATGACTGACCCCAGGGAGTAGCAGGTCACCAACAACTAGATTTGAGGCTGAACATTAGTTCCTAGCTACTTTAGAGTTCCTCACTTGGAGTCTTCTCTGTGGTTAAATGCCTTGGAGTCAAGGCTCCTGTAAATATAACTAGGGAATTTGGGTGGAGTGTAAGGAATTTCCCAGTAAGGTGTACATTGTCAATGGATGGAGCATTTTGAGAAGCTCATGCTCAGCCTGAAGTACAACAGCTGCTGTTCCACCCTTCTTCCTGGGGTCCAGGGAAGAGGCATGAGACCAGGCAGCCAGCGCCATCTTCCTCGTTCTGGAGCCTTAAGTCAGCACTGCTACCCTCACCCATACCTTTCAGATTTCTTAGATTTCTATGATGGAGAAACTCAACCATTGTAAAACCAAGTAGATGATAACGTTTTTTGAAGTACTGCTGTTAGAATGACACACATGCTTTGTTACCATAGGTTGACAAGTGTATTACAAAGATAAGATCCATGATGGTTCTCGTGGTCCAGCTCCTCTCACTTTGCTCTAAGCTGCTGAAGAAGGTGAGATTGCTTTTCTGTATTCAACTTTATTAACTTAAATGAAAATGACCATGTGCACTATTCACTTTACAGCTTATTTTCAGAGCACAGCAGAAGCTAATTGCCTTAACTTTTCCTTTCAGGTGGAAAATAACAGATGGGTCTCATCGACAAATAAAGATATCATGGATGGTAAAACTTGAGCAGCCTGGAGATCATCTCTGGAATATCATGTTACAGCTGACATTTTAAAGAAGCAAACAATCCTTTGTACTTTCAGAAATTCATCAGTTTTTTTTAAGAAGAATGCTGAAATCTTTTTTTTTTTTTTTTTTTTCTCATCTTCAGATTAGAAAGCTTACCGACAGTCATATTGCTATGGCAGTTGCTAAGATTCTAATGGCAGTGCAATTTGAAAATAGACACTGTGCTCAGGGATTCAGTGCATACCAAATATCCCAACTGTCTTAATGATGGCTGAATCCCAAAGAAGCAATTGCAAATACACTCCCCTTTGGCACCCTTAACTGTTTTTTAAGCTGACTGTATCCAACACTAATTTCAGCAGAAAAATACACAGTGGCCTGGTTGAATGCAGTTTTTCTTAGACCTGTGGACTCTTCAATTCTTGTTGAAGCAGGTTATCCTTCCATATGCCTGGTCATAGAGCATCTCTGCTAGCTGCTGCTTCTAACAAGCATCTCACTCGTAAGGTTGTTAGGCTGCAACTGTCCCTTCCCTACTTCAGGAAGGAAAACAATAGGAGTTCTTGAAAGAACCCTGGAGCAACTGCAGAAGAGGAAATGGCTTTTTATTCCAGCTGTAGTGTGCATAGCTAACCTGGTAGTCCTGAATAGTGGATGGAATCCTATTTCTTACTGGGTTAAAAAACAAAGTTTTGAACTATCTTTCTCAGTATTGATGGAATGCAAGGTGCAGGAGACAGAACATTGGAACCAAGAGGCTGTTTTAAATTTCTAATACTTATGCACTGTATTTTATGTGGCATTGGAAAGCTTATTATAAAATAAATATTTTTAGCCTTTTTAACTTTATGGTTTAAAGCTTTTCTTCGTCTGGGGAAATGCCTGTGTGTGTAACCTATCTGCTGTATTGCAAAGCAAGTAAGAGGTTGCCCAAGCCATCCAGCTGATCCGCTGTACTGCAGAGCACAAGGGCTGAGTGAAGGAGCATGCACAACATAGAAATCTCATCTCTTTAGCTATCATCACAGACAACAACTTAACCAGTCTTTCAAACGACTAATCTTGCAGGTGGCTGATATGGGGAATGATTGAATGGGCAATAGGCAGTATTGTTACAAATTCGTATGAGTGAAAATTCTGTGATTTCTTTTTAAACTGAGAAGCACTGGATTCTCAGTGTAAATATTTTAGTAATAAAGTAAATCCCTTAATAAAACTGTTAAGAACTATCAGGTACAATAGCATTATTGGCAACAATAGCATTATCTTTGACAACAAAATAGTGTTTACTGAGTAGTATTAAACATCAGGAGATAGTGTACACTTCAATAAAAACTGTATATTCGATAACTGAATTCATACTGACTGGCTTAATTTTGATCCATTAACAAAATTTGAGGAGACACATACTGATCAGTGATAAAATTAAAAAGTGCCTGTGCAACCTGTACTACT
Organism: Psammomys obesus; assembly: GCF_907164565.1. Lineage (NCBI taxonomy): Eukaryota > Metazoa > Chordata > Mammalia > Rodentia > Muridae > Psammomys > Psammomys obesus. The sequence continues at coordinate 12,878,154 of NW_026589732.1, read as the reverse complement.
TTATGTGTCTGTATTTTAAAGTACTTCTAGCATAGTGATAGTTTGTGAAACATTCTCTTAACTTGCAATAAAACTAGTGGAGAAAGACACAACCTGTGAAACAGGTATGAACTTTGAGCTTGAGAATCTGAGAATCCTTTCTGCTGCTCAAAGTGAGGATCTGCTGCTGTGAGCCTAATTTTCAGCCCAGCATGTTCCCTGTAGATAACAAGTCACAGATTTGTCAAGACTGATGGTATAATTAAGGGATTGTCATGCTGGCACTCGGATTATAAGAAGTTTGTCTTACGAACTAAACATATTTAGTCTTTTTTTTTTTTAACCTAAGAATATTTACAAAATACCTTTACACATCTGGAAATGGAACAAAGTTGCCAAGGGAGTTAAGGAAATAGGGTAACAAGACATCAACAGCATAAAAGGACAGAAGAACTTACAAAACAGGTTTTCATGTACGTAAAACTATTTTATTTAAGAGAAACTCAGTTTTGATCCCATCCTAGTTATAGGGAGCTCCTCTCAGTAAACTCTGCCTGGCTGCACTTCTATTGTCTCATTAAAAACAGGGCAATGGCAGTCATTACATGTTACAACCTTAACACGACTTCATGGTTTGAAGCCTTCATTTATAGTCTTCAGTGTCTGTGCCTAATCTAAAACCACAACTTCATTGCTATTTTTTTTCTAGCTTAGATAATGTAAAAATCTTGTTCTGCTCTAAGATACCTCAAATTAGCTGTCACTAAAAGTGTGCAAGATGGAGTCACTACCATGCATTTGTAGAGCCAGCTTAACACTGAAGCATGGTGGTTCTCCCATTTGCCCTTGTATGTTTCAAACCTTTTCTATGTAGAGTCGAAGGCAGACTCCACATTCCCGCCTCTTCCCAGCAACCCGGAGGGAAAGAAGCAATTCCTCTGGAAGTAAAGACCCAAATAAACTCTTTGATGTTGCTTTTGGTAATGGTATTTTACCACAGCAACTGAAAAGTAACTAATATACCTTGAAAGCACAAAGACCTGAGTTTGGGTTTCCAGGCTTATATAAAAACTGGGTACAGTGGTGTACCCTTCAAATACCAGCCTTGCAAGATAGGAAGCAGAGAAGACAGATCCATCCCTGGAAGTTCATGAGCCATCTGGCAAAGTTCCAAGCCATGAGAAACTGTCCTTGTCAAAAGGTACAAGAGCACTAAGGTGTGTTCTGCTGTACATATGCAAGCGAACACCCACAATTACACTTCCTAACACACAAAGCAAGTACCTACGCAAGGCAGAACTGAGAGGCTGAATACAAATGGGGACCAAGGCTTGTGATGTTAAGACAAAGGGGGGCAATAGGTTAGGTGAAGGACGAGGTTTTTCCTGTGCCTGGTTATGAGGAATGCTCATACATACTGGCTCTCTTCAGTGCAGCTGACAGTTTAGGCCAGGAAGGGTGAGGATCCTGTGCCATCTCTCCATCTCAAAGCTCATTATGTAGTTGTTGTGGCATTATTGCGTTTTACCACAACCTCTTCATACTGTTGCTGTGTTAGTAACCCTTCTGTTACGCTTTTACTTTCTTCAAATTTGGGTAATACTACTGCAATGTAGCCTTCAGTGGATGGCTGGGGAAGAAAACAGAACATTTAGTACTGTCATCTGATTTCTAAAAGGTATGTGAACAGGATTATGCCTTTCCTACCTCTTTTTTACCTTTTCTTGAAGAAGAGATGGCTGATGAAGAATATTTTCATTAACTTCCATCAATCGACCTCTAACACAGCTAGATATGGTATATTCTTCTCCATCGGAGCAGTAAATCTTACACAGAGGTGAAAGCTCTGTTAGAAACTGGGCCCCCTGTGTATAATGAGAAGAAAAAAGCAAATTAATTGTGTATTTCCATTTTCCTGATAGGTGGCCCTTACCATTAAAACAGAATCTAGTCTTGGAATTGGTTTTTTACAGAAAAGTGATTTAAGTATATAAAACCTCTCATGTACTTTAACACAATAACCTACTATGTGCTAGGTACCATCTTATAATAATGGGTAGTTTAGTTACAGGATAAAAATGTATTTTTTTTTCAATTGCAAATAAGAAACATATATATGGCCAGGTATAAAGATTTCAACCTATAGAAAAATTCACTGAAAGCAATATTATAAAACTCAATATGATACAAGGCAGCAATATCCTACAAAGTTAGTTTCATTAATATTCCTATCTTCTGCTGAGTGTGGTGGTGTACACTTTTAATCTCTGTGCCCAGAAGACATAGTCAGGTGAGTCTCAGTTTGAGGCTAGCTTGGTGTATACATCAAAGGCCAGACTAACCAGAGCTACACAGTAAAACCCTGTTTCAAAAAAAAAAAAACCAAAAAAAACAAAGCCTAAAAATCTCTAAAAGATCCCTATCTTTTATATTAGAAATTGATAGGTGAAGGAACTTCTTTAGAGGGTCAACCACTGAAACTTTCTGAAGAAGGAGTATTTTTCTAATTAAAAGACAAAACTAGTGAGATGGGGAGACAGCTCACAGGGTAAGATTGTTACCCTGCTCTTGAAGAGGACCACCCAGGTTTAGTTCCCGGTCCCACATGGTAGCTCCCAACTACCTGTAAATTCAGTTTCTAGGGGATTTGACAAGTTCTGCCTACCTCTCTGCAGGTTCCTGCACATGTCTTATACATATATATGTATATATGTATATATATGTGTATATATATATATATATAAATTGAAAACAAACATGTTTATTTAAATAAACCTACAAAACTCACCAAAATGCATGCCTGTTATTAGTACCACATTTTAATACACTTATGGACAGCAGGTATAGTCATTGTTTCAGATATTCTGGGAGATGGGTAAATCAAGGGTGGTCTGGTGAATTGAGTGAGAGGATGTTTCATGCTCTGCCGTCTTTTTTTCCTTTTCAGGTTTTTAAAGACAGGGTTTCTCTGTGTGGCCTTAAACTCAGAGATCCACCTGCCTCTGACTCCCAAGGGCATGCACCACCACTACTACTACCCAGCTATACCACACTCTTTAAAAAAAACTATTTTCCCGTCGTGAACACATTAAGTTGGAACAAGACTGTTGTTATTTTTGAAAGTTCTGTCGCCTGGTGTGCACACTATATAGCCCCAGATGGTCTCACACTTGCAATTGTGCTATCTCAGCTACCCAAGAGCTCGGGTTACAGGCAAAGGCCCATCTTCCATTTCAACCCTTTGGGGATAAGAAGAATGGGATTACAGAACCTATTGATAGATGCTATACTTCCTTTTTGGGGGTGGGGAGGACGTGTTTGTTTTGTTTTGTTTTTATTACTGAAAACTCAAACTGAACTGCCAGAAAAAGTCTTCTTATAGCTGACTGGATCCATCGTAGCATGAATATAGAAAATCTCAATAGAAAGGGAAAAAAAAAAATCACAGAATCACAGGAACATACCCGCTTAAATTTTCCAGATACTTTGTTCTGAAGTCTGCTACAGTTGGTACTGATCTGATAAGAAATACTTTTAATAGTTTTGCCACTTTGAAGAACAGGATGAGATCCTGCCAGTGTGATGACACATATTCTATAAGGAGGAAAAAAAAAAAAAGTCAAACCTATGTTGCCTGATGGCTGGAGATTTCTTTCTATTTCTATTGAGAAATAACTATCCAAACTGACTTTCATTTAGCCCAATTCTCATCTCCTTCTCTTGGCTACCATTGGAGCCTAAGTGCAGGATGGGGAGCATAAAAGAAGAGGAGAAAACAGGATTGGAACTCTGCCCCAGGAAGGGGAAGGGTAGCACTAGTCACCCCGGGGGCAGCAGAGAAGCATGGCAAGACTACACAGGAGATGACACAAGGGGCCATTCCACAGGTTCTGGCAGTTCAGCGGCTGGTGCAGGCTGGCTACGCGTAAATGACTGGCCACCACACCCCTGCAACACCATTTCAACTCAGTAGAAGACAAGCTCATGACTACTCACACCCAACCTACCACTACGTCAGGCCAACTACCTGAAGGAAAGTGCTGATAATTTAAAATCTCTGATTGGCTTACCGGTTGGAGTGCTGAAGTACGCAGTGGTCCTCACAGGGTTTTCCTCTAACATCTAGGGAATAAATGAGTTGCTAGTTGTTGAACGGATATTTCCTATTCCCATGTGATTACCTTCTTTGGTTCATGGAGATAGCTCACGGTGAAGCTGGGACTCATGCTGATCACTGCTCCAAGTCAATAAAGGCTCTCAAGTGTTTAAGTGGCCTAATCCTGACAGAACCGTTTATGCAGGTAAAGTCATTAACTCCTCCATCTTGTCACTTTTGGAATGAGTACACACAATATTTCTGTTCGAGAAACACTATGATAAGCACCACATTGCTTACATTACGTTGTTGTTTTGTGGGCTGTCTTTATGTTATGTGAACATTACATTTTGGGAGAATTCAGTCCTGAGGAGAACAAGGAGGTTTGCTATCCTAAATAACATGTGTGCGTCCACCAGAAAGGCTTAAGTAGAGAACAGAGGAGAATCCCCCAAAGGTGACGTTGATATTTTCTGGGCATACAAAACAGAATACCAGGGAAGCCGATTTCGAAACGGCAAGTGGACAGTATGCTAGATTTCTTAACATAGATACTGCTTTCTTAAAATCTCTTAATGTTCTCTCCATGCCTAAGGTTTCTTCGCGCCTCGTTGTAGGATTGATGCCTCCAGGCACACAAACACTTGGCAGTGTGTTTAAGCACAGGCAGACCAATGCGGAGTTCCTTAGTTTAGTTCCCGACCTTTCCTGTAAACCCACACATTGCGCTGCGCCTATTTCAGTTCTTCAACCAGTGCAAACCAGCATTCCCGGGACTTGGAAGCCCAGGGCAGAGAGCATGGGTTGCTTCTGTCGCGTCGCCAGAGTTCCCGCGGCAACCCGCCTGTGCAGCTGAGCAGAGCTCACCGTCATTCCGCACTTACCCGCTTTATACCAGCGAGTGAAGTATCGATCCACAAGGGAGGGCGCCGCGGGCTCGGTAGCCTTGACTACTTCTGGCGCCGCCTGCCCGGCTTCGGGGGACTGTAGTTCTTCCATCATGCGGGTCCAGGCCATAGGGACGGACTTCCGGCGCGTGGTAGCATTGTACGCACGCGCGCCGCTCCCTGGCCCCGCGGGTCCTCCCCGTCCCCGCGCCAGTCACCTGTGCACTGGGGCCAACGTCCAGCTGTGGGACAAATACACCTGGGAGCCAAAGGACTGACCGACAGGAGACGGCAAAGCCCCATGGCGTCTAACACTATCGGGTTAAGCTTCGGGAGCTATTGAAGAGGCTCGTTCGACCACACCTTCAAGGTGACGTCAGGCCAGCGCGCCGAGCTGTTGACGCCACGTCTGCGCCGCCTTGCTTGCGCTAGCTGGCTGGTTTCCTCCACCTGTGGTGCCAGTCTCTGTCTCCCGCGTGCAGTGACCGTTTCCTTCCAAACCTAGTGCGCTGTGGGGTCTCTGAGCCGCTGACTGAGGCGACGGCGCGGTCCCGTGAGGGCGTCGCAGGTGAGAGTTCGCCGGACCCAGTCCGCGCCGCCGCGTGCGGCCTGGTCCTATGTCCAGGACTATCCTGCTGCAGGGGAGACCCACGCGCCTTTGTGCGCGCCGGCAAGGCGGCGTGGGCCACCTCTCTCCTTGATGTTTTCTGCAAACTTGTCCCCTGCGGCCGTCCTGGGGCTCTGCGGGACCCAGGTGCCACGAATAAGGGTCTGGGCCCAGCTGCGGGATTTCTTGCAGCGAGTAGATAGAATCTCTGTCAGCGAATTGGTTAGCCCGCGGTGGAAGGTGATAGGTAATAGAGCTTCTGTCTGTGCTGCGAGTCTTTTCTCGCAAAGGAAACTTTTCTGTTGAGTAGTGTATCCCATGTTTCCCTAGCTGGTGTGCCTAAGCCGTGATTTCTGTGATAGCAGCGACTGTGTAGTCTTTTGTCTTCGGGGCCTAACATTTGACAAGTTTTGATGTAAGTCACCTAATGGATCTTAGGTATTGTGTAAAGGATTCGTTTGTGTATTGAGAGCCGCGATATACAACCAGTGACTACCTCGATGTGTAAGTGAGCGAAGAAGAGGCATAGACAAGTTTTAGCTTGTGGAAACAGAGAGACAACAGTAAGTCCCAAACTAGGTGAACTATTATTTGTTAAGAGAGTAGCAGGTTCTTTGTTTTTCAGGTTACATTGCATGTGTTTGTAAGGGTCAGCTTATCATGAGATAATGAGTTTAATGTTCAATTTGCACTTGTTCAGTTACAACTAGGTATGTAGGTTTATCTAATCTTTCTTTTAGTGAGTTACGTAGCCAGAAAGTGGCTAGAAGAACAAGGAGAGAGAATGGAGCAACGGTCAGAATATTAGGATATGGTCAAAGTTGTATGAAAGGATCTTTAGCATGTATGTGGATGGAGAAAAGTTGAATTCCTGGAGCCAAGGGAGTTGGAGTTGGAGGTGCCAGTAGAGTAATATTAGCAGATTGCGATCCTAGAAGCATTTTTTTTTCCTAACCTTTTCCTAACCTTGAAAGCATTGAGGAAATTACAGGGTTGTGTTCCTCCAGAAAGTTAAATGAGTGAGGATTATGGGTATGACAATTCAGAGAAGTCAGTTTTCATGCTGTAAGGTTTGGGGAATTAGGGAGATTAATGAGCTTACCTTGTACCATGTGCATGAAGTGGCCATGGAGGCCAGAATCTCCTGGAACTGGAGTTATAGATGGTTGTTGGCTGGTATGTAGGTGATGAGAATTGAACTCAGGTCCTCTGGGAGAACAGCCAATGCTCATTAACCTATGAGCCATCTTTGCAGACCCAAAATCAGTGATTTCTTTTCTTTTTTTTAAACTCAAATTGTTTTGCTTTGTTTATCAGTCAGAAAAGTAGGGGCCACACAATATTTCAGCAGGATTTATCATAAAGAATTAGTTAAACAGCCCTTGAAGGAAGAAAAAGTGAAAGGAACACTGAAGTATTAAAAGGCAAGCTAGAAGAAGCACCTCCTGTGGTAGGGAGCAACACCTAAGGCAGGTGTTGACATCATCAACACCCAACACCTGGTAGAAAGGCCCTGTACTACTAGGACTTAGACTTTAGATGCTCAGAAACTCGGGATGATGCTTGGGGCTGGATTTTTGTGTCTGAAGATCAGTCTGCCTGATTAATGCTCCTGCCCCTGGGGAGGCAGTGATGAGGCTAGCCCTGGCAGTACCAGAGAGTGGTACCCAGGGTCCTTGTAAAGATAAAGGCCCATTGCTGGGACTGTAGTCACATTATAGACAGATAGTGGAATAAATGAGTCCTCTTAATTTGCTATTACTTTCTTTCATTCGTATCCTGAATTTTATGGATGCCAGGCAGCACAGATTTTGATAAATAGACTCCAAATTTATGGAGTGAGATATGGGGCATCGTGATTGGATCATGGCACAGTAATAGCATATGCTATGCTGTGATTATCGTGACTATGTCTCCAGATTTAACCTGGTGTAGTGTATTCTTTAGTTTAGCACTTTGTAAAGCTAGAAATTTTAGGAAGTTGAGTGTTATCCTCCATATTCTGGTTTGTTCAGATAAATAGTACCCCCTATTATTTTAATAACCAGTTCTTTACCCTCTGAATTGTGCTTAATGTGAGTGTGCCCACTGTTAAGTTAGTTCTTTCTCTTTTAGGCGTTAATCTTTCATCAAGGGCAATTTGTTTTTTCCTTTGGAAATTGCTTTATCATGAGAAATCTGAAGTTGCTTCAGACACTGGAATTTAGGGATATTAAAGCACCAGGGAAACCTCAGTGTTTCTCTCTCCGAGCTCAACAGGGGACAGTGCTGATTGCCTCAGAATGTGGACTGATAGAAGCAGATCCTGTGAAAAGAGAAGTAAGTCACTGCTGAAGTCACTCCTGGATTGGCCCTGTACTTGTTTCCTTCAAACTTCCCTCTCCCTGTTAGTCCCCCTTTACATCCATATTCCTAAATAGCTATTCTCTTGCCTTATGTAGATGGCTTACTAGATATAATTTAAATAGTAGCCAACTTTCAACTCCACTTATTTGGTAAGCTAAGTTGACAAGGCTCTGACCATATATTTTATGTAGATACCTCACAGTTTACGTTGACTACTGTGAATTAGCACGAATCTTGTCCATGGAGCTTTTATAGTTTATTTATTTTATGGTGCTGTGATTTGAAACCTCCTACCCCAGACCTGTAGAGTCTTTTGAGCATGTATGGGCTTTTAACCCAAACTGGCTAAATTTCTAGACTTTAGTGTTAGTACTGACCATGGATATTTTTGAAATTTTTAAGTTGATTCTGATATGTTCCCTTGATTATTTGTTGCTACTCATGCTTTTTATTTAGGTGATTTATTGTCTTTGCCAACATTGTAGAATGCTTAGGAAACTGCAGTTAGTGTGCTGGGCATATAGCCCAGTGGTAGAAGCCTTGAATTTGATCTCCCCATTGAAAAAAAAATGTGACTAAAGGGCATAGTCATTAACTTCATACTTTCATTGGATATTTTTTAAAGCAGAGAATGTTTTGTTTTAAGATTTATTATTTATTATGTATATAATGTTGTGTTTGCATGTACACCTGCACGCCGGAAGAGGCCACCAGATTTTATTATAGATGGTTGTGAGCCACCATGTGGTTGCTGGGAATTAAACTCATGACCTCTGGAAGAGCAGCCAGTGCTCTTAACCTCTGAGCTATCTCTTTAGCCCCTTTATTGGATATTTTTAAACAGACCATACTTTGTTTTGTGTCTGTTTTGCAGAAGTGTTGCGTTAAGTATTCTTGTTGAAGACAATGTTGTTATAATATTTCTAAAATGAAAGTTTGGATTTTAATCTAGGGAAAATACTTGGAAAGCTTTTTATGTTATAAAAGAATCATTAAGGGCTTGAGAGATGTTCAGTGATTAAGAGCACTGGCTACTCTTAAAAAGGACCCCAGTTTGGTTCCCAGCACCCAAATGGCAGCTTACAACCATCAATATCTCCAGTTCCAGGGAATCCCACACTCTCAATTAGCCTCCGAAGGCACTAGGCACATATATTGTCCATTTAACTATATACAGGCAAAACACCCATACACATAAAATAAAAATAAATAAAGCTCATATATAAAATGAAGTATTAGAAACATTATATTTATGGAAATTAGAAGGCTCTTGAATGTAAACACTGATTTGCTTCATGTATGTTTGTGAAAGGTGAAGAATGAAATTCCTTTGGTGGCAGAAGGTTTTCTTCCAGAAGATGGAAGTGGCTGCATTGTGGGTATTCAGGACTTACTGGATCAGGAATCTGTGTGTGTGGCCACTGCCTCTGGGGATGTCATACTCTGCAATCTCAGCACACACCAGGTAGGTGTATAGATCAGTGTGGAATAAGTGTCAGGTATCCTCAGCGGAACCATTTGTTTTGTGTTGAGGTCTTCTAATTTATAGCCAAGGTGTTTTGACATTGGTGAATTAAATGGTTTTAGCTATATTTCAGCAGTTTAAAAAAGTTTAGTCTACTGCATTTATTAATCAGACATGAAAATTGGGACATTACATTTCAAATTAGAACTTAAAAATTAAATAAAAACTTACCATACTTATGTGCTATCTTCTATCTAAAGTAATCAGTTAAGGAACTCTGAGTGCTTTAATTGGGTTATGTTTTCTGTTATGAATTCTGATTAATACATAATTCATAATTAATACATAATACATGATTCATACAAATTCATGATTAATACATAATACATGAATTGTCTTAATACATACACTGTTGCCTGCTATAGTATATTACTACTAATTATATTGTATAGTAATTTACTGGAAGCATATTGTGAGACTTGAGGGGAGATAGGCTGCAGCCTGTTGCTTCTTTACTCTAGAATAAGACCCATTTTCTGGATTGCCTGCCTTCCTTCCTTCCATTTTTTTTTTCTTTGTCCCTTTTCCTCCTTTTTCTTTTTGACAGGGTCTTACTATATATTCCTGGCTGGCCTCAGACTCTCATAGATCTCCTTCCTCAGCCTGTTGACTGCCTTCTTTCTTATCTTTTTTCCTAATCTTTTTTTTTTTTTTTTTTTTTTTTTTTAATGTATGAGTACTTTCCTTGCATGTGTAAGCCTTCCTTGCAGAGACCAGAAGAGGTCATCAGATCCCTTGGAACAGGAGTTACAGATGATTTTGAACTGTTATATTGATGCTGGGAATTGAACCTGGGTCCTCTGGAAAAGCAGCCAGTAGTCTCACCCTCTGAGACATCTTTCCAGCCCCTTCTCTTTAAAACTTATTATAACATCCTCCTCCTTCTCATCATATCATCACCATTAATGTGTCTAATGTGAGTTTGTGAGAGTAGCAGTGCCACGGTAGGTATGGAGGGCAAGGTAAGCTTATGGGAGTCAGTTCTTTCCGTGTACCATGTGTACCATGCAGGTATTGGAGCTTGAACTCAGGTTGTCAGGCTCATGCAGCAAGCACTTTTGCCCACTGAGCTTCTATTCTTACTTCTTAGTTTTATAACTTATTGATCCTTTTAAAGTACTTCTTTCAAGCTGGGCATGGTGTCTCATGCCTACAGTCCCGGCACTTAGAAAACCAAGGCAGGTGGATTATCATAATATTTTAAGGGTAGCTTGGCTACAGGCCAGCCCTGACTCAAAAGAGCAGTAGCAATAACAAAAAGTGTTTGATTAGCCCATTAATTTGATCTCTTTGGCACTGGTTGTGTCACAGGAGTTACAGCATTACTAGTAGTGGGATAATGCTTATATTATGCCATGGCCTTTTATTGTGTTTAGTGCAAATTTTTATTTACTCCTCACCATGGTATTGTTAAGTAGCTTGTTTCTCATGTTTAAAAGAAGTGCTTGAGGGCTGGAGAGATGGCTCAGCAGTTAAGAGCACTGTCTGCTCTTCCAGATGTCCATAATTCAATTCCCAGAAACAACATGGTGGCTCACAACCATCTATACAGGGATCTTTTGGCAGGCAGATATACATGCAGATAGAGCACTAGGCTACATAAAATAAATAAAGAAATAAATCTTAAAGAAAATAAGAGGCAGAAGAAGCAGTAGCAGCAGTACTTGAGGCTGATGATCTTAATGTAGAATCAGAGTTACCAGGTAGAGTTTGAGCCATAATATTTAATGCATTTCTTTGAATGCATTAAATTAAATAAATAAAGTTTACTCTTCATTTATGGTGTGAATTCATGGTCAAAGTTTATCATGCATAAGTTAACTGGTATTTCTTACACTTAAAAGTTGTAATTTTCCTTCCAAGTTGTTTCCTGATTCCTGAGCCAGCCCCAGTCCATTTTATCTTCTTTGAGGTCCCTCTCCTTTGTGGCTTCTCACTGTCACAAGACAGAATCCATGTTCTCTACTCCCTGATAAGACTAGTTGCTGTTCCCTGAATTCTCTTTCCTCTTTGTCCTTCATGCCTGTGTTTGTGTGTTCTTGAGGCTGTCGTTGCAATTGAATTTTAACCTCCTCTTAAGCCTTAAGCCTTGAAATTTCCACACTGGTCCCCTGATGGTTCTCATTCTCCTGGTTCTACTGCTGTGCTTTGAGACCTGAACTCCCCTAGGCACCTTAAGCCTTTGCTTGCTCTTAGATTCACTTTATTTCCCAGGGACCTTTATAGTAACTAAGCATTTCATAGAGTCATTGTTTTATGTCCTTCTACCCACATGCTTAAGTTTGTGTCTAGTATCTCAATAACTGTCCTGAAGGCATCTCTAGTGGATCTGTGCACTTTTGTGTGTTTACATTTTGTTTGTTTTGGTTGAGTCCATAGTAAATCTTCATTAAGACAACAGTGTTCTAAACATCCATTTTCGGTTTTCTGTGATGCAGCTGGAATGTGTTGGGAGTGTGGCCAGTGGTATCTCTGTTATGAGCTGGAGTCCTGATCAGGAACTGGTGCTTCTTGCCACAGGTAAGCTTTTCACCAGTGCCTAACTGACTTTGTAAAACTTATAAAATGTCATGAAGACTTTTCAAGTTTCAGATGTCTTGGAACAATGATAGCAGATTATAATGTCAAGGTAATAGATTTCTAAGTCGTGCCTCTCTCCTTTAGCATACTGAGTTTGTGTAGCTTTGTGGTTTTTGGGAGCGAGGAACAGGGTTGGAGAGCTGAGGAGTCTGTTGAGTTCAGCAATCAGTGTCAGTAGTGCTTGCTTTACTCTAAAAGCAGGAGTTGCTGTGAACAGCTTTGATTTTCCTTTGGGCGTGTGTGTGTGTGTGTTACAGTTGGGTTTAAACCTCTTTTAAGCCCTTAAGGCCCACAGATTTTCCTCCTGATTACTCTCTTTCATGGACCTATTTCTATCCATTGAGACACCTTCACAGAACCATCCTAGACTCTGCATGAGTCTGTTGACTTTGCTTGCATTTAGAATCATTTTACTAATTAGGGATCTCTATAGTAACTCCAAGGCAGTGGGTTTGGAGGTGGCGCTCACAGGACAACTTGCAGTTCATCATGCAGATTCAGGCCTGGAGGCAAGTTGAGCCATCTTGCCTATCTAGTAAACTGATTCTTAACAGTGTTTTTGTTTGTTTGTTTGTTTTTGTATGCCTGGTTTTCTTTTCCCTTGAGATTCCTTATTCCATATGAGTTCAGTTTGTGTCTGTGGAAGTATCTTGGGAAAAAACAGCAGTTTTTAGCTAAGAATAAGCATCTGATGACTGGCTGACCCAGAGCTTATGTGTATGCATTCTGTCTACCTGTTCCAGTTATAACTCCTTGTTCAAACTCAGTAGCTTCTGGTGCCCTAGACACTTGGAATGACTGAGTTGTTACATGAACAAAAACCATTTTTGATTTGTTCCCCTAAGTGCAACAGACCCTGATTATGATGACAAGGGACTTTGAAGTAATCACAGAGCAGCAGATCCACCAGGATGACTTTGGTGAAGGTAAGTATTGTTTTGAAACATTCTACAGGTTTGCTCATTTCCTTATTCAGAATACTTGTCATAAGCCAAAGAACTTCAGTCCATTCTAGTTCTTAACAGGCATATTGCTAATCTCTCTTCACATCTCAGAGGTGGCTTTCTCGGTATTCTGGGGAATAGAAACCTGTACTTAAAGTCTCCTGGGTGTCATGCCCAGGAAAGATTGATACTGGAATATAGAAAAAGAATTATTCAAGCTATGATAGGGAGAGCATATTTGGAGTACAGTTTAGTGGGCCACAAGAAAGCGGTGGGGGCAGGTAGATGGCAGTGTTTTCTTCTTACCACCTAGATCAGCATCTTCATTTTTCCTCTGGCTGTCAGATGGCCTTCTTGCGGAGATCTGGCCATTGAGACAGTGTATTCATGGGACAGAGAATGGAGATGCATGTTGACCATAGGAGCTCTGGCTACTGGAAGTCACTGAGCACCTTACTCAATTGAAGAGGGACTGTGAGGGGCTGTATATGAACTGTTGCTAGGCTCCAACTTCATTTCTTCTTTTCACTTTGCCAGCTCGGGGATAGCATTTGGATGCTGCTGCTTTCGGTGTCTTCAGATAATACTTTCAGAGCCGGGGGTGGTGATGCACGCCTTTAATTCCAGCTCTTGAGAGGCAGAGGCAGGTGGATCTATTGAGTTTGAGGCCAGCCTACTCTACAGAGTGAGTTTCAGGACACCCAGGGCTACATAGAGAGACCATGTCTCAAAAACAAAACAAAACAAAACAAAACCAAAAACCAAACCAAAATAAAAAATACTAGAACTGCATTCTGATTACATATTCTGAAACAAACCAAGGGGTGGCTGCTAGGAACACAGTTATGTTGTTGGTTTTTTCTGTAAGGAGTATGTCACAGAGTCAGTAATGACTTGATTAGGGCAGCCATAAGGGAACAGAAGGGTTCACGGGACAGTGAAGACCAGGATAGTGAAGACTTCTAGAAGCTGACTAGAGCTGAGTTTCAGCTGACGTGAGACTGTAATTGATAGACAGGTAGGGGATAGACCAAGCCAGTTGTTCCATAGAGACATCCTGGGCATAATTCAGCGTGCTAGGTGCCAGGGCAGGAGTGCAAGATTTTATGATGAGGTTTATATGGGTGGTCAATTAGTTTGTTTCTAGTAAGGGTGCTCTAGTGGTGTGTGTGTGTATGTGTGTGTATAGAAAAGATTACAGACAGGTTGATGAAGTTGTAGGTTTCTGTAGGTGTGTGTGGGCCTTGAAAAGAAAATGAATTTAGAAAGAGTCTGGTACTCATTAAGCATATGAGTACATTTTATTTTACAATTATCTGAGAAACTTGGAATATACATTTGTGGTTTCCCTCTTACTCACGTTTAACATGAAAATACCAGCTTAAAATCTGAAATATAAATAGGCTTTGGCTGTGTGCTAGAAGAAGAGAAGAGTTTACCATGACTCCACCCAGAAGTTGGGATGATGAGAATAAGGATACCAGTAACAGAGAAGGGAGATGGGGATCTGTTTGTATGTAGGTGATAAATGGTGAATTCTTCCATGCATGTATTTCATGGCTTTCAGGGTTTGCCATGTGAAGCACATACATGCAGGGCATGATGCACTGACTGGGAGTCAGTTGTGTATAGAGAATCTCTCCAATCTTGGAGCAAGTGACCACATTCGGGGAGCAGATACAGATAGGACTGTAAGAGTCTAGGGTCCAGGTGGGATTCTGGAGCTTCCAGAGTTAAGGACACTTACAGAGTAATCAGCACAGCCAAGTTTAAATGAGAAAAGTGATCTGAGCTTGGCTTTTTCCCAGAAGTTTTTTGTTTGTTTGTTTTTTAAGCCAGGGTAGTAGATTAAAGGAAAGAGGATGAGTTTGTGCCTTACATGTTTTTTGTGAATACAGACCTAGGCTACAGTGTGCAGATCCCTGCTGTGAGCTCATCACTCACTGTCTGAGCCTGCTGGGAGAGCTTTCTTGTTTCACGCTGGTCCTCTACCTCATGAGAAGCTCAAAGGTGTGTATGGCAGTAGTCACTGCTCTTTATGTGCTGTGGCAGGCTATCCTTTGAGCTCCTATTTCACATGGACATGCCCATGCAAACAAACTGGAAATGGCTGTGCTGAGCCATATTATTGAATCATGATAGGTGGTCTGCTGCAGAATTAGTGGCAGGAGGGAAGTCTTGGTCCTGGCTCTGTCTGAGGGTGTCAGGAACATCTTTCTGTTGCCTCTTGTGGATGAATGTCACATCTTGCCTCTGGGAGCAAAAAGTCTGTGCTGGTTTTGGATCTCTGCCTCTGTATTTTGTGTAAGAGAAGTAGCATAGCTTAGGGAAGGCAGCCTAGAGCACAGGAAGCCTGTGTTCTGATTTTGGGCATTGTCACGTGAGTCTCAGCTGAGTCTACATGAGGACTTGATGACATAGAACCCCTTTCCCCACCAAAAGAAACCTTAATTAAAGCTAAAAATGAGGATTTCCTTCCTAGCTATTGTCTTGACTTAATTTGTTATTTGTGGACAGATTTAATGAATTCTTCATAGTGTGTTCTGAGTAATCATTTGTCAGATTTCTGACTTGTGTCATTCTTTTCAAGCTGAGAGCATTTCACCTGCCAGAATAATTTCTGCACATCATCTGGAAGCTCAGTTTTTAACATAGTGACTGATGCTCAGCTTACTGAGTTGTCAGTGAGTATCTTCATGAAGACTGAATGAAACTGCTTTGCTTTCATCTGCTTATTGCTTGTCTTCTTGTTCTGAAAAACTGTAGGCAAGTTTGTCACTGTTGGATGGGGCAGTAAGGAGACGCAGTTCCGCGGCTCAGAAGGCAGGCCAGCAGCCTTTCCGGTGCAAACGGTAAGGTAGATTTGATAGGTCTTCAGTTCTTTTGCACTACATGGCTTGTTAGAGGCCAGTTAATATCTCTTTTATTGTAATAAAGTGGTAGCTGATAATGCCCTCAGGAAATGAGTCACCTAGAGAGATAGCTTTCTTTTTTTTTTTTTTTTTTTTTTTGATGGACTGTCTCTAATCCTACTTACTGTCCAGTAGTCTACTATAGTTTTTTCTCATTATTTTAGTTTTTACTAAAGGCCTTGTCTTAAGCTGAAAGATTATAGCTTTCAGGAAACAGATATAAAAAACCCATTGCTTACTCAGAAGCAGTACTCATGGTCTCAGTGAGGTTGTTTCATGTTCTTGCTTTCTTGAATGAATTCTCTTACTAATTAAAACATGTTTATTAAGGATTTACATATGCTGCAGTCTGTGTGAGGCATAGTCTGCATGATAGAAACCAAACCCCTACTTGCAGTAAATGACATATGCAGTCTGTGGGAGAGCGCAGACATTAAGTCGGATATAATTGTGTTGGATAGTTTTATTTCAGTTTGACACAAGCTAAAGATGTCTGAGAGGAGGACACCTCAATTGAGAAAATGCCTCAGTAAGATTGGGCTGTAGGCAGGCATGTAGGGTATTTTTTAAATTATTGGTTGACAGGAGAGGGCCCAGCACATTGTGGGTGGTGCCATCCCTGGACTTGTGCTGGGTTCTGGCAGGCTGAGCAAGCCAGTAAGCAGTACTCCTTCGTAGCCTGTGCATCAGCTCCTGCTTTCAAGTACTGGCTATGTTTGAGGACTTCTGACTTCCTTCAATGATAAAAAGTGATCTGCAAGTACAAGGCAAATAAACCCTTTCCTCCCCATGTTGCTTTGGTCATGATATTTCATCATAGCCCTAACTAAGACAGTAATATGTAACATTCAGGGAGTGAAAATTATTGTGTGGGAAAATAGAACAGAATAAGGAGCGCCAGATAACAGCAGGTGGGGAAGCTGGGGATAGCCATGCAGAGAAGATGCTGTTTGATTATGGATCTGTGCAACCAGCGTTGGGCCTTGGAATGAGGGAATCTGTGAAGAGCCCAGGAAATAGCTAAATTCAGAAGGCAGAGGTGGAAGGAAGAGTGTTCTAGCCAGAGGGAACCACTAGTGCTAAAGACCCTAAGGTCATTGTTTTTTCTTGATGACTTTGAGGAAGGACAGAATGATAGGAGAAGAGTCAGAGAAGTGGTGAGGGTAGGCATTCTTGTAGCCCAGTGGTGCCACCTTTGCTTTTACTCCATTTGACGTAAAGAACTTTTAGGGGTTTCCATAGCAACAGACTCTGGTTTATGTTCATTGTTGTGCTGTGGTCCTTGAATTCTGTGGACTGAGGGGAACGGGAACGGCTGTGGGAATCTCTTATGAGCACTGTGGATCCGAGAGAGTAGGGGGTACAAAGTGTATGGTATGTAGTGTCTTGACACTGGAAGCCTTTTGAAGGAACAGCTGTAAGACAGAGCTCAGATGTGGGTGTAAAGAAGGACTAAAGATTGTATCAAGATTTTGGTTGAGTAACAGCAAGTATAATCTTAGGTAGTTTTTAGAAGCTATTCCTCTAGGATAGGTGAATATCCTGTTTGTTCTTTGTATTTTTCTGTCCTTGATAATTTTTTAAAGCTTTTAATTTTTAATATATTGTCTGTATGTGTGAGTGTAGGCATGTTCATGCAAGTTCAGGAGCCTACAGAAACCGGAGGTGTTGGGTCCTTTGGAAATGAAGTTATAGATGGTTTTGAGCCATTCAGCAGGGGTGCTGGGTATCAAACTTAGGTCTCTTAGAAGAGTAGCGCATGCTCTTAACCCCTGAGCCATCTCTTGAGCCCCATCTTTGATTATTCACAGGTTCATTCCTTATTTTATTATTCAAACATTTCTTTATTCAACCTTTGTTGTATGACAAAACTTTTTGTAGGAAGACACAGCACATGTTGGGAGGGGTTACTTAGAGTAGCTGAAATGACTCAGAGACGGCTGCCTTACCAAGGCCCACCCCAGCATGCATGACGGACAGCTTACAAAGGCTGGGAAACGAGCATACTGGATAGCCCATAGGCAGCTCAACAGGTTGGAGAGTGTCTAATCCAAGTGATTCGGCTCTAATTCTCTTCCAGGAAGCCCAGCTGCTTTCTACTTTTCCCAGGCAGCTGGTCTGGTCTGAGTCTTCTTTGTAGCTTAAGCTTGTCTGAGAGAGTCCTCTGCTTTTATTGCTTACTCCGTGAGGTTGGGGCTTAGTGAATCTGGTCATTTTCGGGGACTTCCTGAAGCTAGATTGAGTTTTTACCTTCTTGCTGAGGGAGCTTTTCTGTAGGAAGTAATGTTTCATCTGGGAGGAAACTGTTACACAACAATCTTTCACTAGAGGAGGTATGTGTTTTATACCAAACAACAGTGTCTTAATAAGATATGATATAGTCTAGCCAGATCCAAAAATGTGGCAGAGCAGAGCTAGCAGCATTTTCAAATGAGCAACCACAGAAATGTGAAGTCTACCTGGTGCTCACCTGTCTCCCACCCGTAGGCTTGGCTGCTTCATGGCTTTGGATTGAGAAGCAAGTGGCACTGAAGCCCACACTACACCGGGCAAAACTGCTTTGTTTGTGCTGCTGGCTCTTCTCTACCCGCTTTCCTCCCAGTTTCTTCACTCTGTGTCCTGTTATGAAATAAGACTATGTTTATGTTGAGACAGACGCTTATTTCCTTGCCACAGTATCCTAACCGGTTCCTTAGCTTATTGTAGGTAATACCTGTATTTGTAGCTCAAATAAACATAGCCCAAAGAAGGAAGGCTATGTTTAGTTTGTTTTTAAGTTATTATTGATTATAGGACTAAGAGCATTTCTAGAAGGGTACCTGGAGAATCTCTGAACCTGGTTTTCTAGATAGCTTTAGCATCATATAAAAGATGAGTATTTAGTGGGCCAAGGCTTGTTTGACTGGGGAGCATTGGTTCCCCAATAATAATGGTGTTTCTGTCTTTAGCATGAGTCTGCCTTGCCCTGGGATGACCACAGACCACAAATTACCTGGCGTGGGGATGGGCAGTTTTTTGCTGTGAGTGTTGTTTGCCCAGAAACAGGTATGGAAATAAATTGCACTTAAAATTTCACCTAAACTAAAATTTAGAAACTTTTTCTTCCTTTTGTTTTGAGTAAAGTATTAATTACGCAGGGGGGGGAAGGATGTGCTGCTTTACATCTTAATGGCTTAGCAATTTGAAGATGACTCTGAGGCTGGCCCAGCCTCACCTATCAAATACAGATTTGAACGTGTTGGAAAGTTGTGCATGAGAAGTGTGCGTATGTTTACTCCACCTCCCTTGCAGGGTCTCGGAAGATTCGAGTGTGGAACCGAGAGTTTGCTTTGCAGTCAACCAGTGAACCTGTGCCAGGACTGGGGCCCTCCCTGGCTTGGAAGTGAGTGTGAGAATGAGCCTAGGCCTCTATCTGCTTTCCCTTTCAACTTTTCCTTCTGGATTTAGCTATCTGTTGGGTTCTTCACAGATTCTCTTGTTCCAAGGCCTGGCACTAGTTGCCTCTCTGGTTTTTTTAAAGGTTATAATTGTAGATTGGGCTCTCATGGGAAACCAAAGGAATATGTTTATTGGAAGGGAGTCCTAGTGTTCAAGGCTCTGGCGCAAAGGGATTTTTGCGAGAGTAGGGTAAAAAGCTGCTTTCCTCTGTCTGATTGCCACAGTAGGTGGTCTGCTGCCTGGGAAACCTACTTGCCATGCTTGGGCTCCCCTTCCCTGTGCTACCTCAGTACAGTGCTTTGTGCAGATCACAACTTGCCTGTCATTAAGCTATATGTAGATAATTAATGGCAGAATAAATACCACCCCTTGCAGCAGCATCACGTGCAAAGCCAGTTGGTAGGTTGCAGACATCTTGTTTCCTGATAGTATTAGAGTAGGACTGGGTATTATTTAAGCATTTGAATTAAAACGTTGGAGAGAAATATAAGTGAAACAAGTGGACTAAGATGATTCCAGTAGAGAAATGCTAGCGCACCTACCTAAGCATGAAACAAGTGTGAATTAGTTCATTTGAAGTTGAAATCAGAAAGATTGCAAATGGTGCCTTGATGCTAGTTAGGGAGGGACGCCTTTTCCTCTTACATGCTGGGGTGAACTACTTGCCAATACAAAAGTGGTGGCCTGAAATCTTCCTTGGAGCTGACACCACAAACTAATAACACACACACCAAACACACACCCCTTACTAGATTTCAATTAAGTTTTTTTCTGCTGGGGAAAAAAAAAATTAAAATCTCTTGTTTAAATCTCTGCACTTTCGCCAGCAGAATGAACTTTTGACTATTCTAACTCTGGCTTTGCTCTAAGACCCTCAGGCAGTTTGATTGCATCTACTCAAGATAAACCCAACCAGCAAGATGTTGTATTTTTTGAGAGAAATGGACTTCTTCATGGACAGTTTACGCTTCCCTTCTCCAAAGATGAAGTTAAGGTAGGTGTCTGAATTTCCGGTGCTCTCCTTAGCTGCAGAAGTTTGTGTTTTAGATGTTAGCAACAGAAGCTACCATGTAGAAAGGGCACTTCTGACTTTCAGAACAGAAGGGGCATTTTTTTTTCTCTGCTAAGAAAAGTCAGAGAAAGGAAATAGACATGCTAGTTCTTGCTGTTTATTTTGATGACTAACTTTTCTGGTGATCGATATTTAAACATTAAGCAGCTTATATATCATTAATATTCTGAAATCTTTTAATTGTGTAAAATTATATAAAATTATATATGACAATCTTTTTTGTTTAAATTTTATGTTTTGTGAGAGAGGTTTTCTTTGTAGAGCCATATTTTTGATAAATATTAAGTACTAATGTCATATGTAAAAGTAAGATAATGTAATGTTAAGTACTAACATAATATGTAAAATTAAGATAATGTACTTATTATATTACTATATAAAATAGTGAAACTTAATTTTTCTAAAAAAGTTGCATTGCTTTATGTTAAATTTGTATTTAAATCTTTAAAGCATAATGCATATTTTAAGTCCTTTTTATAATATAGTTTCACAGATGGGTTTAACATCTGGAGGGTAGTGACTTGCTATTTGGTTTATGGGTACAGGAAATTCCGCTATTGTGATGAATTTGAAGTAGACAGTGACTGAAGGTCAGGGGTGTCTTGTCCTTACCAGGTGAATGACTTGCTGTGGAATGCAGATTCCTCTGTGCTTGCTGTGTGGCTAGAAGATCTTGCAAAGGAAGATAATCCCACTCCGAAAAGCTATGGTATGACAGCTGTTGAACTTTGGTTCATGCTCCATGTAGTATATGAAAGTAGAAGTTTGTGGGGTTTCCTTTCTCCTTCCTCCTTAGACCTTCAATGAAATCGGTGCAGGTGAAATTAGATGCTGATGAGGAGGGCTTAGGTTTTGTATATCATGAGAATTTCTGTTGTGAATTATTCAGAGTTCTCTAGAGAAGTAGAACCAGTAGGATATAGATAGAGGAGGATGTGGCCGGCTGTGTGCTAAGGAATTAGCTCATGTGTACTCGGGGATGGCATGTTTCAAATTTCTATGGCAAGCTATAAATTCAGGCAGGTTTTTTGTGTTGTGGTATTGAGAATTCTTTCTCTCCTGGGCACCCTGGTTTTGCTTTTAAGGCTTTCTTTCATACACTGTGGGGTGATCACTTTATTTAAACTCTCTCAGCAGCATGTAGCAAACAAAGACACACCCTAACCACTGTTGCCAGTGCAGAGAATCAAAGGCTGTAGGAGTGAGCTGGTTTAGGCTGCACATGAGAAGGACTCTTGTAGTTTTTAAGATATGTGGGAATGTCTTTCAGTATAGATTTAGAAGTATGTCTGTTGTCTTTCTCTTTCCTCCTAGTGCTAGGGAATTAGCTCAGGTTCTTAGACTTACTAGGCTAGGCAAGCCCTCTTATCACTGAGCCAATCCCCAACACTGTTTAAAGTCATAAGCTAAATATTAAAGTAATGAGGGGGAAAACTGTAGTAGTAATATAATGCAAGATTTTTTTTTTTTCCTTCCTTCTTTTTTCTGTTTTTCTTCTTTAAAGTGGATCTCATTACGTAGACCTGGCTGGTCTCAAACTTAGAGATCTCCCTGTCTCTGCCTCCCAAGTGCTGGGATTTAAAGGTGTGCGCCCCTTGTCCGGCTGATACGTGCTGGCGTTTTTGTTTGTTTGTTTGGAGATTGTATTTTAATTACAACATTTCTTCCTTCTCTTTCTTTCTTCCCTCCATATCCCTTCCCATTGATCCATGCTGTTTTATAACTTGCTTTGACACTTGTTTCACAAGCGAGTTTCTATTTTATGTGCACGTCTGTATCATTTCACATTGCTATGTGACTTTTTTTAGTGCAGGCTAATTAACTCTGTTAGACATTTATATCTTATGGTTAACAGCAGTGAAATAAATTTGTTCATAAATCTTTTTGCTTGCCTATTTTCTAAGTGTCTTTCAAACTCATTAGTCAGCAGAATGTTTCTAATTGACCAGTTCGCTCATTCGTTTGTTTGTTCATTTCATTAGTTTGTTCATTCATTCATTCATTTTAATAGTTTTTAACCCAGGCTAAATCTTTAATAAAAATAATGAAACACAGGCTTCATCTTAAAATTGGATTCATTGTCTTGGGTTAGAGAATATATGTGGATATTAACTATTTTTGGTGGCTCTCAGGATTTAATTGAGGCCTTATAAGAGTTACAGAACCAAACAAACCCAAACTTCCAACTGATCTTAATATGCTCAAAGACCAGTGATTCATATATGTAAATGAATCACTATAGAGGACACTCACAGATGCAGGATAACAAGAATCCACACAGTATCTGCCTTCCTTTGAATGAACTTGCAGTCCAGTCTGCTAGAGTATGGCTACGTAGACATACTATATCGTATGTATACATGGCGACATAGACATACAAACGATGGTATGTCTATGTAGAGCTAGGCGTTATTTCCTGTGGTCACTATAGCAGAGCTTTCTTGGATCCACCAGTGATATAAAAAATGACACAGATTTATTAATATTTTAAAGCTTAGATATTTAGCTGGGCAGACTCTTAGCTGCTCTAACCTTATCTCTAAACCATAGCAGTACTTCCTGCCACGTGGCTAGTTCTTTAATGTCTGTTCCTGCTCACATTCGTTCACCCTCATGTCCACTGGCAAACCTCTCACCTTTGATTTCTCCTCCTTTTCCCTTCTCTGCTTGGAAGTTCCGCCTTCCCTTTCTTGCCCAGCTGTTGGCCTTCAGCTTCTTTATTAAAGCCAATCAGATACACTTCTAGATTGCCTTAGGCAGGTGAGGAAAGAATAAATATTTACAAAATATGAGACCAGCCATAGCTTATGCCTGTACAGAATTAACAGTTGGATATGCAGAGACCCACCTTCACACAGTATACCCCGAACACAGATGACTACGTTAAGAATTAGTGGCAAAGTTAAAATAATTCTTTCATGTAGTTAAATCTTAGTATGTATGTACATATGTATATATATATATATATATATACACATACATATATGTATATATGTATATTTGTATGTATTATACATATATGCATGGAGATATATATACATACACATATATGTATGTGTATTATGCATATATATACATATGTATATAAATGTATGTATATGTATGTATGATATGTATGTATGTATGTATGATATGCCAGCTTGGTAATATTTGGTCATTGTAATATATATTGTGATGGTTGAGTGTGCATATGCATTATCAGGCAGGTGAGTGTTGGTTAATACTGGATAGCCTGGGACATAATTGCATGCAAAGCACCTGCAGAAAATAGGCAATTTAGACCCAGGTTACCATAGTGGTGCTAATCTACAATCAGGCTGGACTGCCTTGGTGCCGTTGTGTGCCTTATAAGGACTTTGTCTACAGCAGGCCACATGTTAGACTCATGTCTCACTGGACTATATCCCCAGGGCCATTTTAGCTGTTTTATTCTGTGTCAGGATACTTTGCAATGCTCGCACTAGATGATACCTATAGCTGTCACATTTCTCGAGACTGTCCCTCCTGTATACTGTGCACTTAGTCTGATTATCTTGTGTACAATTTTGCAAAAAATACTGAAATACTTTGCTGAGATGCTGTCTTATCTTTCATAAACACAGAATTGACGGTAGAGATGAAAATAAACACGTGCTTCTGATCTCATTGATGTGTGACATTTTGTCTTCATGAGAAATTCACATCTCTTGACATTGACTATTATACAGTTACTCTAGGGAGACCAAACAGAAAGAATTCTTGGAAAAATACAAAATTACCTGTCTCCCTCTTGCAACTGGTCTGCAGCTCAGTCCCTAGCCTGACAGCCTTTCTTTCTTTTCCTTCCACACACAGTCCAGCTCTGGACCGTGGGGAACTATCACTGGTACCTCAAGCAAAGCCTGCCCTTCAGTACCAGTGGGAAGAACCGCATTGTGGCTCTGCTGTGGGACCCCGTGACTCCATGCCGGCTACACATTCTCTGCCAGGGCTGGCGTTATCTATGCTGTGACTGGCACTGGACCACTGATCGGAGCTTTGGAAATAGTGCTGGTGACTTGGCAAACGTGGCTGTTATTGATGGAAGTAAGCTGCTGGGAGTGTGTGTATGACCATTCAGGCCCTGACTGAGGGCCTGCAAATGTGCTGGTTTGACCAGAACAGTGGGACAATCTTCATTTTGTTTGTTTGGTTTGTTTGATATCTTGAATAATTGGGACTGTCATTAAATAGAATACATATGCAACAGAAAACAGGTTTACTCTGCTCCACTTCCCTGTTGAACTATACTTCTAACCTTAACCATTTACTTGTCTGGCCTTTCACATTGAAGACTGATTTTCTCTTTTTGCAAAGAACAGTGGAGCCATAACATAACAGTGTGGTCTGTTGGCCTTGTTTTGACTATATTCCACTTTCTGGCTTTTGGGGTTTTTTTGTTTTGTTTTGTTTTGTTTTGGGAGGCACTGTAAAATACCTCTTTCTCCAGGTTGCTCAGTCAATATCGTAGATATTTTCCTCCTGTGAGAAAGACTGGTGTTTTTAATTAGGTGTAGGTATCAATGGTAGAGAGCTGGATTGCAGAATGAAATAGCCATAGACAGCAGATAGATGCATTTGCATTAATGTTCTATGTGGTGCTTTGAATACTAATTTCTATAATTGTGCTCTGTACAGAGAACTTAGTCATGCCTTAATTACAATTTATACATAGAAAAGTGCCTTTTTATGGAGAGGGGTGTTAAATGGAGTCTTGGTTTATATCCCTGGTTCTCTCAGTGTATGCCAGGGTTCTTGACCTCATGGCAGCCCTCCTGCCTTAGCTTCCCAACTGCAGACCTTAAGCTTTTAGGGTTTAGAGTCACTCTCGTTTAGTGTCTCTTCCATTACAGGCCCAGGGTTAAAGCTGGAACTTGGATCTTTTGGTTTTTTTTGCCCTGAGCCATGGCACCTGAGTCTTCCAAGTCCAGTATAGGTCTAGGGGCCATACTAGCCAGGTACAGGCAGAGCCCCTCACACCTGTACTGTTTTAAAGTTTATTAATGAGAAAACAGCAGGCATTATTGTGAAGAGCTGCTGCATGGCATCCAGCAGTTATCATTTAGGTGCTCAGAGATGCTTGCTGCCTGCTTTTTCGTACTGAACACCTGCCTGGGTAATTCTCCTTTTCATTGTGCAGATAGGGTATTGATAACGGTCTTCCGGCAGACTGTGATCCCACCTCCCATGTGTACCTACCAGCTGTTGATCCCACATCCAGTGAATCAAGTCATGTTCTCTGCTCACCTTGGAAATGACCTTGCTGTCCTTGATGCCAGTAACCAGATTTCTGTCTACAAGTGTGGTAAGTGGAAATACTTATCGAGTGCTCAGTCATTCTTGTTCCTGAACAGAAGCAAGTCACAATGTGGCGTCATCTCGGCGCCAGTGTTTCTCACATTCAAAAGTCTCCCCTGATTTCATTGTCATGATATTTAATTGGTCTGCATTTTCTTCTCTTTCAAAATCCTGTTTGATTCCTGCATACATTTCCTTGTGCCTTGATGATGCTGAGGAGTTGTTACTTAAGAATAACATTCAACTCTTGAAATAACACAGCATCTTCCGGGTTTCTCAGATTTCCCTGCTTTCTCCTAACTTTGCACACAATCTTAGGACTCTCTCTAAGAGTGGTCAGAGCCTTTTCCTGCTTTATAGAGGCATGTCCATGTGGCCACAGATGGGAAGTGCCTGTGATCCCGAGTTCTGGAGTACTTGATACTTGTTATTTGTGAGTGGTGTCTGTGTTTATGCCCTGACAGTTGTACCTTTGTTTCATATATCTTTTGAGGACAAGGACATAGTTGCTGAGAGAATAATCAGAGCTACTTAATGCAGGGTGGAGTTCCTACTTTCTCATAAGCCCTTCGTAAACAGGCAGCCTGCTTTTCATAGGAATTCTCTTTGTACAGATTGCTAGCTCCTCTGATTTCAGTTCCACTATGTACAGTATTGTTGTAGTTCTTATTAAACATGTGAAACTGGCTTTTAAATAAGTAATACTTGTTCGTTGTCGAGGTGTATAGTCTGTCATCTGACAAGTGCTGTGCAGCAAAGTCAGGCATAGGATGACACAGGAAGTCTGAGGAGAGTAGACTGTTGGGGGAAGGTGTCACAAGGAAGGCTTCTCTGTGAAGCTGCTAAGACTCTGAGAGGGAGAAGGCATGTGTGGGTAAGCTCATCATTCCAAGCAGTCCTTGTGTGCTTATGAAACTGCCAGATGGTCAGTGACCAGAGCAAGACATTAGTCTTTTAGAATCTACTAGTTTCCAGACTCTACATTCTTGGCATTAGAAGAAATAGCTTGCAATGACAGTACTTGCATTTTTGTTTTCTAGGTGATAAACCAGACATGGATCCCACAGTGAAACTAGGAGCTGTGGGTGGAAGTGGATTTAAAGTTCCTCTTAGAACACCTCATCTGGATAAGAGATACATGTAGGTTCTTAAATATTTTTAGACTCTGAGAATGTAACCAGGTAACATTTTGTCCTGGATTCATCCTGTCTTTATTCTGGGGAATGTGAAGTAGGTATACCAGCTGATCTTGGAGAAGGAGGTTGGTTTCTTAGTTTACTGCGTCCTATATATTCCATTGACAAGGAAGATAAGGGTCATATTTTGTCCTAGACTCTCATACCCACAGCATCCGTGTTCTCTAGAGAGACTCCCATGGGAAGATGGAAGTAAAGGCACTAAAGGTACAGTTGCATTCCCTTACATAAATGGGGATATACATGATGATAGTATGTGGATTACCCAACTCAGTTTTTATCTCGGTCTCATCCCGCATTACAGAATTTCTGGGTGTTGTAATTTTAAACTCTCAGATTGAAACCAGAGTATACTTTTCGTTTGCAACAGCAGTACAAATGGTTGGCTGTAATTAATGACCATTGGAAGCATTTGCAAAAGAGCATCTAAGCTAAATCATAAGTACTGGCTTCAGAGTGCCACCAAAAAGAGGACAGAATTAGAGGATATGTAACAGCTTGCCCAGGATCATGGACCTGCTAACTGCAGAACCCAGAGTTTGAGTCTTTTCAGTTTGGTTTACTAGGGATACCTGCTGTACAATAAATAGAAATAAGTACAAGAAACAGAATTTAGAAAAGATTTCTTAGCTATGTGTCATATTTAATAAATATATACTTTTCAGACAAGTGTGTGCTTTGGGTGCCTGCATATAGAAAGCTGTTTTTTTGTTTGTTTGGTTGTGGGGTTTTTTTTGTCTTTTTGGTTCTATTCCTTCATTTTATACTATGTTAGTCAGTTTTCCAATTATTGCAATAAATTCCTTGCATCTATCAGCTTAAGAAGGAAACATTTATTTTTGGCCCCCAGGTTTTGAGGTTTTATGTTGGCTCCATTGCTTTGCCACAGTGCTTCATAACTGTAGTGCATAAGGAGCCTGCTCCCCTCACCAGCAGCTGTAGGTAAAGCTGTGGTCTTTGAGGTGAGGGTTTTCTCCTAGTGATCTAAAGCTTCTGCTGGCCTCCCCCTCCTCGCTGTTCCACTCTTTGCACAGTACAGAGGTTAGAGCCAAGCCCTAACATGAGGGCCTTTGGAGGAATCTTTCAGATGCAGATTTTAACACACAGTTTGAAACTACTAGACAGAGATATAATTCAGATCAGGAGTGAGGCAGTTTAGAACAGGGCCATCTTCAATTCGTGATCCCTTTTCTACTAAGTAAGTTTTATGTTTGTGGGTAATAGATAAAATAGTATATAAATCAAAGATTCACTGATAATCATAAGCTTATTTTAAAACAGTTCCTTGGGATTGGGGAGATAAATTAGCCAAGTAAGTATTTGGCTTGAAAGCATGAGGATCTCAGTTTGATTCCCTGAAACTCATAAAAAAATGCCAGGCTTGGTGGCCTGTGCATGTAATCCTAGTGCTGGAGAGGTGGGAAGACAGGAGGGTCTATCCTAATTGGTGATCTTGAAGCCAGAGAGAGACCCTATCTCAAAGGAGGTGAATAGTATTCTTGAGGATGACACCTGGAGTTGTCCTGCAGCTTGCATGTGAACAAAGGGAGCAGATAGACACACATAAGAATTGCAGCCCCAGGTCCTTGGTATGCATATAATCTCTCTCTCTGTTTCTATAGTTATTAATTTTCCTCCCACTCTCCGTTTGCGTATCTATTCTATCTTTCCTATTTATGTATAGCTATCTATCTCTATCCATCCAACTGTCTGTCTATCTATGTGGTCCTCGTGTGTAGTGATGTGACCCCATATGATGTTATGGCCCACAGTTTACACAGCTGTGGGTTAGAATATATTAAAAATCAATAGGAGGAAAACCCTAGTTATTCAGAGCAGATATGAGGACACGAGTCTTCATTTTGATCCTTAGGTAAGAACTGATTTTGATTGGGAAAGATTTGGGAGAAAGCTGGTAAAAACCAGAGCCAGGCATGCCTGTGTGGTGAAGACTCTGCTGAGCCGTGTGCAGTGGAGACAGTGTTGAAGGAGAGTTGGCTAAGCAGGCAGATCAGGCAATGGACCAGCTTCTTAAGTGACTAGTGCTAATTTGCCACTGGACCCAGAGGACAGAAGTTCTCCTTTGTGAGGTGATAAAACAATGCTCAGATCAGGAAAGTGTTAGAAGCAAGGAAGCTATCCCTAGCTTATTAGTCATTTCATGTGAGGTGCTTAGGAAAGGGCCATGTCTTCTGAGACAGATGTCTGCTGGCATCTGGTTTGAGTGCCAGTTATTGGTATCTTGGGAGGGTCCCATAGTTCATTAGCTTAGATAGAGGAGTGGGGAGTTTTGTTATATAGTCGGTTTCAGAAAGATGCTCTTCAAATCTCAAGATCTTAGGATATGAGAAAGTTGATTTAAAATAAATAAACATTCTTCAGTCAGACAAACATTATTTTGGAGGGTTCTGGTATTTTAATTTTTTTTTTTTCGTTTTTCTTGAGCCTTTCATGCATCTATCCAATGAAATATATCTATTCTCTATTTTTCTCTTCCAACTCTTGCTTTGTATTCCTTTTCCAAGCTTAATCCTCAAACTTTTTTTTTTAAATAACTAAGTCCAGTTATTTAATGCATGAGTATGGAACATTCACTGGAATGTGGGAGTCCCATCTAATGGTGCGTTCTCAACAGAGAATAATTCCCTGCTGCAACCAGTATCAACTGCCAGTGGCTTCATACTGAGGCTGGGGCATGGATTGTCTGCCATCTATGTGGAAGTCAGACTGGTGTGGGCAGGTGCTTACTGCTGTGAATTTATGATTGTTTCAGCCGTGTCATGTCCAGTAGACAGCGTTCTACAGCCGTCCTTACCATCCTCTAGTTCTGTTATTTCCATCTCATTACTGTCCTTGAGTCTGTGGGAGTTGTTGAAACAGAGGTTTTGTTCAGGGCTGGAGCTCTGGTTTTGTTTCTGCAAATAATAAAGACTTGACTGTATTCTTCATTTATAAGGAAGGCTCTTAAAAGTTTCATGATTTAAAGCTTTAGATGTTCTATAATGTTTGAAACAGAGTTCAGCTTGGGAACAATGAAGAGGATGAGGAAGTAAACCAACCCCAACTGGCCCTTCTCTCCTGGATTGAAGAAGATGTTTTCCTAGCCATAAGCCACAGTCACTGCAGCTCACAGTCTGTCATTCACCGTTTGACTGTGGCCCCTTCCAACGTGGATGAGGAGCAAGGACGGCTGGATGTCAGGTATGGTTCATCCATGAGTTCAGCAGGTTAAATTCACAGTGAAGTTATGTATAATGTGTATGAACATGGGGCTCCATGAGGAGGTATGAGAAACTTCCTATGTTAGACATAGCAAGAAGCCTAGATATAATTTTGGGTTGTATTAAAACAATAGATCAAAATTGTGTTCAAGAAGTAGTAAAAAGGAGTGCAAACACCATCTGGTAAGCAAATTATTATAAGCTGTGATAAATATTTTTATCAGTTATTCACTCACATTTCACAAAGTACTCATTAAAACTTATAATTGTTTTATTTTAGTAGATAATTACTGTGGTCAGGTCTCATGGCCAATGTATTAATGAAAGTTTTATCTACATAAATACATTTATTTTTAAGTGATTACATCCATCTTGGCCCTTGTGTTCTGTGCATGGCTTTATTTGCCACTCGAAAGCCTCTTTTCTTTGCTGGTTCCCCATTCCCTGGGCCTGAACATGTTTAATTTATGACTGTATCACATAGCAGTGTTGACTACTGAAGAATCTTACTTGTCATGAAAGCCCTGGGAGGTAGTAGAGAAAATTTCTGGCCAGCTTCCAGAGTATTTCAGGTTGCTAGTGGAAGATTGGCTACTTAGTCTTACTGTCATGTTAGTTTTCACATTGATTGGTAATAAAATGCTTATGCTTATGTGTGAATGGAGTGCGTGTGCATTGTGTGCCTGCAGTGCTCAAGGAAGCCAGAAGAGGGCATTAGATCTGGAGCAGGTGGATCAACCAAATAGGTACTGGGCACTGAACCTGGATCCTCTGGAGAACATCCACTGCTCTAATCCTCTGCACCGTGTCTCCAGTCCTCCTCAGTCTTCTTGCTTTTTTTAAAATTCGAGACAGGTTTCCCTAAATAACCCAAGTTGGCATTGAATTCACTGTAGCTCAGGCTCCTCTGGAACTTGCCTTGGCTCCCTAAATAGCTGAGAGATTATAGGTCACAGAGCCCAGCTGATACAGCCTCCGTGTTAAGAGTATATAAGGAAAGCAATAAACTGCAGTACATTATAATGAGCTGTCGCCGAGGAGTGTTGTTCCACAGCCAACTTACTGGCTCTGGAAAAGTGTCGGTAACAGATAACCACTTTACTTCTCCATTTGTCTTCCACTTTATGTGTAAAGTGTGTATGACTTGCATTGACATAGGCAGGGTATCCCAAAGGGGAGTCCTTAGTTCTCACTATGGTAAAATGCATGAAATGCCTCGATTTTTTAAGGAAGATTATCTCTTATACTTCTGTGGTTTTTTGTTTTGTTTCGTTTTTGCTTTAGTTCATCTGTGCCAGTGGATGGAGTCATCGTTGGTTTATGTTCCTGTTCTAAGACCAAATCATCCGCAGTACAGCTGGCTGATGGCCAGGTGCTCAAGTGCAGTTGGGGTGAGTATCAGAATTTTAGGAAAGCAGACTTATAGATAAGTAATTTTGAAACTATGTACTTATGAATGTCTTCTCAGCACTACTTTATTACTGGGGATTGTTTATTTCCTTTCTTTTAGTTTGGTTTTTTTTTTTCTCCCACATACAAAGTGATAGCTTTTATTGTGGCATTTCTGTACGTCATTTTTGTTGCTCCTCCTTCCCCACTTCTCTCCCACCCTCCTATCCTCATACTGGTCCCCAACTCCCCTTTGCTTACATGTCACTTGTAATCTTTCTTTCTTCCACCTTCCCAGGACTTCTTCCCATATCTTGATGTTATTCCTAGTGTCATGACCTCTACTCACACTCCATACACATATGGAAATTAAAGGCCAGAATCTGCATTAAGAGAAAATGTACAGTGTTTGTCTTTATGGATCTGAGTTCCGTGACTTGACTGTTAGTTGCTTTTTGTTTGTTTGTCATGCCAGGGTTGCAGCCCAGGCCTTCATGAGCACTAGACAAGCACCTCAACCCAGTGGCTGAGCCTAGGATGCTGTGCCTTAGAGTAGTATTGGCAGGTGTAGTCTGCTCCTGTGTGGAGTATTCTAATGAGTGAAGAGAAATCCAATTGCATGCTAAGTGTTTTGGCACCTATTGCTGTTGGTTTCTTTTGGTAGGGGGTGAGATGGGGATGTTGTTTATTTTGTTTTTTCAATGTCTCACAGGGAAGAACTGATGAGCTATTTGTAAACTAAATTTGCCAATCTTAACAACAGAATCACCTTGTGTGGCTGTGGAACCGTGGAAGAACTCTGAAGGATTTCCTGTTCGATTTGCTCATCTATGTACACAGATGGAAGTAGCCATGATTGGAGGAGAGGTAAATAAACACAGGGCAGGAAAATTGACCACGGACAATAGTTAGTGACCAAGGGCATTGGGTAGAAGTGTGGCCCTGGGTCTCCACCAAATCCCAGGGCAGTAACTGGAAGTATGTTCCTCTCTTGACTGCCACTCCCTTCTTTATCTAGAAAAGTGAAAAAAATCAGTCTTTTAGAGTTCAGGAGAGAATTAGGGGAGATAATACATGTAATTGGCAAATTTTATCTCTCATTTATAGAATATTCAGACGTTTATTAAATACCTTATGATGAATAATACAATCTGAAGAATAATATTTGACAGATTGTCATTCACAGATATTAGAATGTTTATATATAAGATAAGTTGTTATATATAAGATAAGTTGTAAGATACAGTAGTTACAAAGCAAAACAACTTCTGTTTTAGTTACTTTCATTTCCTGTGATAAGATACCATGATGACCAAGGAAATGTAGAAAAGAAAGCATTTCATTTGGAAGCTCCTATCTAGAGGGTAGTAGAAGCCATGACGATCATGCCTGGGGATTGTCAGTAGGCTGGCAGACATGGTGCTGGACAGTAGCTGAGAGCTTCTGTGTTGAGACCACAACCAAATGGTAGAGAAAGTGCTAACCAGGAATGGCCTGGGCTTTGGACACAGCAAAACCACCCTATGTCCTCAAACAAGTCCACACTTCCTCATCTTTCCCAAACAGTTCTACCAACTAAAGCATTCGGATAGAAGCACCTATGAGAGCCATGGTCATTGAAACCACCACACCTTTTTTCAAATATGGAGAGAATCTTTGCTTCTGATAGGAAAGTAAAGGCAAGGAGCAGTGTATGATGGTAGCAAACAGTAAGATGTTCAGGGCTAGCTAGAGGATGGTGTTTATAATGGTGCCTGTCTAAGAAAGCCTCTTTGAGGCAGTGTGGATATGCTGAGACATGGAGAGGAAATCTGTTCGTAGGAAGGAAGAGTGGTCCTAGGACAAGGTACTAGAAACCCTGAGTTTAGAAAGATGGGCAGAGTAGGCTTGAGGCAGCACATGACAGATGCTGCAGCCACAGCCTTCTAGTGTATATCCTGGCTCAGGTCCCCTGCCTTGAGCTTTGGTCCATGCTATCCTTCCCACTTGAGGTGCACAGAGCAGTGGGGATGACTTTTTCCCGACCAGGAGTACAAATCACTGTTCAGCAAGAAATATTGCGAGTGAAGAGAAATAAGCACTATTTTTCCTTTTTAATCTGATAATAATTATAAGAAAACCTCCTTACCACCCAAAATGATAAATTTCTTGATGCTTTTTAATCATCAGAGAGAAGTGTTCTTCATGTTTGATATGTGTTTCTTGCTGCCCAGAGGAGTAGGTTGGAGAGAATGGGTATAGAATGGAAGATCAGCAGAGACTTTTAGGGATGAAGTCAGAGAAGGGAATGAAATAAATTGAAGATAACTGAAGTAGATAGAGTGCCTTGGGTGGTGGTGGGAATGTATCTGCTGAGCGTGGCACCAGCTTTGTCTTATTCATCTGCATCTGTCCTGATTACAGAGGCTTAGGGATTCACAAAGAGCTAAAACTGAGTGGTAAAGACAGCAGGTTTAAGAGCTTGTGAACTGAATTGCTTATAATTTCAGTTTTATTTTTTGGCAGGAATGTGTCCTTGGTCTAACTGATCGGTGTCGCTTTTTCATCAATGACACTGAGGTATGTAGGCTGGGCTTAGGTTAATCCTTCTCACAGTGTTGCTTCCAAGTATGGTAGCTAATTTCTTCTCGGGCTCTTTTGCCTGCTGCAGGTTGCGTCAAATATCACATCCTTTGCAACGTGTGATGAGTTTTTACTGCTGACAACCCATTCCCATACTTGCCAGTGTTTTTCCCTGATGGATGCCTCCCTTAAAGGTAAGCCTTCTTTTACAAAATGGAGCTATTCCCTTTTCCAGTGTCTTAACGTAGTGCTGATTTTTAAATTTTTTTTTTTTTTACCTATTTTGGCTGTTTACACAGAGTTTTAGGTTCCTTTATTAGTTTCTTTAATACAGTATTTTAATTTATTTATTTTTTTACATTTGTGGCTGTATGTGCACATGTTTTTCCCTGAACCTTGGTATGTGGGTATGTGGGTACAGGCATCCTTGGAGGGCAGAGGCATCGGAGATTCTGGTAGCTACAATTAGATAGCTGTGAGTTGCCCAGTGTGGGCATTAGGAACTGAACTTGGGTTCTCTAGAAGAGCAGTGCATATTCTTAACCTGTGAGCCACCTCTCTAGCCCCCTCAACATAATTTCTTTGCTAAATCATTCTTTGAGTTACCAGAGAATCCACAAAGAAAACACATTCTAAAAAATTCTTGGTGAAATTTTATTATACATTTTATCTAATTCTTCGAGCTTCGAGTAGATTTTCTACTGGCTATGTGCGCTAACCTTTTTGGAATGATGCTTTCTTGCTGTTCAGCCACCGTTGTACTTGCCAGCTTGTGGTTTGTAGGGTAGTAGCACTGATTCTTTTTTATTACATTACCCAGTGTGTTCCTTATTCTCAAAGGCCAGTTTATTTTCTTTGCTGCCATTGGTCTGATTATTGTGAAGGTGATGCTATAAGAGATGGGAGCAGATTCTCCCATCTTATTTTACAATTGTTTAAGAAGCTGCATATTGTGAACATGCATGAAGGATCTGTAAAGTAAGGGTTCTTCCCGGGAAAGAGATTGCAGGAAGGGCCAGGGATCTTGAGACTGAGTGGGAGAGCAAAGGAACTTGATGTTAACTGAGTTTCAGATACTCATTCTCAAGTTTCAATCAATGGTATTTTTAGTGTTACAGGAGGGTCTGTGCAACAGTCAAGGAGCCAGTGGAGAAATTCTGCGGAAAGTGGAAAGGGGTTCGCGGATCGTTACAGTTGTTCCCCAGGACACAAAGCTTATACTACAGGTAAGCTCTATTTGTCACCCTTTCTGTTATCCTCAGTCACTACCAGACAGAGTACTGCTGGTACTCTGGTACTGGCTGCATTTTAGGCTCTTTTGTACTTTTCAGTCATTTATTATAATCCTTTTTCTTGACTGTCTGTTGGCTTCGTAAAGGAGTATTGATTGATATAAGCTCTGACCAATAAAAAGAAACTTGCATGAAAGTCAAGATAAATATTGAACACAATTGGGTTCTGCTAATTGCTCATATTATTGCATTGTGGTGGTTCAGGAAGAGGTAAGTAGAACTGTGTATCCTGCTGCTTAAATGCTTTCCGATTGATTAGAGCTGTTTTGATTTATTTTGAGATGCCGAGGGGAAACTTGGAGGTCGTTCATCATCGAGCTCTGGTCTTGGCTCAGATTCGGAAGTGGCTGGACAGGTAAGTATTCTGTGTGTGACCGTACCTGTGTGCTCGTAAGGACATGTAGTCTAATAGTCTAAGGACTATTGTGCTGACTGAACTATATACATTTTACAAGGAAAATAATGTCACCTATTAGACATGTAGTCTAATAGTCTAAGGACTATTGTGCTGACTGAACTATATACATTTTACAAGGAAAATAATGTCACCTATTCTTTTCCTTTCTATAATTTCAGAGTGACTCAGGAGAACTTGTTTGTTATTTGTCCTGAAAGCTGATTATAGCCAGTCTGGGTTGTAATGAAAATCTTTTATACAGGGAACTTAGGTTTTAATGGAATATACTTTTTCTCCATTTTTTTCTGTCCTTGCAGACTTATGTTTAAAGAAGCATTTGAATGCATGAGAAAACTGAGAATTAACCTCAATCTGATTCATGATCATAATCCTAAGGTACCCTGTGCTTCTTACTTGTCCCCTTACTTTATTTTTGAGTGAATGCAATCTAAACTGAAATGCTTGTACACTTTTCTTTTTTTTGATAGGTGTTTCTTGAAAATGTGGAAACTTTCATAAAACAGATAGATTCTGTAAATCATATTAACTTGTTTTTCACAGAACTAAAGTAAGTATTTTCATAACTCATGATCATCATATTTTAATATTGTCTCTTGATCAAGAAATCAGACATGTATCTAGAGAACCATAACTCTTTAAATGAAGTAAGTCATTGTTAATAGTGTTGGTTTTTAGTCTGCCTGTAAAACTGTTCTTATGTGATTGGCATCAAATATGGTCCTTTTCTCTAATGATTTTTCTTCACCAGCTTTTTAATGAAACTTTTTAATGCAAAGAAAACATTGGCTATTGGAAACTTATAGTGCACTATCCAGGTTTTGTCATTTCTTTTGTTCTGTATGTGCTTTTATTGCTATCCAGAACCCATCCATCCTCTTCTTGTTTTAGGCAGATGATGACCAAGAAAGTTGGAGAAGGCAGCCCATTTTACTTCTAGAAGGTCACCTTGTGTAGCATTGGTAGAATACCTAGTGTGGGTAGTTACCCGCTACAAAACGTCCAGTACTCCTTCTAGTGCTTTCAGCACATGCTTCCATATCACAGTCCAAACCCCTATCGAGCTACGCATCATCTCCTATTTAGAAAGCTCCCTTACATCCGTTCTCTATCAGTGCTTGTGCCCCAGATCTCAAGCAGCCACTGCTCAGTGTTTCAGCACAGGTCAGCCTCTTGTTTTACATCACCATATAATGCAACCAGAAAGTATTTACTGTGCTGTGAATATAGCTGCTTACACATGCAGAGTTGAGCTCAGCCATGTTTTTGCATGCATCATTAGGTCATTCACTTTTTTTAATAATTTATTTTTTATTTTATGTGTGAAGGTGTCAGATCCCTTGGAATTGGTGGTACAGACAGTTGTGAGCTGCCATGTGGGTGCTGGGAATTAAACCCAGGTCCTTTGGAAGAGCAGACAGTGCTCTTAACCACTGAGCCATCTCTCCAGCCCCAGCTTATTCATTTTTTAATTGCTCAGTAGTATGCTGTGTAAATATATCACCCTTTCTTCATTCTCGGGTTACCTGGACACCTTGGTTGTACCTTCCTTCAGGCTAATGTGAGCAAAATTATGAACATTATTGAGAAGGTCTTTTGTGGGTATGTTTGATTTCTCACTCCTTGAATAACTAAATTTTCCAGGTCCCTTTTTACTTATTACCCAATATATGTTAGTGGTTGGATCACCACACTATTTGGTAAGGTGATCTGTTCATACAATTTGATTCTTAGAGAAGAAGATGTCACAAAGACCATGTACCCTGCACCAGTTAGCAAGAATGTCCAGATGTCCAGAGAACCTGATGGGAAGAAAATTGACCTCATCTGTGATGCTATGAGAGCAGCCATGGAGACCATCAATCCTCGCAAGTGGGTGCTCTGTTATTGTTGGCATCTTTGAACAACAGGATGTAGAGATGCCTGTCTGGTTTATTCGTCTTGTCATTCTGGTGTTTCACTTACCACCTCAGGTACTGCCTGTCAATACTCACATCCCATGTGAAGAAAACAACCCCAGAACTCGAAATTGTGCTGCAGAAGGTACACGAACTTCAAGGTAGAGACCTGCACACAGACAACTGCTTGACTCAGCCTTCACAGTCTCTGTCTGCAGATGACCATTACCATGTCATTGCCACTTCACAATTAGGGTTCTTGGGTCACCATTTTCAAATGTGAAGATTTTGAGTTCAAAGCATTGTATGAATGAATGGAAAGCCTATGTTCATTCTGTGTCTCAGTGTGTCAGTAAATCTTATTACTTGATTTCTTGGTCTGGTTTTCCCCCCTGACTGTGTCCTGATGTTTCTCTCTCTTTCTTTTTGGTAAGGTTTTATGTAGTCTACTTTTGTCTCAAACTCAACTATGTAGCTACAGATAACCTTGAACATCTGACCCTCCTTCCTTTACCTGAGTGCTGGAATTACAAGAACATACCACCATACCTGGTTTTATTTGGCTGTGGGATCAAACCCACAGTTTCATATGTACTACACAAACACTAGACTGACTGAGATCCACACCCTGTTTTTTCTTAAACACCAACAGGAAATGTTTCCTCTGATCCCGAGACTGTGAGTGCAGAGGAGGCCTTGAAATACCTCCTACTCCTGGTAGATGTTAATGAGTTATATGACCATTCTCTTGGGACCTATGACTTTGATTTAGTCCTCATGGTAGCTGACAAATCACAAAAGGTATGTGGAGTTCATACTTTTTTGTACCGTTTTGAACTATATAACTAGGGTGGAACCGTGCTCTTTAGAGAGAGGTGCTTTATCTAATGCTATGAGTGGTTGTAGACCTGAGTCTCCAGGACTGGCATTTCTAATCTCCATTCGCTGTATCTCTATGTGTATTCCACTCCCCCTCCTTTTTTTCCTTTTTCTTTCTTTCTTTTTTTTGAGACAGGATCTCTCACTGACCTGGAACTCACTTAATAAACTAGGTTAGCTTGCTGGCCTATAGGGATCTAACTATCTGCTTCTGTAGTGCCAGAATAACAGGCCTATGCCAGCATGCCTAGCTTTTTTTGTGGGTTCTGGGGATCTAACTCAGGTCCTTGTGTTTGTACTAAGCTGTGTCCTTACCTAGCCCAGGATGCTTCTTGTTAGGAAGAAGAATAAGCCTGTTAGGCATGGTACAGAGGAGGAGGTGTCCATCTCAGTCCATTATTGCCTTTGTTTTGCTGTCTGCTCTTCAGTGCTGGCATGCAAGTCATGAAGGGTAGTAAGAGCCAGGCCTGGTCAGGGGATACCTAGGTTCACTATTGACTGCCTTCTAGATTGTAGGTTGTTGTTTTTCGTATCAGCATGTGAACAGCTGAGGTTTTTGAGAAATTTAGAGATCGGTCATTATTATTCCAAATTTAAACTAGTAACACCCAAATATGAACCCTTTTCCCCCAAAATGTTGATATATTATGTAATATATAATTGATACATAAGTGTAATAAACATTTAAAATTATGCTGTTTATATGTTTATTGCCTTAATTAGCATTCAAATTACCTAAGTATTATAAGTAATAACTATTTCTTTTAGGATCCTAAGGAATATCTTCCATTTCTTAATACACTTAAGAAAATGGAAACTAATTACCAGCGGTTCACCATAGACAAGTACTTGAAACGCTATGAAAAGGCCATTGGACACCTGAGCAAGTGTGGTAAGCTCTTATTACTGCTTCCAGTGTTCATTACTGCTTCAAGCCTTCTTTGAAACTAAGAAAATTATAAGATAAAGGTTATCCTATGCCGGTGGTTCTCAGCCTGTGGGTTACAACCCCTATGGCAAACCTCTATCTCCAAATATATTTACATTATGATTCATAACCGTAGCAAAATTACAGTTATGAAGCAACAATGAAAATAATTTTATGGTTGGGGCCACCACAACATGAGGAACTGATTAAAAGGTCAGAGCATGAGGAAGATTGAGAACTACTGCACTAGACAGACAGGTTCCAGTTTTACCCCGGAAAACT
Source organism: Psammomys obesus (assembly GCF_907164565.1). Taxonomy (NCBI): domain Eukaryota; kingdom Metazoa; phylum Chordata; class Mammalia; order Rodentia; family Muridae; genus Psammomys; species Psammomys obesus. The sequence continues at coordinate 12,838,390 of NW_026589732.1, read as the reverse complement.
TGATTGATGCGTGTTCATCCTATTTTTGTCTCATGCCCTGAAAAACTGAGTGTAAAATAGGTCTCTCTTCATGAGCCAGAGGTACCCTCATCTAGAATGGGTCCTTTCTGGGGTAGGATTGAGCACCTCCTAAATTTACTTCAGTGCCTCAGTCCAAACTAGTGTTTGTTAGTGGGAGGGAGGAAGACCCTAGCTTACTTGTGGTGAGTGGTTTCTCTCATGCAGTGTAACAGGCAGTGATGGAGTAGACCCACAGCAGCATCTTGTTGGCTCCTTCATTCCCGTACTGTACTTGTGATTTGTCACTGGGGTTGTCTGTGGTGCTCATGAATTGTACAATGATTTCCCACTTCCTTGGAGATTCTGATACAACTGTGAGGGAGGGGCCTGAGGGGAACATTGAGTCAGCATTTCCTGGGGAGTAGTGTAAGGAAATACTGAGCAGAAGAGTGTAGCAAGAATTCCTGCTGGAATGATGCTCACCAAAAATTCAGATTTGAAGCTGTTCTTTAATAGACTGTAAAAGATGTCTGGTTGGGAGGGGTTGGGGTAATGGCTAAGTCAATAAAGTGCTTTGTAAGCAGGAGGACCTAGCTCATTCCATAAAATCCACATAAAAAAAGCTGGGATTTAGTGGTATGTGCTTATAATCTAAGCTCTAAGGAGGTGGAGACAGGAGGATCCTGGGTCTCACTGGCCAACCAGCCTAGCAGCCTTCCTTGCAAGCTCCAGACAGTGAGAGACCCTATCTCAAAAAACAAGGTGAACAGTACCTTCTGAGGAGTGGTACCTGGGGACGTGAGGAACAATACCTCAATTGCTATCTGGCCCCCACATGCATGATCACACATGGGCACATGAGCATACAAATAAAAAGTGTCACATTCATATTGTTTAGGAAACATAGGTATAAGTGAAACCCATTATACTTCCAAAATCTTATACCTGTGTTTTGATAAATCTTATTTTCCTAGGACCTGAGTATTTCACAGAATTCTTAAATTTGGTAAAAGATAAAAACTTGTATAAAGAAGCTCTGAAGTTATATCGGCCAGATTCACAGCAGTACCAGGTATGTGGTGGGTGAAATGAGGTCCTCTGATTTTGCCTTGGGAATCAGTTGGAAAGTGAGGACATCTTGAATCCAAACATCATCCTTGGAATCAAGGATTATCCTATAACCAGTCAGCCTCATCCTTGTTAGGAAGGAATTAGCCAGGGCAACAGTATTTCAGGAGTTTGAGAGTTCTGTTACTGTAAATATCCAGTTAGGTTTTTTTATGTGCCAGTAAGTCAAATTTTGATATGATCCTCCCCATAACCTGATGGGGTGTTTTGCCCAGTTTACAGATGAGGCCATAACTTGCATAAATGTCCGGAACTGCAAAGTGGCATGCCTGGGGTGCTGAGACTCGGCTCTGTGATCCCCAAGATTATCCACTCATCACTATTGCCATGCCACTGTCGTCACCATTTTTTGTTTGTAGATCACATTCATATTCCTCTAGTTGCTTTCCTAGTGCTGTGATAAAACACTCTGACCAAAAGCAGCCTTAGGAAGAAAGGAGGAGCCTGGAAGCAGAAAGTGAAGCAAAGATCATGGAGGAATGTTGCTTACTGGCTTGCTCTGTGGCTCAGGTTCAGCCCCTCTGCCCTTCACAGCCCATGCTGACATGCCACAGGGCACAGTTCCTTCTGTATCTGTTAGCAATCAAAAAAATGCCACACTGACATAGGGCACTATGTCAGTGCCCTAGGCACCTATGCCCTAGACATAGCCATAGGGCACTATGATGGAGACAGTTCCTCAGTCGAGGTTCCCTCTTCCTAGGTGCTTTGACAACCAAGATTGGCCATTACATGTCTCCTTATGATCTACCTATTATTATTACTGTAATTATCATTTTTTTTCTCATTCATGTGTATGCCTGCTTTTCTGTGTATGCACCAGGTTCATACAGGTACCCATTAGAGAACAGAAGGGGGTGTTGGCCTCCCTAACAGCTTCCTGACATGGGTCCTCTGCAGGAGCAGCCAGTGTTCTTAGCTATCTCTCCAGCCCTGTGCCAGCTTCTTTGCACCACTTTCTGGCATTCTCCATATTCCCAGTTAACTGTAGATGGTTCCCAGATGTTGTGTTGTTTAATGACCTGCCAGCCCTCTATTGTGTCCTTTCTTGAGTCAACCTGTTTATGACATTTCTAGTCTTCCTTGATGGCCATACTTAGATTAGGGGCCAAATAAACTACTGATTTCCTGTTTTTTCTCTTCCAGGCTATGGCTTTCAGAGGGCCAGGGATTGTGTTGTATTCCTATACCTCTGCCTCACCCCAGTCCTTGGCTTTAGAAAATAGTTGCCTAAAAGCTTTGGTTTTCTCTCCTTCCCCCAGCTCCAGTGACATTAACCTCATTACTCCTCAAATCTACTGTGCACATTCTTGTCACATAACCCTTATCTTACCTGCTTTCTCCTGACTCCATATAGCTTCATTTCCTTGTAGCCTTTAAAGGTGGCATACCCATCATTCTCTGTCATTTATCTTCTACTGCTATTTATTATAGGCTGTGCTGTGTAAGTCCATTCTTTGTAGCCATATGGGTAAAAACTCAATATGCTGTTTTTTTAATTGTGTGTGTTTGTGTGTGTCTGTGTGACTGACATTTTCCCACCACCTAGAATAATACATACGTACTCGATACATGAGTGTGAATAAATACTATCTCTTCAGAAAGATTTTGAACAGAAAAAGGAAGAGGGAAGTGTGATGATTAAAGTATCCTACGATGGTAATAGAAACTGTTGTCACATTTCTTCATCAAATCTCGATGTCTTGTCACAGGCAATCAATGTTGCGTATGGGGAGCACCTGATGCAGGAGCACCTGTATGAGCCAGCAGGGCTTGTGTTTGCCCGCAGTGGTGCCCACGAGAAGGCTCTTGCAGCATTTTTGGCTTGTGGCAGCTGGCAGCAAGCCCTCTGTGTGGCTGCCCGGCTTCAACTGACCAAAGACAAGATGGCTGGCCTTGCTAGAACTCTGGCAGGTAAGCTGGGCCATTTTCTGTTCATTCTTCCAAAGCTTGTATTTGTTTCGTTGTTTGGTAATTTTATAAATAAGTTTAGGGCAACATTCCTTGAGACAGACTCATTCTAGTCAAACTTACAGAGAACATCCTTTTAACCAGAACAAGAGTCCTCCAAGGACCTCCAAATGCATTGGCATATTAAAGAAAGCAGTGTATTTCTCTGATCTGTGTACTGGTAGATCTTCAATTATGTGGCTTTGCGGGCCCTCAAGACAGGAGATTGTGGCTGCTAATTTTCTTGATATTACACTATCTTGTCTAGTCCACCTTACTGACCCTTAGACATTATGGCCACACCTAACAGTGGTAGCTGAGTTGGCCCTTCAAGAAAATAAAGATGAAGTTTTGAATGGAGCTATGCTAGTGTAGCCAATGTATGGTTGAAAACCATAATAATAGTTGCCAGGATTGGTTTGGGCAAGACCAGAGGTACAGACAGAAAGTAGAATGGCTCAGGGCTAAGGGATTTCCTAAAGTGGAGGCTAGGCCAGCACTTCTGACCTTTGAGAGTAGTAAAGAGTGAGAGGGAGGTGAGCAGGGCTCAGACCTCAGCAGCACTTGAGATAATGAAATGCTTATGTTTCTCTTCCTTCTGTCCTCCAACATGAGTTTTAGGGGTGAAAGACAATTGTTTTTGGTTTGGTTTTTGGTTTTTTTTCAAGACTGCGTTTCTCTGTGTGTCCTTGGCTGTCCTGGACTCACTCTGTAGAGCAGACTGGCCTCAAACTCACAGAGATCTACCAGCCTTTGCCTCCCTTAATGTTGGGATTACAGGCATGTGCTGCCTACCCAGCTAAACCAGAGCATTCATGATCTCAAAAAAAAAAAAAAAAAAAAGAGCAGTCTTTAAACAAACGTACAAACTTAGAGGTAGGAGTGTGTGTGTTTGTGTGTGTGTGTGTGTGTGTGTGTGTGTGTGTGTGTGTGTGTGTTGGAATATACCTAGCTATGATGTTCATTGGCAAAAGGTGCAGAGGGCAGTGAGCTAGGATTTTTAAAAGGTATTGTAGTACAGTGTCTTAGTGTTTTATTGCTGTGAAGAGATATCATGACCACAGCAACTTTTTAAAGAAAAGCATTTAATTGGAGCTGGCTTACAGTTTCAGAGGTTTAGTCTGTTATGCTAATGATGGAGAACACGGCAGCATGCAAGAAGACATGTAACTTAGAACTCTACATCCAGATCTGTAGGCAGCAGGCACAGAGAGAGAGGGGAGAGATTGAGCTCATTTTGGCTATTTATGCTTTTCAATCCTGTGATTAATTTAGATTCTTTACTAAGCAGGGGACCACACCTCTGTAATCCCAGGCAGCCACAAGATTTCACACTTCAGGCTGGCTGCCCACGGTGTGCAGTAAGATTGTGGGTAGGATGGATATGATTCATGTTATGCAGTACACCTGTTGTTCTCCCAGAACGCCAGAAACTTGTAGTCTGCTGCATCATAGGGAAAGAAGTGGAAGCCAGTTTCCATTTGCTATCAAGTGCTTGTTGCTGTCTTTGCAGAAAAGCTGGTCGAGCAGAGGAAACACAGTGAGGCAGCTACAGTCCTGGAACAGTATGTCCAGGTGAGCCCCTCCCCTGACACCACACATCACATTAACAAGAGAAGACTTGTCTGTAGCTACTGATGGCAAAAACTGAAGGACCTGTGGTAATAGTTAGGTCTTGAGGTGCTGTTGATTCTAAAGGTCTTCCGTTTGTTGACTTGGCTTGAAAATCTCAGTCTCAGGTATATCTAAGTATGTCTGTATACAAATATAAGAAGCCTGAAAATCTTTAGTTTTTGAGAACTACTAAGGTATGCCACAGAGGTGAAATCCTGTTCCTGTCCATGTGTGACAGGTTATATTCAAAGTGTAAGATCATTTGGATTTTGGGAGGGTGTAGGAAATACAAATGAATTTCTTGCTTAGACTTTTCTTTCTGTCCCTTAAGATAATGCATTGTGCATGTGCAGATATTCTAAAATCTGAAAAGATAACCCCCAAGTTTGGGTGTCTAGGTTGGGGTCCTAAGCACTGCTGATGCACATTCTCGGCCTGTCATTGTAGACTGTGGGTAGAGCACTAGAAAGCTCTGCTGTAGCATGTGCTAGTGACCTGTGTTAACTTTGCCAAAGCAGGGCCCTTAGTGTTAGGTTTCAAACCAGGACAAATAACTGAGGTATCATAGCAGAGCAGATCAGGCTGCCAGGTTCTCCCAGCATCCTCAGCCCCGACCTGTTACAGGATCTTCCTGTCTGGCATACTACAGCCTCTTCCCTAAACTCTCCAGCCCAGGGGACTGGACTATTCTTCCCTATGTACTCCAACCATTTTGGTTACTGGCTCTCTTTGTACCTTGGATAGCACCAAATGAATGGGAGGAAAAAAAAAAAGAAAGAAAGGACATGACTGTTCCTAGGAATGGTGGAGGAGAAGGTTTACTGCAGATCTGTAGGAGAGCATAGCCAGAAGCAGAGACTGTTAGTACCAATGAAATGATGATGAGGCACACAACAGATTTTATATGAAAGAGGTTTATTAGATGGCGATGAAGAGAGAGAGCCATGATAGGGGAAAGGGAGGGAGGTGCCCTGACAGAGAAAAGGGAAAGAGCAAGAGAGTAAGAGGGCAAGAGAGCAACAAAGTGGCAGGTTGATCCTTTAAGGAGAAACTTAACCACTATTGCCAGATGAAACACTGGCAGGAGACTCCTGATGACATCATAGGTTGCTAGGCAACCCAGAAGCAGGATGCCTAACTACTAACATTCCTCCCTTTTTTATAATTAATAAATGAGGTGCTTGGGCTGCTTCTCATGTAAGGCAAGTTAAAGTATATAAATGTAGGTTCATTGGAAGCAGCTCTTGGTTTCCATGCAAGGGGCTAAGAGAGAAAAAAATAGCAACAAAATGTCCAGAATACTTGTCAAGAGGAGAAGGAGAAGCCCCTGCCCTGGAAAGTTCAGGGTAGAGGGTTGCTAGTAAAGAGTTATGAGCTATGCAAGGCAGCAGGTAGGGACTGAGGAATGCTGGGAGAACCTGGAACTACTTGTCCTGGGCCTGAAGTACACCATTCTAGGCTTTTGTTAGTAATAAGTGAATAACAGGCATAGATTCTTTCTCTTCTGGCTACTTCCTGCTGACACTGAGGTGTGCTGTAAGGAGGTCAAAAGGCTCAAATGCTGGCCATGTCCAGGAGGAACAGGCTGTTTTGATGCTGTCCAGGGTCTGTGAGAATATCCATGGCTGGGAGGGAAAGTTCAGGTCCAGCTTGATGGAAGTCTATGAGGTCAGACCGGAACCCTTGTGGTAGCTGCTTTGGTGCTTTTGTGGATATAGAAAACATATGGGTCTTGCAGGATACTGGAACATATTTATAGGCAGAAGACAAGGTTAAGTAGGTTATGGAGAAAATTCCTTTAGGTGTACGTTTAAAACTTTTGGGAGAGCAAACAGAGGTAAAAAGGTTTGGGTCAAAAATACTTAGAACATGGGAACCTCCATTTACCTGAGGTATCCTCCATTTACCCAATCACTGGCAGTAATTATAAAGGCTTTGCTTTGGATCTATCATTTAAGGAAATTGAGGCCAAGTTTGGTTACAGAAGTGTATAATCTTAGAGGCCCTTAAATCAGGCACTAGGTGTAGAAGTCTGAAATTTTCCAGAAGACATCCCAGAGGAGAATCTGGAGAAACAGACGAATGGACTATTCCCATTGGGCAGGTAGGAGTCAGTGACCTGTCAAAGTGTCCCAAGAGCAAGGTTTGACTCAATAGATTGGTACAATCTGGTCAAACAGCTTGTCAGCGTTGGCCAGAAACCAAGGGCACAGTTGCCCATAGCAGACACGGGCGCTAGGGTTTTGTAGGTGAGCAAGAGGGTGAGGGAGAGAAACTGTGTTGGTAGAGGGAAAATCTTACCTACGAGAGAAGATGGTCCTAAGTGAAGGGTTTGGATGTAGGTTGGTGAGAGCGGTAGGAAGCACTCACCAATTGGCTGGTGTTGGGTGTACAAATGTAGCAATCAAGTAGCCAGGAATTGATGCCAACCAGAGGGAAGACTGACCAATCAGGCAGTGTTGGTTATACAAATGTAGCAATCAGGTAGCCAGGAAAGGGAAGTCTCAAAACCAGGGAAAGGGGAGGAACCTCACCCTCTGAAATAGGTAATAGGTGCAGTACTTATCTGGAGCCCATTGACTTGAGAGGTAGATTCAGGTGGATTTCCTGCAGTTTACAAGAATTACTTTCAAGTTTCACAAAGGAGATAAAACTTTAGACATGTTAGCATCACAGTTTGTAATCTGCACTGAAATATACATTGTAGAAAAGGCAGTAGACATATACATTTGTGTTAACAGCATAAGAAATCTTTGATGAGTTCTGAAAAGGGAGAAGCCTTTTGTGAAGTAGAAGGGACAAAATATCACTTGATCTTAACCTTTAGTGGGATTACACATTACAGAGATTTAAAATCTTTAAAGGAGATTTAAAATCTTGAGCTTGGAATCATAATAGGTGGTATAGTGGAATCTTTTTGTATTAGAGTTAGATTAATAAATCATCCCTTGATAAAGGTCAAAGCTCTGGACAGTCAATATAACAGTAGCATAGAAACAGGAGGAAATATTAGGCATTTTTACATATTTAGAATACCTTAAATCACCTTAGTTCTTGCCACCTTTTTACCAACCTTAAAACACTTTCTTAAACCCTCAAACATTTTCTTAGGCCTTTGTATCTAGTTATTTACCATGAGACATAGGTTGAGACTGTTGTGAACATTTATTGTCCTTTAGCTAAAGGAATGGTAAAAGGTTACATTTGAGGCCTATTTCTTCAGTCTGGCAACAAGGCATATTGTGTCTAGGCCTGACAATAGCAACTCTAGGACCCAGGCTTAAGGCCTGGTCTCCTGCCTATGAAGAGAACTGAGAAGGCATTTGAAGTCTCCCAAGACAGAAGTTGCAATATGTCTGTGAGGCCCGAGTATGTGGCCAAAACAGACCTGCAATGTTACCCTGGGCTGGGTGAGGGTGGTGGAAGTCTCAGAATCTAGGTGCCATTTGTCCTCTGCCAGGCTAAGGAACTTGAAGGCTGGAAGTGTCTGGGCCTCTTGTGCTGGTTGAGCCTCCATGGCTGGGCACAGAGGACAAGCCTGCATGGGAACATTTTGATTTCCAGAAGCCAGTCTGCCAACAGGGAGTGTGTGTCTAGTTGAGGCAGCCATTGGGACCAGCATCCTTCCTGGCTGCATTTGAAACAGTCAGCTGGCATAATTGACTTTTGGCTATACCCCGACAGGATGGGGCATTGCAGTCTTGTTTTTCGTGCAGTTATGCTAACAGCCTCAGAACAGCAGCCAAGGTCTAGAGCATAGTTTTTGTTGTAAATGAGCCTATCTGGAAGACTCTTCTTTTATTCTTTTTACCAACTCATATATGGTAACTCAAGGACCATCCTCGGCTGTTAATTAAAGATGGCATGAGGCCATGTTTGCATCTGTAGTACTATGAATATATTTTTGAACATGTTAAAGGATTTGATCATCTATAAGATGGACTGAGCTATTAATTTGCATTTGTTAACCATTAAATATTAGGACTTTAGGTTTTGTCCTTGTTGGAGCTGTAAAAGTCAGAAACATAGTCCATTAAAGTGAGAGTATAACAGTTTTCTGTATGATTTAGCCTATAAAAAGTTCATAGCTTATAAAAGTAAGGCTATACTGTAGATTAATAATATTACCATTTTTAGAAAATAAGACCGAGCATATTTTAACCTTTTGATAGTGAAGATATAACACAATAATCAAGCTTTAATGTAAATAAATTCCTCTAAAATGAATAGATCTTAATTTAGCATATTGGTAAAAACTTGTACGTAGTAACCCCTGAGCTATAAGTTTTAAAACCAGCAATATAATAGAACAGTATAAAGCAATTTAAAAATTACATTTGAATTTATTATAGCAAGTCTATTAGCTAGAAAGCCTCGTGGTAAATCTGGATCATAGGCAGCTCATGGCAGGAGAAACAGCATTTATTAATTTAGGAATTGATAAAGACATAGGCAGTTAGACGTACATTTTAAATTAGCTTAATTTGAATAGACCTTTATAACTTTGAAATTTTAGCATTATATAAAAATTATTTTGAACCAGGGTTGAATCATATATATTGTAAAACGTAACTTTGAATTTTTATAAAAAGCCATACCAATTTAAACTGAGACTTGTTGCTGTCCTAGTCTAAAAGAGATTAAATAGAGAATTAATTCTGATTAAAATTGTTCATACCACGTGGTCACCTTAAGGTTTACAGTTTAATTTTAAGATTTTTTTTTGAGAGTATAGAAAGAAACCAGAGAGTACATTTAGTGAGATGGCAGGCAGAGAGAAACAGACAAGACTTTGAGAAAAGAGAAATAGGGAAATGTTTTTTACTTCATGGATTGCTTTTAGTTTTCCTGGACATTACTGGATATTAGACATTTGAGTGGGGCAAACATAGGTATAGAAGCCAGAGGTTTCCCTAAGAGGAGAGAATATGAGGAAGCTGTTCCTGTGAATGAGAAAGGGGAAATGGAAATGGACCATGCCGCTAGTGGTTCATTGACCAAATGGCATGGCCTGGTACCAGGGCTTTATCAGCAATAAGGCTGAGTTCTCGTAGAGGGAATCTCATCCTCAGGAAAGGATGAGGCAGACAGACAGCTTTAGAATGGAGGTAGTAAGGGGGTGCAGTGGCCTTTTAGCGTCTACAAGAGACTACAGTTTTGTAGCTCTGAAAACAGTGGGACAGAAACAAAGCAGTAAGAGCAGGTGGCAGTGGGAGAAACCACAGCGATTTTTGTTTTTTGTTTTTCTCTATAACAGAGATGGCTGCCCTTGATTGCCCTAAGTTAAGATGTCAGTGAAACCATGTACTTGCCCTTAGTGGAGATGGCAGTGAAGCCGTGGCTCCATCCTCCTTATCCCAAAATCAACATGGTGGCTAGCTGTGTGCAGTGTGTGGCTACTAGCAAAGCAAGACCAGGTGCTTGCTGGTGGGATGGCTGTTCTGGCCCAGTACGAACCTCTGTGTGTGTGTGGCACAGCTGATCGAAAGTCGGCACAGCTGAAAACCCTCTCCAAGCCAGCCTCTTGCAGCAGGTGTCCTGTGGGAGGTTTAAAACTTCACCCATGGGGCCTGAGGCAGCAGTGCAATCTAAAGCCATCTGTGTGTGTGCAGGGTTCCCAGCAGTTGCTTACCTAACAGCAATAGTTTAGAAGCAAGCTGTGTCTGTGTACGAAGTGGCAGTTTCAGTGTCTGGAGTGAACATTTTAGTTTCCCCAAGCTGATTATGATGCAGCGTAAGTGTCTGCCTTGTCCTGGCTGCCTCGAGTACATGGCAAGTTGCCAAGTCTGAGTGGCCTTGCAGAGGGACAGGTGTGCACGGGTAAGGGTAGGGAAGTTGAGAGAAAGTGTAGGTTTTAAGGCATATATGGTTGAGTGGTGGTTACGGATAGCTAGAGAAGAAAAATCTGTTGCAAGCATCATAGTCCAATTAAGGGTTCCTGGTGTGACCAGATCAGGTGCTACCAACAGAGCCCTTCCCAGCCAATGCACCAGTGTTAGGACCAATGAAATGATGCACACAACAGATTCTATATGAAGAGATTTATTAGATGGAGATAGAGAGAGACATTATAGGGGGAAGGGAGGGAGGCACCCCAACAGAGAAAGGGGAGTGAGTAAGAAGGCAAGAGAGTGACAAAGTGGCGGGTTGATCCTTTTAAGGAGCAACTTAACCACGCCTGCCTGCCAGGTGTAACACCTGGTAGGTGACACATGATAACATCATAGGTTGCTAGGCAACCCAGAAGCCGGTTGCCTAAATATTAACAGGGACATCAGGGAGAGCCCAGAGTGGACATGACCAGACTGAGCTGGGCCATGTGGGGAGAGTGAGAGGGGGAAAAAAAGCAGAGAGGGGGGAAATAAGTGTAGCATCCAGGAAGCCCACCCCAAAGGTACAAAGAGATCCAGTAACCAAAATAGTTGGATTACATAGGAAAGAGCAGCCCAGCACCCTGGGCTGGAAAGTTTAAGGGAGGGGGTGGTATATGCCAGACAGGAGTACCCTGTAACAACAGGTAGGGGGACCCTGTAACAACAGGTAGGGGCTGAGAGGCACCTAATTTGCTTTGATATGTTAAATTGGTACCTCAGCCAATTTGTACCAGTTTGAAACCTAACAACTAGAAGACAGGCCACTTTGCAGTAGACAGATGCTTTCTTGCCCTTTATTTCCCATCTGTCTATGAAAATGTTTCTTTTTAACCAGGGCAGGTTGGGAATTTCCAATATTAAGGTAGATTGTCCATGCTGCTTCGAGGTTTTAGTAGAATTACAGAATTTATTATAAAAGTTTTAAGGCTGAATTGACACTGACCACAGGCTACTAGACGTGGACATTCAGTGCACACCAAGGATTGCTGCAGTATACAGTTATAGCTTTTTTGTTTTTGTTTGTTTGTTTGTTTGATACAGGGTTTTCCTGTGTCTCCCTGGCTGTCCTGGAACTCACTTTGTAGAACAGGCTGATCTTGAACTCATGGAGATCCCCCTGCCTCTGCCTCACAAGTGCTGGGATTAAAGGCTTTCACCACCACCTCTAGGCTCAATTTTGGCCTTTTGTAAGAGAAAGGTCTTGTTGCTTAGTTTGTTTGTACATTGTGTGCATTCAGACACACGTGCGTGTGCATTTATTTAGCATTCAGAGGGCAGCTTTCAAGAGTTGCTTCTCTCTCTTCACCATGGGGCCCAGGGACAGACTAAGGAAAGTGGCATTAGTATTCATTCATTTATTTATTTATTAACAAATAAATAAGTATTTATTAATTACTTAGTCTTTTTGAAATAGAGTCTCAGCATAACCTGTGCTTGCTTAGAACTCCTGATTTTTCCTGCCTCTAACCCTAAAGTGTTAGAATTACGACCGAAGTCACCACATCTGGTTTACAAGAGTTTTACCCTTATCACTGCTTGTGTTAGGGTTCATGAAAGAGACAGAACCAATAGAAGAAATATGTATTTAAAGGAAGAGACACTAGGGCCTGGAGAGATGACTCATTGGTTAAGAGTACTGTTTGCTCCTCCAGAGGATGCGGGTTTGGTTCCCAGCACCCGCATGACAGTTCACAACTGTCTGCAACTCCAGTTCCAGGGAATCTGACACCCTCACACAGACATACAGGCAAAACACCAGTGCACATAAAATATTAATAAATAATTTTTTAAAAAAACGAAGGGACACTAGAGAACCTTCGTCAGTATGGTCTGAGTAGCGTAATCAACAAAGGCTGTCTTCATACTGGAGAAGTTGAGAACCACTAGCTCCTCTGTCTATAAGGCTGGGCACACTGGAGGCTTAGAGAGAGGCTTCGTGGAGAGATACTGGTCTTCAGTTTATGCTTCATGGAAGCATGACGCTCTGGGTTCTGATAGCAGTGAAGGAACGCAGCAGCAGCATTGGCGTGGATAAACTCACCAGCAGGACACAAAGCCCAGCAGACAAAAAGCAAAGCTTTCCCTTACTACTTTCTTTAGTCTGGGCTGCCACTAGAACGTGCTACCCACCGTTAGGGTTGGCGTTCCTACTTTAGATAACCTGATCTAGAAAATTGCATGCCCACTGCTTATTGCTTATTTGAATCTAGATTCAGTCAGGCTGGTAATCAAGGTTAATTACCAGGCTGTTCTGTTTGGACATTTCAGGGTCTGTCATGGGTTAAAACTGAAAGGTGATAATTTGTATTTCTGTAGATACAGTAAGAAACTACGTTGTCAGGTGTTGGGGTGGGGTAGGGATGGGAGGAAGTGGAGAGATGGTTCACCCCCATAGCAATTCACAGCTGTCTATAACTCCAGTACAGGGGATCCTGTACCCTCTTCTGGCCTCCATGGACACTAGGTATGCATGTGATGTACCAACACACATTCAGGCAAAACAGCCATGCAGACAAAAATAAGTAATAAAATGTTTAAAAAGAGGAGCAAGTATGTTGGGTGATTGAGTTGAAACATCAGTGAATAAAACTTGCCTCAGAGTAGAGAGATTAGAGGAAGATCTAGACAAAGTTGTATTCCCACTGAGATATACCACACTTACTCCTGGACCTGCTTGCACCAGGTGTATGTTATCTGTGGCTCCGTAACAGTTTACCACACAAGGCAACCACTCACAAAAAACATCTAGCACTTGACCATCTGAGGGCAAAAATGTGGGTAGCATTTGGGGCTTAAAATCACCGATTTCAGACTTACTTTCCCTTTCTTGTTTTTTGGGATGTTGTTTATTTATGTTTGTGTATGTGTATATGTTTCTGTGTGAGTTTATAGACATGTGTATATGCAGGGGTGTTTGGCAAGGCCAGAAGAGGGTGTTGGGTACCCTCTGTTGCTCTGCCTATTCTTTTGAGGCAGGATCTATATCTGAACCTGGAATTCACTCCTGAGCTAGGCTGGAAACCAGCACACCTCCATGATCCTCCTGCCTCTGCCCACTCAGAGCTGGATTATGTATTTGTGGGAATGCACAGCTTGCCAGTTCTTATGATTGTAGAGCAAGCCTCCTTAACCACTGAGCCATCTCTCTACCCCCTTCCTTTCTAGCATAAGCAAATACTAATGTCATACTTTTTCTCATACACTGTTTTAGCTACATTCTGCAACTTCGTGTGTGTTATGCCTTTTTAAAAAATTTTTCTTATGATTTCTTCATTGACCTGTCAGTTGTTTCAAAAATTTATTTAACTCACAGATATTTTGAGATTTTTCTAGCTATCTCTTACTGATTTCTCCTTGCTGTTATGATTATATACTTTAAAAAAATATTGGATGGGCCAAAACATGGTGTCCTTCAGAGAGAGCTGTGTGTGTGTATGGTGTGATGAAGTGTTCTCAGTTACTTTGGGATGCTCTGTTGACTCTGGAGTTCTGGCTTTTTCTGTCCTTATTGAGTCTCTTAATACTCTAAATTGCTGAGAGAAAATTTCCTGTGTTTTTACGTATTATTTCATTCTTCGAGTATTCGCTTCCTACATTTTCAAGCTCTGGTTTGCATGCCAGATACCATCCCTCTTTATCTCTGTTAATAGTTTTTAGGTTCCTTATTCTGAAGTTGACTGTGTATTGGGAATACAGTCCTTTTAGCTTTTAAAAAAGTATGGCATGTTTTTTTTTTTTTTTCCATTGTTTTGATTCATCTCTGTATATTTTCATGTTTAGGTTGAATTTTTTTTTTCTTGTCTGCTGAGCTATGGCCCCAATCCAGGCTCAGCAGTGTGTTCTTAGACTCAACACCAAAAAATTAGCAGCTAAAAATCAGGTCTATAAATTGAACATCATAAAAACTAAAAATTACCAAAATGTAATACTTATTGAATGGAAGAAAATATTTTCAAAGCATTTATATTATAGTGATTTAATATCTTAGTATATGAAGAACTATAATTCAACAGGAAACAAGCAAGCCAAGTAGGAAATTACTATTTAGTTTGCAATATTTTTCAGGGTGTGGTATTGTTTTCAGTTAAGCTTGGGGGTGAATCTGGGGAAACAGTTGTTTTTGACAAGCTTGTGTCTTTGATGTCCAAGGATATAACAAAACCTTGCTTGCCTTGTGTTTTGTGATCATTCAGAAGATTAACCCCCTTTGTCTTTTGGAAAGTATGTACAGTGATTAATATCTAGTAGATAAAGGGCCTGGCAAGATGCTGAAAACTGGAGCTGTGTGCGGGCTGGGCTACCTGGGAAGGGGGTGGGTGCTTATGTGGTAGCCTCTGGTTCTGCCATGTTTACCTGTGCTCTTCCTTGATCTTTGCTTGTCAGGATTATGAAGAAGCTGTGCTCCTGCTGCTGGAAGGGGCTGCCTGGGAAGAAGCTCTGAGGCTGGTAAGAGAGGTTTCTGAAAAGCATCTCCTATGCTGGATGCTGAGGGAAAGGGCAGCACCGTCAGTAGGAGTTCCTTGTCTTCTGAGGAAGTGAAGTTAAATAGAAAGGTCTCAGTCCTAAGGATAAGTGGTTCTGTAAAACCACTTAAAAACCTATCCTTAGCCTGGCAGTGGTGGTGCATGCCTTTAATCCCAGTACTTGGGAGGCAGAGGTAGGTGGATCTCTGATACCGAGGCCAGCCTGGTCTACATAGCGAGTTCTAGGACAGCCAAGGCTATATGGAGAAATCCTATCTTAGAAAATCAAAATAATAGTAATAATAATAATAATAATAGTAACAACGATAATACAAATAATACAAACCTATCCCTGGTAATGTTTGGAATTGGGTCTTCATATGTGACACATACTGCTGCTTCTTGCTAAAATAGGTTGAATTTCCTTGGTAATCCTTAAGAAACCTGCTCCTCAGAAAAATGTCCTGCTTCCCTCTAACAGTCTTTGTCTTAACTCTGATTTAGGTAGAAGTGTTTCTGCCCTATGATGCTGTGTTTTTTTTCCCTCTTAGGTATATAAGTATGACAGAGTGGATATTATAGAAACCAGCATAAAGCCTTCCATTTTAGAAGGTGAGGATTACATTTAAGTAGTATTCTCTTTTAGAATTCTGTAGAAAGGGAGAAGAGATAGATAGGACAGGGCTGTTTATATTAATTGCATTTTAATGTGTTCTGTTGACTATCAGCATCTTAAGACTATATTATTAAGCTATTAAATGATGACTGAAAATATTTGAATGTTGAAAGCTGTGATGCAATATGGTTAAAAGTCTTGGTAATATATGGGTTTGGATTTATGGCAGGCCTGTCTCTTTCAGCCTTAGTGTCCCTTGCTAGAACAAATTCTGCCCTGGGCTACACCTGTGCAGGGGTTCCAGGTCATCTCCACGAATAGTCCTTGGTTGGAGTATGAGTTCCCTGTGTTCAAATTATCTTGTTCTGTTGCTCTCCTTGTGGAGTTCCCGTCCCCTCCAGCTCTTACTATTTCCCACTTACATAGAATTCCATTCACTCTGCCCATCAGTTGGCCATCAGGCTCAGCATCTGCTTTGACAGTCTATACTGCAGAAGCTTTCAGAGGCCCTCTGTGGCAGGTTCCGAGGTTGTTTCCTATTTTCTTTTTCTTCTGATGTCCATCCTCTTTGCCTTTCAGGATGGGGATTGAGCATTTTAGTTAGGGTCCTCTCTTTTGCTTAGTTTGTTTAGATGTACAGATTTTAGTGGGTTTATTCTATATTGTATGTTTATATGAGTGAGTATATACCATGCGTGTCTTTTTGCTTCTGGGACAACTCAGTCAGGATGATCCTTTCATCAACTTTGATTAAATCTTGGGTAGTCTGATACCGGGAGGTTTATTGCCAGTATATTTAAACACAATATAATTTTGGAAAAAACCTTTTCTGGTGTAATACAATCCCCAGTGCACAAAGAAGCATAATTTTATTGAAACTCAACTCAGGGTGTATGTAATTTCTTCTAAGAAGATGGCTTCTGGAGCTAGGCTGCCTGTATTAGCTTAAGAGACTAAGGAAGGATCTGGCCTGGTCTCAGTCTTACAGTAGTATAGAGGTCATTGGGCTATCACCCACCTCTGTTCCTCTGATTGGGGAGCTTGGGGGAGCCTCTGGCTATACAGATAACATAAGGGTCATTTAGACTATTAGGTGTCTCTAGTCCTGGTTGTGGGAGCTTGGGGAAGCTACTGGCCATGCAGGTAAAAGTCGTTTGGATATCTATACTAGCCACCTTGCCTGGCTGTTGGAGCTTGATATGGCCTGTCCTAATAGATAATGTAGGCTATTAATCATCTCCAGTTCCTAGCTTTCTGGGTGGAATTACAGGTTTTACATCTTTTCCATTGCAAAGACAGTCCTTCATGCTTAACATTCCTGGTTTCCTGGAGATCTGTGGGCATAAGAACCTTCATGCTCCCAACAGTGTTGATGAACTCTGAGATCTAGGATCTCCGACTCATTAATGGAGGAATAAAAACATCTTAGTTGGTAGACCTGGATACATCTTTTGTTGTTATTGAATTTTAAGCCTTGCTTCATCACCCCCTCTTCACTTAAGTTTTCTTTCTTTACTTAAATAATCATGTTCAAGGTATTTTTTCATTCTGTATCTTCAGCTCAAAAAAATTACATGGCCTTTCTGGACTCTCAGACAGCCACATTCATTCGCCATAAAAACCGCTTGCTGGTGGTTCGAGAGCTCAAGAGTCAAGCAGCACAGATGCATGTGGGTGAGTGCCTCCAGCAAGCGGAAGCCCATTGAGACCTCTGGTGGCGTGTGGGAGACTCACACCAGTGCATGTGGTCTTTGCTGCCTGTCTGTTTTCAGTTTCCTGAGGCAGGCAAGCTATAGAGAAAGGGTTTGTTTGGGCAGATAGTTTTGAAAGTAGAAGAGCATGCATGGCATATGCAAGGTGCCAACATGTGCTTCGCTTTTGGGGAGGGCATTGTGACAGAAAACCAGGTTAGGAAGTCCAAGAGGTACATGTGTAAGAAAGTGAGGGGCAACTCCAGTTTCATTGCGTGAGTTCCAAAGAACCAGGACTTAGTACTCTGAGAACAGCATCTGCCCCTTACTTTCATCACTGTCCCATTGGGGTTTAAACCTCTACACAAGTTGCTGTGTAGGGAGAGACTACTCCTGTTGTTCTATTGCTATATTGTAGCTCTCTGAAATTCCATAGGAATTAAGCGCTCTACTGAGTAGTCCCATCTTTCCCAATACAACCAGACCAGTGATGTCTTCAGTGTATCTCAAAATGAGTTTAGTCCCTTCCCACCTACCCCCTCAAAAGGAGTAGAATAAATATGGTAAACTGCAGAGTTATAGTAAGTATAACTATTATATTCAATGTTACCGTATTTATTTTGAGATCAACTTCGTAATACCCATACATTTTTCAGTGTGTGATGATTGAGTGTATAGTCATTTATGTCTGTATCTGGTTCACCTCTTCTAGATAACGAGGTGGCCCATGGTCCAGAGTCAGACCTCTTTTCAGAAACCAGCAGTATCATGAGTGGCAGTGAGATGAGCAGCAGATATTCCCACAGTAACTCCAGGATTTCTGCGTATGTATGAGAGCTCCTCAGCATGTTGGCTGTGCAGAAACAGAGTAATAGATTGGCTTTCTACAAGGACAGTGCAGGGGGGTGAGAGGATGTCCGTCAGGGCCAGTGTATGCTGTGCATGGACCTCCCATACATCCAGGAGGTGAGGCTGCTTTCAAAGTTCACTTCTTACTATAGAATTCAAGTGGTTTTTGTTTTTGAGGGTTTTTTTTTTTCTTTTCTTCATTGTTCTAGTGTGCTCTAGAAAGTGAACCTCGTTCACTTTCATTTTTTTAAGACAGGGTCTCAGTATGTAACCCTGGCTGGCCTGGTACTTGCTCCATAGACCAGTCTGGCCTCTAATTCACAGAGATCAGCCTATCTCTGCTTCCTGAGTGCTGGAATTACCCTTGGTCTTACCCTGCATTTTAATCTAAACTTAGGGGGAAAACAACTCTTTAGGGTTTCCTTATTTGCTTCTTCTTAGACCTCGCTAGTTTATTATGTGTGGCTTTAGCACCTCATTACTAACGTCTCCCTAGATATGGTTGCCATCTGTAGACGCTATGGTTTCTTAGCAAGCGGTAGCCAGTAGGTACAGTCGTCTTATTGAGTTCCATGGAGAAGGAACCTCTTTTTCAATGTCTGTCATTTCTAATTAGGAGGTCATCTAAAAACCGCCGCAAGGCGGAGCGGAAAAAGTACAGCCTCAAAGAAGGGAGTCCCCTGGAGGGTGTGGCACTTCTGGAGGCACTGAGTGAAGTCGTACAAAGCATTGACAAGCTCAAAGGTATAGTTCCAGTGCTTACTGTGATTCTTGACCACAGAAAGTAGCAACAGGCACTACAGACAGATAGCACATAGTTAAGATGCAATGTGAGGCTGTTGAAATGGCTCAGAAGGTAAATTGCCTCACAGTCTGAGGTCTGCCATCCCTAGATCCCACACTGTAGAAGGAAAGAACCACCTTCCACAAATTGTTCTCTGATCTGCACCGACACCCACATAACATTTTTTTTAAAGATGCTATTTTCCAGTTAGAGAAGCAGTTCTCAACCTGGGGGTAATGACCCTTTCATACGGATCACCTTAAAAAAAAAAGTTAGAAAACACAGATACATTACAATTCATAACAGTAGCAAAATTACAGTAATAAAATAGCAATGCAATAATGTTATGGTTGGGAGGTCACCACTACATGAGAAACTGTATTAAAGGGTAGCAGTGCTAGAAAAGCTGAAAACCTCTGAGTTAGAGGGAAGGAGGACACCCTCAGTGGAGTGCTCGTGTCTACACCCATTCCTGAGTCAGTCCTTCCGGGAGGAGTGCTTAAGCCAGAGATAGGGACTGCCGGGCACAGCTTTCTGCTCTCTTCCCAGTGTGCTCCTCTACCCTTCTGATGTGCTGAATTACTCCTGCATCTGGGAAAAAGAAGGTGTGGGTGGATGCATCTGGAGGGTGGATTTTGACATTGTCAACTTGGGAAAGAAGTTACTGTATGATTCTAGCAGTGGAGCTGGGATACAACTTACTGTTTCAAATTTCTTCTCTCTAGATGAAGTACACGCTATTTTAAAGGTGCTCTTTCTCTTTGAGTTTGAAGAACAAGGAAAGGAATTACAGAAGGCCTTTGAGAGCACTCTGCAGCTGATTGAGAGGGCACTTCCAGAAATCTGGACTCCTGCCGGCCAGCAGGGTTCAGTCACACCTGTAAGCTTCCCCAGAGATCATATGCAGTGTCATCCTTCTCACAGTGATGGACACAGAGCCCCAGTGTCTAAGGAAACTCTTCTGAATTTCCTTAGCTTTGAGTGTTTGTTAGCTGTCTGCTCACCTGTGTCATGCTTAGGTGAAATAGGCTGTTTTTCCTTTTCAGATAGAGCAGCTGTCAGGAACAATCTGAAAATCTTGAGTGACAGTAGAGCTGGAGTAGGGAGGGGAAGCTAGGATTAGAGTTGACCTTTCCCTTCCCAGATCTGAAGTCACAGAGGGGATTGAATGAGCTTGCCCCATGAAGCATTCACATGTATTATCAAGCCTGTGGTTTTTAGACCTCTGCTGGCTACCTGAGCCCTCAAGTCAATTGTAGAGAGTTCTGATGAGGATTTAGAAAGGCTGGTGTGTTAGTCACAGTCCAATAAGGAAAGAAAGTTCATATCTATTATTTTCCTACAGAGAGTTTAATACCTGGTTGGTTAAATAAGCACTAGCAGGCTAAAAAGGCAAAAAGGAAACTCAGGAGAATGAGAGAGACAGAGTGAGGGAAGAAAGGACAGAGCTGGGGATGGTGACAGGTCAGAGGCCTACAGCTTCTGGAGAGGGTGCTGGTTAGTAAGACCTAAGAATTGAGGGTGGTAGTCCCAAGGAGGCTAGTTCTAAGTATACAGAGATAAATAGAAACTGGAATGAACAGTCCTTCAAAGCAAACAAGTCACTTTTCCATCCAGCCTTTGCACTCTCCCTGTAGTGTCCCTTATTGGTGGAGCATAATAGGGAATCACCTGAAGGGAAATGTGCTTCATGCCCAGCCCTGGTTCACTGGCAATGGATAGAAGAGTGGATCTGGTGCTTAGCGATGGGAGGTTGCAATCATTTCATTCTTTGGAAACATTGGATTATGAGTCTTGATTTCATAGGTTACTTTGTGTGTCCATTAGAATTCTCTGAGGTTTTGATAAGAGGGTAGGTCTTTGAAAAGAGTACTTTACAAACCACAGCAAGGAAGGTGGCCAAAAATCAGTATGCTACAAATGCTTGAATTACTATAATAGGTATTGCCTAGAAATATGATCATCTTCAAAACTGCAGTGTTTTGAAGTAAACAATTTAGAATGTCTCTCCACTTCTGCTCAGAAAACATTAGCTTCTAAGGCGCCAGCTATGTAAATCTTATGAGGAACATATATGGGTTTGTTTTGTTTGGAAGTGTGGAAATGAGCCATCAGGGTACGATGAGTCCTCATGGTATTAGTGCTGAGAGTGTTCCGGGAGGGACACATGCAGTGATAAATGAGAGTAAATTAGAGAGCTGGTACCTGCCAGAGGCTCACTGCAGGCATGGACCCCAGTGAAATCTAGGTAG
Organism: Psammomys obesus; assembly: GCF_907164565.1. Classification (NCBI taxonomy): domain Eukaryota; kingdom Metazoa; phylum Chordata; class Mammalia; order Rodentia; family Muridae; genus Psammomys; species Psammomys obesus. Next base: position 12,817,170 of record NW_026589732.1, on the reverse strand, counting down.
AGTTGGTGTTACACTCATAAGATGACATAAAAATGTATTTTTTTTGTAATATAAAAATTACTATTTCTTTCAATAGAATGGTTCCTTTGTGAGTCCTATAGACTTGGATTTCCCCCTCCCCATGGATTGTGCTCCTTTGGAAAAGGCCAGGTTGATACTGTTGTGGAGCTCTCTCCTCCCGTTTCCTTTTTCTGGGAGTGAGGAGGCATAGAGGTCTGAGATGAGACTAGGGAGGCAGGATGTTGAAATCACATGGGAAAGGACAATTACTGTGTCAGTACTACAACTAAGAAAGGCAGCAGGCTCAATTGCTGCTAGTGGAGGCTTTAGGTCTGCCGCCAGCTGCAGTGGGATCTCTATTGACATAACCTGTTTTATGCTTAGGTCCTAGGTCCCAGTTCCACTGTGAATAGCATCACAGCTTCCTACCACCAGCAGAAGACTTCTGTCCCTGTTCTCGGTCAGTGTCTCTTCTTTGATGTCAGTGCTGCTCAGGGCTGGGTGTTGGTGTTGGAGTGGCTAGCTGTGTACGGGATGCCGCTTAATTTTGAGGCCACAGCTTAAGTGGCTCTAATACTTCTAGTGGTGATGGCTTGGAGGGAAGGATACAAAATGATTTTTTCTGTTTGTATTTTTTTAGTCAGGGTCTCTGTCACTATGTAGCTCTGGATAGCCTGGAGCTCACTGTGTAGACCAGGCAGACCATGAACTCACAGAAATTGATCTGCCTCTGCCTTCCAAGTGCTAGAATTAAAGATGCCCAGCACCACATGACATTTTATTTATTTATTTTTAAATTAACTCTTGAGAAGCCTGTGCCCAGTCTAGGGCACGTACTGCCATCTGTCTCTATTCTCTCCCCCTGCCCCACCCACAGTGCCTATGCTTCAATCTGAGTTAAGCCTTTTGTAATGAACTCCACCTTTGTTTTAAAAAGTGCGTGAGAGTTGCATGCACACATGTGCACATATGCACAGTCGCGATGAGCCCTAACAGTCCACGCCTATACACGTGGGAGATTTCTGAGTTGGGGTTTTGGCTCTTGCAATTACACTTCCCATCTTCAGAACATTTTTAGGAGATGCATATTTTTATCACCTTACAACTGATGTTAGAATCTGAAGGCACATTTAAATATTATCAGTTCTTTACATTTCCTATTTAGTTCTGTCTAAAGCGTTTTGTTTCTTGTTGGGAGGTGGTTCTTAGTTACATGACATACTTCTACAAGTTTGTAACCTTCAAAGCTTCATCCTGAAAGTTGAAAATTGCTGGCATGTATTTGGCACCTAAGTATTTGCATTTCAGGTGCACACTCCACCATACCAGCTTCTCTGGGCTCTGGAAAGCCAGTGGTAAATTCTATGCTAACTGCTTTTTAAATTGCTGTTACTGGCTCTTTCTAGTGTGACAGGCAATGGTCTGGAATGTTTTTCATGTAAAAGTTGTGCTGTAATGGCATTTTGATGACATTTGGAGTGGGCCTTGTATGTTCCCCTAACACCCTGTGAAGCAAAGAATTCATTTTAGACCTGAGGCCATTTTGCTGTTTGTTTGTTTGTTTGTTTGTTTGTTTTATTGTCTAATCCCTGCCTCCATTTCATGCTGCTGGCCTGGTGATAACCTTCAAGATAGCTGCACTCAACTAAGTTTCTCTCTTTTTTTCTCTCTCTCTCCCTCTCTCTTCTTTTTCTTTCTTTTCTTTCTTTCTTTTCTTTCTTCTTTCTTTCTTTCTTCCTTTCTTTCTTTCTTTCTTTCCTTTCTTTCTTTCTTTCTTTCTCTTTCTTTCTTTTTTTTCTTTCTTCTTTCTCTTTCTTTCCTTTCTATCTTTCTTTTTTTCTTTCTTTTTCTTTCTCTGTCTCCCTCTCATCTTTCTTTCTTCCTTTTTTTCTCTCTCTTTCTTTTCTTTTCTTCCTCTTCCTCTCCCTCTCCCTCTCCTCTTCTCGATACAGTTTCTCTGTGTAGCCTTGGCTGTCCTGGACTCGCTTTATAGAGCAGGCTGGCCTCGAACTCACAGAGCTCTACCGGCCTTTGCCTCCCTGAGTGCTGGGATTGCAGGAATGTGCCACTGTGCCCATCTTCCCTAAATTTTTCTAATGGCTTGCCAGTATCAGAGAGCACCATTACTTCTCTCTGTGAAGACTGTAACATTTGAGGCTTCATAATCTGAGTTAATGATGTCAGTGTCCTCTGATTCCAAGGTTGGGAGGTATCCAATTACATTTCTTGTCACTGTGACAGAATTACCTATCACAACAGGGAAAGTTTGTATATAGGAGCAACTTGCTGCTACGGTGGCAGGATTGTGTGGAGCTGATTGTAACATGGCAATGACGAGGAACCGGAGAGGTCAGATTCAAATCATAAACCCCACTTAAACTCAGCTCCTTTGTCTGCCTGCTATGCTCCATGTCCAAAAGGTCCTACAACCTCCCAAAACACTGCCACCAGCTTAGGATCAACTGTTTACATACATGTCATGTATGTGTGTTAGTACATTTTTACCAAATCATAACAGAAAAAAAGAAAGAGACTTATAATTAAAAAGTAGCCAGCAAAAAACTGTTCACCAAATTAGACCCATTCAAACAACTCATGGCCCTTCCCCAGCTAACAGTGGTGTGAATATGCTCATGCAGGCTTTGGCAGTGCCTACTGTGCATGTTTCATGCTTGGTGCTATACAACAGTGCAGACTGCTTGCTTGTAGGTCTTGCAGAAATGTAGGATTTCTTGACATAGCCTGAAGTGATGCCACTGGGAAATCTCTAGTCTGGGAGCAGGATATTACAGTTTTGGAAGAGTTCTCAAAGTATCTTTATTAAGATGATGCTTTTTGCCCCATGAAATTCAAGCATGAAAATGTGAACATGTCCTCCTCTGCTGTCAGTCAGCTCAGGTCATCATTCTCTGCCCAAAGTCTGACATTTTATATTTTTTCCTGACTAAGAAGAGAGCCACACGTAAGTATATATGTTGTAGTTAAAAAAGACAATAAATTATTTTATAACTTTCCAAAGATAAAATCTTATTTCAAGCTTTAACCATCATGAAATTATGGACCTTGTTTAACCCTGTTTTGGAATTGATATTCTTATATAACCAAAATTTTGGAAAAAAACAAACTTCTGGTGGATTTTATGTACATAGTTTGTCTTGCTGGGGGGGGGCAGAGGGATTGTTTTTTTTTTTATTTCTGGAAAAGACGGGTAGTAAACATGGGTGAATATAAACTGTTATGGTCAATAGGAAAATCTAGATTATAAAGTATCTTGAAGAAAATTAAAATTTGATCTAGGCATGATGATACAGGCCTCTAAAGTCAGCACTCAGAAGTAGAAGCAGGGATAAGTTTAAGGCCTGGGCTACAGACCAGCAAGACCCTTCCCAGAAAAAACAGAATAGGATTAAAATCTGACAGTTTGCAGTTATATGTGTGTATAAAGCATGTGTTTGTGTAAAATGCAAAATTATGGTTTAAAAATTCTCTTGAATATTTTTCTTACATTGTTATATATTTTAAAATCATTTACTAGTACATGCGCAAACATACTGCTGGAAAGTTAATTACTAACAATAATGAGAAAATCATCCTTATATATACTTTTTTCATGCTTGTGCTTCCAGATATGATTTCTAGTTAAATAGACTCCTAAAGAAAGTTTTAGGTGATAATGGCAGACTTCCCACCTGAAACTACTTCCTATTTTACTTTTTAAAAATTCAGAGTTTTGCTGACCATCTTGTTTATAGAGTTCTAGTATATTTTCTGTCACTCACTTGATTTGCTATTATATACTGCCACATTGTATTTTATGCATAAAATTGAGAAAAAAAATCCACGTGTAGTAAAATGTAGATCTTAGATGTATAATTTGACAAATTTTTTTTAAACATACACTGCAGGCTGGAGAAAGAACTTGGTAATTAAGAGCACTCATTGCTCTTGTAGAGGACTAGAGTTGGTTCACCCGTAGTGGCTCACAGTCGTCCAGAACAGTTCCCTGGGATTCAGTGTCCTCTTTGGCCTCCAGGGGCACTGTGTGCATATGGTGCAGATACATATAGGCAGACAAAACACAGGCATAAACACATCTAAAAATTAAAAAATAAACAAAAAAATGAACATTACCCTTCCCTATTCAACCTTGTGCTCTGAATTACCTAGTGAGCCTGCCTGAAGCCTGATGCCTGCCCTCTTCTCAGGACGGCCACCTGCACATGCTTGACCCTGCTGAGTTGTGAAGGTGGCAAGCCTGTTGTTACTTCCCTTCCATTCTTTCTTTCAGATGCTGGGATTTGTGTGCCACCAAAGATCGACCAGAGAAGCCAGTGGAAGCTGAGCCTGCTGGAATGACTGCCCTGTTAGGAAGGTGTACTGGGAAGATCATTTGCCCACTTACTCGCTGTGCTTCTGGCCCTTGCTCCTCAGAGGCCTAGCTGTTGAGAACTGGAATGTGGCATGGTCTGCCTTTGCACTGCGTGCAGCAACTATGATTGACCTCAGCTAGCACTAGGCAGTCCATTTTTATTTTGGGTGTACATCTTAAGTACTATCAGAACTTTGTTTTAGCCAGCATATTACAGTTTTTGGTGTTTTTTAATTGCTGTGTTTAGCTGGTCATGGTGGGACATGCCTATAATCGCAGCAACTCAAGAAGCTGAGGCAGAAAGACTAATGCAAATTCAAGACCAGCGTGGGCTACAGCAAGAACTTAGCTCAAAACAGTCTAACCTCTGTTCTCGTACTTAGTGTTATTTGAGAGTGTGATTACTTATGCAGATCATGAGCCTGAGTCCTATTCCCAAATCCGGGCCTGGTTTCTGTTGCAGCCTTGGCCATCTCTTGTCACTGATTTGATCCTCAGCTTCTGTTGTTCATAGGGAATGATGTTTCATGGCTTCTACCTCAAAAAAAAATGAAGACAAGTGGAATCACATTTCTAAGTTGTTACGCTTGCTGATACAGCATATTGTGTATAAATAGGCCATTAGTGCTGCCAGCATATAGTCAGATGTGATTACGTATCTGGCATCTTTTTACCTGACTCAATAAAAAGTTAAGTGTGTTTGGGGACTGGAGAGTTGACTCAGTGGTTAAGAGCAATTGTTGCTTTTACAGAGGACCTTGGTTTGATTCCTAGCACCTACATGGCAAATCACAACCATCTGTTTACTCCAGTTCCAGAGGATCTAATGCCCTCTTCTGACCTGACTGAACACCAGGCAAGCACATCATACACAAACATACATGCAGACAAAACAACTCTTACACCAAATAAATCTCTAAAATTTTTTTTTAATTAAATGTGTTATCCTACCAGGTTATATGCTACCGGCTTTGACTGGGTTAAGGTTCCTCTAGCCACGCTGTTATAGGGACTTTTCTGTGTATATTCTGCTCAAGAGTCATCAGTGATAGGGTGGAATGGATTGGGATTTGCTGATGTGTCCTGCCCTTTGGTAATGGTAGGCAGCAGGGATAGCTTGGGAGCAGGATTGGAGGTTACCCTTTGTTCCCCCGACACTGCTGGCAGCCTCCTTTAGCTTTGTGTGTGGTGTTTTGACATCAGGTGTGGAGGTGCGGAGTTTGGAGTTTTCCCAGCTGGTTTTTGGTCTTGCATTGGTCCAATATTTTACTATGTTTTTTTTTCCTCAATTTTGGAACCATAATATATAACCTGTGCCATTATATGTTATAAGTATGAGGTCTGCTTTTTTATTTTTATTTTATAGGGAATTACAATTAAAAGATTACATAAATATCAGATGAGACTTTGAACTTTTAAACATTGTTGAGACTGTGAAAGACTATGGGGACTTCTGAAGTTGGACTAAATGCATTTTGTGTTATGTTATGGCTACAAGCCTATGGGAAGTGGAATGTAGTGGTGTGATTAGGTATGGCCCCCATAGATTCATGTGTTTGAATACTTGCTCATGGGGAGTGGAACTATTAAGAGGTTTGTCCTTGTTAGTGTAGGTGTGGCCTTATTGGAGGAAGTGTCCCTGTGGGAGTGGGCTTCCAGGTCCCTGCCTTTGGATCAGGGTGTAGGTGTCTCGGATCTTCAAGCAGCATGTCTGCCTGATGCTGCCATGCTTCCTGCCATGACAATAATAGACTAAACCTCTGAAACCATAAGCAAGCCTCAATTAAATGTTTTATAAGAATTGCTGTGGTCATGGTGTCTCTTCACAATAGTAAACCCTTATTAGGTCATTAACTGACCTGTGTTTTATTCTGTTTCCAAAATATCTTTGAAAGAATGAGATTACTTTCTCTTTTTTTTATCAAGTCTAGAAAGAGATCAATTTATTTTTAATAAGAGGTCTTTACAAATTATTCTTTGACAATTTTATATTTGTACATAATGAATTTTATTTGTTCTCCTTTTCCTCTCTCCTGCTGAGATCCTTTTTCTGCCCAAGAATCCCCTCTCCTATTTTCATGGCTTTTTAAGTTTATTTAGGGTTGCTTGCGTGAGCAGATGTGGAAGGCTAGTTACTAGAACATGGGGAATTTTTCATGGGTATACCACCCAGGAAATTGATATCCCTCCCCAACAAAAGTTTCATTGTACTCACCTTGAGTACAATTAAAAATCTCTTCTATGTGTTTAATACCAGAACCAGGCTTTCATCACTATGTGTAAAGTAACAGAAAAATGCTACTTTTGGCCCTCAATATATAGATCAACCCAAAGTTGTAATTTAAGAAGACTTACGTGTTTGCTGTAAAAGTCAACTTTTCTGTATATTTTAAATTTTTCACAAAATAGAAAAAGAAAAGGCAATGCCTTGTGTTTTGGAGAGATCCACTTTTGACTCACTCCATAATGGGTTTACTGCAACTAGGCGCTAGGTTCTAAAGGCTGTGAGTACGTCGTGATAGCTCTTTGGCAGGGATTAGTGAACGGGTTCACTGATATTCCTGATATATATGTTACTTACATGACATAGTATTGGAGTGCTCTGTGGTAACAGACGGGAAATGGAGATAAATGTGCATGATATGGATTTTCAGATGCTCGATTTTTTTAATGTTATAGCAGCCCAGTGTGGTAGTGCACACAGTTAATCCCAGCACTCAGGAGGCAGAGCCAGGTGGATATTTGAGTTCTAGGCCACCCTGGTATGCATCGTGAGTCTCAGAACAGCCACCCACAGTTACATAGAGAGACCCTGTCTCAGACAAACAAAAAACATAATAATGCTACAGCAACAAGAATTAATTTGTAGCAATTATGGTCACTCTTAGCTGAGCAGTGTTAAATTTTGAGATTAAGTAAATGTTCTCCTTCATGGGGCCTGCCTCGCAGCAGCCCACAAACTCAGGAGGAGAAATGTGCCTGGAATGGCCAGCAAGAGCCATACAGGGATCACACATCCCAGGAACAGCTGATGGCTAGTTCAGCTTCCAGAGAACAAAGAATAATACCTCCAGGGGATTGGTTAGTTGTCTCCAAGAATAAATGTACATAATTGGTTGAAACTAGGCATGTCAAGGATGCTTGGTTTGCATATGGATAGCGCAAGGAGGGAGAGCTAAGAGGGAGCTGTGTCAGAGGCCACATATGAGCTGTGGCTAGGGGAATGTATAAAGGCACTCCCCAGATGAAGTCAGGCAGAGAGCAGGGGACCTGCCAAGGGGAGGGAGTTCAGCCTTTAGCCCTGAGCTAGAGCTAATAATGGCTATCAGGTCCAGGCAAGAGCTGCAACTTCAACCAGCAGGGTACCTCCAACAAGTAGATAGAACAGGCCTACCATATTGACAGTTGAGACGAGGAGGGACTTGTAGGGTATGTGACAAGGGGAATGATGAGAGCTAACTTTGGGAAAAGGTGTTGAGCTTTAGAAAATAGATTTAGGCTCTATCTCAGCAAATTCTTGTCACAGTAAGTTAAAAAGTCTTGGTTTCTCTGGATTGTGTTGAGTAAGGTTCATTCTTCGTCTGTGTTGAATCATATAGCTTTGTTGGGTGCTGCAGACATCAGCAGGGAACTTGCAGAGAGCTACCTTCCTCAATTAGTGGACTTCACACTCTGAATTCTGAGGTAGAAACTAACATTTGGAGGTGTTAAGGACTTTTCATTGTTTTATGGTATTGAACACCCTCAGGGCCCTGCACATCCAAATCAAGTGAACTACATTCTCAGACCTAATGTTTTTATTATATCTTTATGAATATAGCTTGGGATAACTTAGCACTTTTGTAAAAGGAACTTTTATTCATCTGTTTCAGTTGTTGTGTTGGGCTTACTGCTTCTGTCTGCTAACTTAGGCCTAGTCCTGGAAGCTTCCAGCCTTTATATCATCTAACCTAGACCTAGGATGTTTTCATAATCTGAGATTTACTGCTTAATAAGCTCACCTTTTCTTGTTCTGAGCTCATAGCTGGCTGGCTATTCAGCTGTTCTGGCTCAAGCTCCTCTCCCTACTAACTTACTCAGTCTGGCTTTTCTACTTGGTCTCAGACTTACTCCAGCAGTCTTTTCTAATTTTCTGGCTCCTCATTCTATGGCTTGTTCTGTCTTCACCTGTGTCTAGCTTGTTCTCTCATTCAACTTCTCTGTAAAACTTTCTCGGTAAAACTGCCTCCTCTAATTTTGTGTTGCTCCCTTAAGTAGCTTCCCTTTCCTCTTTCCTCTCATGAGAGTTGAGCATATCCTATTCTGTCAAATATTTCTGATTCATCACTTTCTTTTCTGCCCCTCAATTAGACATCACTTTCAAACATGGGTGCTTCCTTCTACAAACTATTTTTTTTTACCTTTCTTGTTTGGCATGTACCACCATGCCTGGACCTAAGCTTTTATTTACCTGAAACTTGCTCTATACCAGGCTGACCTTGAACCTAGACCTGCTTGCCTCTGTCTCTGGAATTAAAGTCATGTGTGTATTCCAGCTAGATCACACAGATCTAGACAGTCTTTGAATGTGATCTCTTGCCAGAGCAGCCATTTTCCGAATTAAAATTTCTCTACACACTTATATTTTTAATAATTTTTTTCTCCTTTTGAACATACACAGATGTATTTGGAAAACTTGTCATTGCTGTGCCTGAAGAACATGTGAAACACGCTATTCAGTCAAGCTGGTCTTGAACCTGCTGAGGCTTTCAGCCTTTCTGTTCTTGAGTCTTGGAAATAAGATGCACAACTTACCCCAGTGAAAGGATATTAAAAACAAATACCTGGCAGTTCTTAGTAATTCAAAGTGACTACAAATTGGAAAGCAAAGTCAGGGTTTTTTTTCCCTCCTTGTCTTACTGTTCTGTTGTTGTAAAAAGACTCCATGACCAAAGGCAGCTCTTACAGAAGAAAACATTTAACTGGGGGTTTACTTACATTTGGAGAATAGTCTATCATCATCATGGCAGGGAATATGGTTATAGGCAGGCACACAGGCATAGTGCTGGAGACATAGCTGAAGGCTTTCCATCCTTATAGGCAGCAAGCAGAGGGGGAGATACGGGGCCTGGCATGGGCTTTTAAAACCCCAAAGCTCACTTATAGTGACACATCTTATATAAGGCTACACTTCAAATTCTTCTCAAACAGTTTCACTCCCTGGGGACTAAGCACTTTGAACACATGAGCCTAAGAGAGCCATTCTCATTGAAACCACTGCTCCTGTTTTGCTAGTCCGTTCTGTGTAAGCCCATGGGAGTCATCAGATGTTACATGGGGGGTGAGGATGGAAATCTCAACAGATGCTAACTACATTCTCAAGAGCAGTGGTTCTCATTCTTCTAATACTGGACTCCTTTAATACAGTTCTTCATGTTGTGGTGATCCCCAACCATAGAATTATTTCATTTCTACTTTATAACTGTAATTTTGCTACTGTTGAGTTGTAATGCAAATATCTGATACACAGGGTATCTGATGTGCAACCCCCAAAGAGGCCATGCCCCACAGGTTGAGAACTACTGCTCAAGAGGTTGTACCCAACAACTAAGGCTCACCTGATGCTGTTTGGCAAGACTAACTGGTACTCTTGAGTCCTAAGCCCTCTGTTCTCTGTGCTCTACGTAAGCTCTTTTCTGTGCCTTGTACCTACCTTTACTCTTTTGACTCCAAAGTCCAAAAACTTGAGCTGACATCTTCGTATAAAGATGAGGGTTTGGGGTTCTGAGTCCTCACACTTTAGTGTCCTTGGTCAAAGGAATGTCATTTCCCGACCTCGAGTGTTCATTGTTGCCAGTAAGCAAGGTTTCTCAGTGTTACCTATTGGCATTTTGAGTCACATTGTTCTTTGCCCCGGGGTGGCATTGTAGGTAGGTTATTTACAATTTCCACGGCTCTACTCACTAGATAGTGGTCTGTATCGCCGATCCTGTTGTAACAAACTTGTCATGTTACCCTCAGTTAGCTGTTAAGCTTAGTTGATGTCAGAAATTCTAAGCTGTTGAAGTGTTTTTGTATGAAGAATGTCTTTTTCTACTGGGACAGGTGGATCCAGTGAGGGATTCAAAGGTGCTTTGAGAAAGAATGCAGCTCTCAACTTGCCATTTTTATAAGTGTTTAGGCCTGGAGACTTCCTTCAGAAAACACATTTCATCTCTCCCTCGTCAAGACCCTTCACCCTCTGGGACTCACTGGCTTGAGTTCTTCAACTCCTAGGAGCTGAAGGTAGAAGTGAGTTATCATTGTTTTCCATTTTAATGAATTTCAAAACACTTATTTTAAAAGTTTATAGGGTTTACCACCTCTGTGTAAAGGTGTTGAGAGATGGAGATGTAATCAACCTAAACTTGTCTCTTAGTGAGTGTTCATGGAGTAGAATAGTCTAGGAAGAAACTGAGCTAAGATACATTGATGTTTCCAACTCTTGCCTGATCTCTGGCTTTCCAGGGCAAGGCTTAGTCATCTTGCCAAGCCATACTACCTTCAGATGTCATTCCATTGCTCTTCTCTACCTTGCCACTTCAGGTTTCTGGTGTCAGATAGGTAATGTTACCTGCCTGGTCTGGGTCCAGGCCCTGACATGTTAGGCTTCCTATTTGAAGCTACCTAGGTAGACCTGAAGTTGAGTGAATGGCTCTTGGAGCCTCTGTAAGGTAGAGATACCTGCTCTCCAGATGCTCAGTGAGCAAATGTGACTAAGATTCCCCAGTAAGACTTGAAGGCTCTTCTTCAAGAGCTAGAAGTCATGATCACTCCCTGGGGGTCAAATCCCAAAGCATGTATCTGTTTTCCATCAGCTGTGAGAGAAAGCCACTGGTCAATATGGGGAAACTGAGTGGGATGGCTGGGTTCTCCAGGCACATTCCAGACCACTGGTGTCAACAACAGCAGCAACTCTTACTGCAGCTTACTTACATCTTGCGGGCGGCAGCAGCCATGGTCCAAGATGGCTCACTCCATCTCCCTTTTTATATGTTTGCCGAACCAACAAAAACACAGAGTGACATAATAAAGACAACCAGGGATGGCCACCGTATGTTCACACACCTGAATAGACCAGGGGGGTCCAGTGAGGTCTCACACTGATCCCAGACACTGGGTCTGAAGCTGTGGTCAGCCTGTCATTTATGTCCCAAACAAAAGGCACTTTAACCAGACTTACCTCTGGAGATGACCAATGAGATGACTTTCGATTTTGTTGATTTTAGGTGTGGAAGTATCAGATTCCTTCAAGGCTCTGGGCAGTGATCGATCAGAGGGAGTTCTGGGACCCTGGAATGTCTTAGGTTGTACACCAACTAGAATTCTCTTGACCACCACACTCTTTCCTACTCTGAGGGGCTCTGAGACCCCCAGTGTCTTGAGGTCTGGTCTCTGGGGATCTCACTGGCCCCCCCCCAGAAATGTTGTGAGATATCCACCAGAGAAGACCACTTTGGCATGGGTTCAAGCCAGAAAGTCTTTATTAACTGGCAACTATTACCTGCATGTTAAGGGCTTGAGTATAGTCCCAAGCCTTTTCAAAGTAAGCTTTTAAGTACAAAAACCACATTCTGCATTGACACATTTCAATTAGCAAGAACAGTTAGCTGGAAGGGAACTACAGAAGCCAAAAAGCAAGATTAGTACACTTAGGGACTTTCCCAGAACTTTGAACTTTGATAGGTTAGGTCTTTGTTCCAGTTTTGGCAAATGTTGCTGACTCTGCTGGATTTCAAGACCTGAATGGTACTTCCATCATGGCATCCTTCAGTTGTGCTAAGGTCTGGGGGCCTATTACACTTATAGTCTTCAGCAGCCAAATACCCTGGTAGCTTACTACAGACCAGTTTTGAGATATAACTAACTGGAAAGTAGGAGGTACAGTTAAAACAGGGCACATTGTTTTCACCAGCAGATTCTAAACTTTGGGAGTTTGCCACAGGTGTGAAATACTAGCGCTGCTTTGTGGGAGACAACGCATTCAGCATTCTTCTGTAGGAAACCTGGATGGAGAGCCTCTTGTATCTTTTAGCCTCGTTTAGTCTAAATTTGTTTTTATCACATTTTTCCTTAGTATATTTTAACAATGTAGTTGCTACAGTAGCAGGCACATGAGTGGCAGAACAGTGTTAGAGCAAGTTTCTCCTGAGAGAAACTTGAGCATAGAGCATGTCTGACTCTTCTTCTATCCCCCCTCCACTCCCAGAATTTGTACCATTTAAGCTGTGCACACACATCTGTGTGGCTCTTACTATGTCAGGAAATAGACACGACCTGAAGGGAAGAGGACATGAGGGGTTTTTAATGCTACAGGAATGGACGTGCCAGCTCAGCACCGTGTATAGAAGGTGAGCCCTCATGCAGTGAAGCTGACACGTTATCACCACAGTGAATGTGCTGCATCTGGTCAGAAGCACCTTCTGTACAGGAAGAAAGGCCCATGCTCCTCATACTCAAAGCGGTGGACCCACAGTGGTTGAAAACCCTGGAGTGAGGCTAGGATAGAGCCACCAGTCCACACTGCAGTGTCTCTCTCAGGCAGCACATTTACCTGGGGGGTGTCGTTGGGACACATGCTGCTCAATTCCTTCTGCAGACGGTTAGGGAAGCCCCGAAGCATAGTGCTGCCCCCACAGAGCAGGATGTTCCCCATGAGGTCTCGCTTGAGGGCAATGTCACACTTGTTAAGGCATGACACTGTCTGGGTGTGGAGGCCCAGCTGCATGGACTTGATCAGAGACGGCTTGAAGAACATCTCTGAGCAGAGGAACCTCTCTTGGCCCAGACGGATCTCTTTCCCATCAGGCAGAGTATAATGGATCTCATGTTGAATGGGAGGGATTTTCTTCTCTTCAATGGGGTCTAGAGCCACAAAGCAGCATTTTGTCTTAATGTCCTCCACAATGCTGATCTGGTCCTCAGTGAAGTATTTTCCAGAGCTGTTCATCAAGCTCATCAGGTAGGTTGTCAGGTCAGACCCTGCATAGTCTAGCCTCCCTGTGATGCTGGGCAAAGGATAGCCCTCATAGATGGGGACCACATAGGACACGCCATGGCCAACCTCCACCACCAGGCCAGAGGTGCGTCCGTAGGAGTACATGGACAGGCGGGACTGGTAGGCGATGTGCATTGCAGGTGTGTTGAAGGTCTCAAACAGCATCTCAGCATACTTCTCTCTGTTGGTGTGAGGGCTCAGGGGTGGGTCTGAAACCAGGACTGCGTGCTCCTCTGGGGCGATCTTCATTTCATGTCGGAAGAGGTATTCCCAGATGTCCTGCACTGTGTCCCAGTCCACAATGATGCCATGGTGTAGGGGGTTGACCAGCTTGAGATGTATCTCTGGATTAAAGAGCTCATGCCCCACAAAGGTCTCTTTTCGATTATCCCCAGTCTTGGCTGTCTCCATGTAGGGCTTGCCCACTGTTGTTGAGATCATATGAGTGGGCTTTGGCAGGCCAGCAAAGCCACATTTACAGAAGCCGGTGCCAAGGTCGACAACCACTGCTTTGGTCACCTCTAGCCTCGGCCTGTCTTTGGACACAGTTGACTTAGCAGGGTCTTCCACCTCGGCACTGTCCCGACGGACCCACACTGCTCTCTTTGCTGGGCCATCCTTTAGAGAGGCAGTGTGGAGGACTTGTGAATGCATAGAGGCCTGGTCACCAGCTCTTGTGGCAGGCCCATCCCCTATGTCTGCTGCCTGTGGAGCCCACACACTGTCCAGAGACATACTGCTCTCAGAAAGCTCCTGATCCTGCTGGCCACAAGGCCTGAAAGGCCTAAATCAGAGGACAGCTTGAGAATCTGCCCAACAGTGACATCACTGATTATGACATAATCCAGTGACCAGATGCTTTCTAGATGCTAGAGAGTGGTGGTAGGGTAAATAGAGATACTATCTCTATCCCCATCCCCAACTTTGTAGTTCATTCAGTTAACATTTGTTGAATTCCTGTGACATGCAAGGCAGCCAGGAATACTACAGCAAAGAAGGAACAACAGAATCCTGCCCTTACCTGGTCTACATTCTAGTTTATGTGCACTAGGAGGAAGACACGACTTTTTTTTTTATGAAAAAAAATTGAATTTAGAAAAGATTTTAGAGAAAAATCAGAAGAGAGGGGCTGGCCATGCTGATGTGGTGTAGGTGAGGCTTCCTGAGCTGCCAGCAGTTGTGTAAAGAGCTAAAGGAGGTAGCTGGTGGCAGGTGCGTTAGGGATACAGTAGGTGCAGAGGCCAGTGGGACACAGCCAGATCCAGCCTATGACCTGTGCTGCGTAAACTTACCGGAGCAGCTCATTCTCTTACGGTGTTGACTCAACATCACAAGGACTCTCCCAAAGGCTGTTTGAAAAGAAATGGGACTGGCCCTTTAGAGAAGCTTGCTGACCTCAACTGACAGAATCTGCAAGAAGACCAATGTGGTCGGGGGGAAGAACCTAAAGATTTAGGTGGGAGCGTGGGAGAAGTAAGGCTGTTGGAGAGGATAATCAGGCCCCATTAGGCATGGGTCATTTTAAGGACAGACAGGGTTAGAAAGCACTAGAGGAATTAAACAAAATGACACTAAGTTAGTTCTTACTGGCATCGTCTGCCACTGTGGGGTCTGAAAAGCCTTTCTGCCTCATATTGGGCACTAAGGTGATGCATAGGTAACAATTATTTCTGAACATAGACTTGCACTCTATCAGTCATAGAGTGCATTAAAATCATCCCCTAGTGAGTTCCACCAGTGGGAGCATTAAGGCTCAGGTGCATAGCCTTCATGGCCAGTAGATAGACAGCACTCCTCCCCAGCATGTGCTGCACACGTGTTGACACCTAACATGCATGTCTGAGGCTGCTTGACCATCTCTCTCTCCAGCCGGACACACTGACCCAATACCCACCACTCTTGGTGCAGAGGTCTTTAGACCTGGTTAATTGGTGTGAGTGAACTTCAGTTGAAGCATTATCACTCTTTTAAAAAAAACTTTGCTGTTGAATTCTGAACCTCTACGAGGCTCTGCACAGCCCTAAGAGTTTGCAAAATAACATACAGGAAACGCTGGTACCTTCCTGACTTTCTATAGGGACCCAAATTATCAGTGCCAAGGAAAAGAGGAAATGAATGAATGAATGAATGAATTGTCACTGGGTGGTCAAGCATAGACATGCGAGACGGAACAGAAAGCTTGGGTTCTAAAGCTGCTGGTCATTAGCTCTGTCCTGGAGCAAACCAGTTACAAATGTGTGTGGAGGGTGAAAAGAACAAGCTCCCCCGCCCCCTTCTAAATGGACCACTCTGATGACATCACAACCTAAGTGGTTGCCAAGGCACTGCTGGAGTTAGGCTTTCATTTCTCCTCAGGAGCTCTAGGGTGTGGATGTAAGAAGGTGAGGAAGGGAGGCAGATGGCGACAAAGAACAACCGTAGCCCTAAGCCCGTGGGCACAGCCCAGGGCGACCTTGGAGAGGCAGGAACACTGCCAGCCCCTGAGGCTGGCATCCGGGACACAGGTTCCACTCAAGTGAAGATGAAGCCCAAGAAAATACGCAAGATCAAGGCGCTGGTCATTGATCTGGGCTCACAGTACTGTAAGTGTGGCTACGCCGGAGAGCCGAGGCCCACCTACTTCATCTCCTCCACTGTGGGCAAGCGCAGCCCCGAGATGGCTGCAGACGCTGGCGACACCTTCAAGGAGACGTACGTGGGCCATGAGCTGCTCAACATGGAGGCATCGCTAAAGCTGGTTAACCCACTAAAGCATGGCATTGTGGTGGATTGGGATTGCATCCAGAACATCTGGGAGTACATCTTCCACACTGCCATGAAGATCCTCCCAGAAGAGCATGCGGTGCTGGTGTCTGACCCTCCGCTCAGCCCCAGCAGCAACCGGGAGAAGTATGCTGAACTCATGTTCGAGACCTTCAGCATTCCTGCCATGCATGTGACCTCTCAGGCGCTGCTGTCCATCTACTCCTATGGCAAGACCTCCGGGCTGGTGGTGGAGAGTGGGCACGGAGTGTCGCACGTGGTTCCCATTTCCGAGGGGGACCTGCTGCCGGGCCTGCCCAGCCGTGCAGACTACGCGGGCTGCGACCTCACCAACTACCTCATGCAGCTGCTCAATGAGGCGGGGCACAAATTCTCGGACGACCACCTGCACATCATAGAACACATCAAGAAGAAGTGCTGTTACGCGGCGCTGCTGCCAGAGGAGGAGATGAACCTGGGCCTGGAGGAGCTGCATGTAGACTACGAGCTCCCGGATGGCAAGATCATCACCATCGGCCAGGAGCGCTTCCGCTGCTCCGAGATGCTCTTCAAGCCATCCCTGGTGGGCTGCACCCAGCCCGGCCTCCCCGAGCTCACGGCCACCTGCCTGGCCCACTGCCAGGACGCTGGCTTCAAGGAGGAGATGGCTGCTAACGTACTCCTCTGCGGTGGCTGCACCATGCTGGACGGCTTCCCCGAGCGTTTCCAGAGAGAGCTTAGTCTCCTCTGCCCTGGAGACAGCCCAACGGTCGCCGCTGCTCCCGAGAGGAAGACGTCAGTGTGGACCGGCGGCTCCATCCTGGCCTCATTGCAGGCCTTCCAGCAGCTCTGGGTCAGCAAGGAAGAGTTTGAGGAGCGGGGCTGCGCAGCCATCTACAGCAAATGCTAAGGGGCAGGCCCCACAGGCGGGAGCTGGAGAGCAGATTGCCCCTCGGGGGGCCACTATACCTTCACAGAATTTCTCATAAAAGTTTAACCTGTAACGGTCATGTTTGGTCTGGAGTTCTTGGTCAAATCTGATGGGGGTGGCAACAAGTTGAGTTTAGAAAGAGCAGCCCTGTGCTTAGTTGAGTGTGTGTGACTCGGCCCTTCTCTTGGGAGGCCATGTGAATGCGGAGCTCTCTTAGATTGGCTGTGGCAATGTTTCTTTCCAGAAAGGAAGGCAGCTTGAAGTAGCCCTCCATGGAGCGGAGAGTCTCATTAAAATGCCTAGTGCCTGAGTGAGACCAGAGTGAACTACTCCGGATCCTTTAGGTACTTGAGCCAGCACGTCCCATCTCCTGTGCCAGCTCCGGGGTCTGTCCTTCAGCTGTCCTTTGCAATGGCCTTCCTCTAGAACAGTGGTGCATGGAGGGCCCAAGATTGGGGAGCCTCTTATTAAAATATTAAGAACAATACTCCACTTTTCCTCTCACAAAAGAATGGCTGCATGAGAATTTTGTTCACAGAGATCTAACACAGAGATGCAAAGACCTTTGAGCATCCACCAATCACTGTCTTGTGTATTTACTTCTGACCTGTCCCTCAGGTTAGGCTTGGAGAGTCCTGAGAGCAGGAGGTGTACCCCCATCGTTTGAGTTTTTCCAAAACCCAGGAGAACAGACACCTTATTCCAAGTTGTGAGACCATCCATGTTAGAGGTAAGGGCAGGGAGGCTTGAAGATGCTGGGTCTTGTCTAACAGCCACCTGCCTGGTAAACTGGAGTCTCCTGTTAATTTGTGTCCAAAATGCACCCTTCATTTCCTACCTTTTGGCAAAATTACCAACCCTTCTCTTTTTAAAGTATATAAATTACTTTCACATAATGAGAGAAAAATGGGTTAAAATTTCATAGTAGTCAAACTTTAGGCTTTGAAATTAAGGCTAGTATTTTAGCGAAGGAGATTCTTGCTTTATCTGAGGTTTTCAGGGACACAAATTTTTGGAGTGACACGAAGTGTTAAAGTCCTACCACACCTTCACTGCCTGTCCAGGCTGCCCCATCTTTCCTCACTAAAAATTGTATCTACCAAGCATCATTTGTATATGTCTTTTTTTAAAAAAAATTTTTTTTTGGTCAGTTGGTTGGGTTTTAGTTTTAGTTTTATAATGGTCTCCCTAGGTACCCCTCGATGGCCTGTAACTCACTATGTAGGCCCAGGCTGGCCTTGAACTCAGAGAATCCACCTTTCTCTGCCTCTCAAGTGCTGTGATTACAGGTATGACACCCACACTCAGCTTGTACAAGGTGTCTTAAGAAATCAACTTGATTTCAATACAAGTCATAAAGAGTTTTCTGTTTGGGGACTGGAGAGATGGCTCAGTGATTAGTAACAGGTACTGCTCTTACTGAGGTCCTGAGCTTGGTTCCTAATCAGACCTATGTTGGGTAGTTTATAGCCACCTGTGACTAGAGCCCCAATGGGATCAATACTTCCAGTGGGCACCTGCACTTGTGGGCTCATGAATGTGGTGGCACCCACATATACATGTTTTTTAAAATATTAACAGAGTTTTCTGTTTATTAATTTTTTTCAGTTAACCAGTGGGGAAGTTAAGGCAGAGATGCGTCTTGTGGTATGTATGCTGGGGCTGCTTTTTAGCGGCTGCCAAGAGTTGATAGTATGTATTCAGGAGTAACTTGAAACTTGCCATGTGGGACGATTTACACCTACAGAACAAACCAGTCTCCTCCAGCTTATTTAAATGGGGAGATGGCTGATCGTAATCTGTGGAGGCAACACCAAAAAAACCCCAAAACAAAACAAAAACAAAAAAACCCAAAAACAAACAAACAAACAAACAAAAACAAAAAACAAAAAACCCCCACCAGTACCCAAACCTGAACATACCTCCTCTCCATTAAGTCAATAGACCTCGGGAAGAAACAAGGAACCCATATCTGAAAAGTTCTCTGAGGAATTCTAATTGACACTCTATTGTTTAGAAGCGAGCATGGCACATACTGTCCATATTTCAAGCAAAATGGAAGTTTATGTGTCATTAGTGGGACAAGCCAATAGTGCTGGTGATGGAGATGCCGCTCCTTGGAGTCAGGCCAGCTTTCTCTATATACAGGTGCCACCTCCCCCACCTCTCCTCATCTATCTGCCCTCCAGCGCTGTGCTTCTGGGATGTGCAGAGCTGTGTTGGCTAGGTTTATGTCAACTCGACACAAGCCAAAGTCATCTTTGAGGATCTCAATCAAGAAAATGCCTCCATATGACCAGGCCTGCATTTTCCTAATTGATGATTGAGCTCCCTGTAGGTGGTGCAACTCCGGGGCTGGGGGTCCTGAGTTTAGTAAGAAAGCAGGCTGAGAAAGTGCTCCTTCATGGCCTCGGCATCAGCCCCTGCCTCCAGCTCCTTCCTTGTTTGAGTTTCTGTCCTAACTTCTTTCAGTGATGAACAGGAAGTACTAAGCATAACAAACTTGAATAGTAAACTTTCCTCTCCAAGTTGCTTCGGTCACGGTGTTTCCTCACAGTGATAGTAACCTTAACCAGGACAGAAACATGGTTATGACAGCAGACATAACCATGTTTTGGGAAAGATTGTGGGAGGACTTTGGAACTTTGGGCAAGAGAAGCCATTGAGTGTTCAAAGCTTGGTAAGCTGTTCTGTGGGAGCTTGGATGAAATGAGTGTTGAAAGAAATGGAGAGGGAAACTTAAATGAGACTGAGCCTATTATAATATCAAAATATCCAGAACTCAATCAAATGTCACTTGTGTTGTGAAAAGGAATTTGGCCTTGCTAAAAGGAGGTTTTTTTCCTTTGCCCTTAACATCTGGAAGGTAGCCTATGTCTTACCTCAAAGTAGTGCCTTTCCTTAGGGTTGGGCTGGCCACACCCAAAGTCTTAGGGTAATGATTGACCATGGCAGAAGATCAACATTGCTATTTAGGGAAGGGACCTGGGGCTGCAGTGTCACTTAACTTGAAGGCTGAGGTTAACCACGTAGGTATTTGATCAGTTATACCTACCTAGTGCAGCTCAAGATATAAACAGTGTGGGCTAAGGCATGGGACATCTTTCTTGATAAGACTTGAAATTTTATGTAAGAAGTGGGAAATAGTAAGAGCTGGAGGGCACGGGAACTCCACAAGCAGAGCAACAGAACAAGATAATTTGAACACAGGGAACTTCCCAGAGACTCATACTCCAACCAAGGACTATTCGTGGAGATAACCTAGAACTCCTGCACAGGTGTAGCCCATGGCAGTTCAGTGTCCAAGTGGGTTACCTAGTAATGGGAAGAGGGACTGCCTCTGACATAATCTGATTGGCCTGCTCTTTGATCACCTCCCCCTGAGGGGGGAGCAGCCTTACCAGGCCATGGTAGAGGGCAATGCAGCCAATTTTGATGAGAACTGATAGACTAAGATCAGAAAGGAGAGGAGAACCTCCTCTATCAGTGGACTTGGGGAGTGGCATGCATGCAGAAAGGGGAGGGAGGGTAGGATTGGGAGGGAGGGATACAAAATGAATAAAGTGTAATTAATAAAAAATTTAAAAAAAAAAGAAAAAAGAAAAAAAAGACTTGTTTGTGGTAGTAAGCATTGATATTGGCAGAGTGGTCTGATATCAGGAGAGAGGATAATGGACATTTTGAATTTGAAGCATAAAAGTATAATAGATTCTAATGAGTTCTGGGAGTCCTCTAAGTGAATGGTTGTTTAGGGAGCCCCTTGAACTTACAATTAGTGTAAGATGTGACAATGCCACCTACCATTGTCGTTGGGGACAACTCTAACAGATTTTGTAGTAGGGCCAAAGCTTCTCATATGCGTCAATAACCAGGAAAACTACAATAAGTATGAGAAAGACAACAAGATAAATCAGGTACTGGCATTTTCTGACAGGTTATTTTTTTAAGCAGGCATCACAAAATTATTCAATAAGCTGTTGTAAATTATCATCAAACACAGTTGGCAAACAAGCTGTGGAGATAAACATGCAGGGTCTGTGGAGAGGACCAGGAGGTAAAGTGCGTGCTGCCCAGGCATGAGATGAGCTCAGATCCTCAGTTTCTTATAGGAAAGGCTGGGTGTAGCCATGACAGCCTGTGGTGGAAGTGCTGGGAAGCAGAAAGACAGGTCCTCCAGGCTTGTTGGATAGCCAGTTAGTGGAAGACCTTGTCTCGAACAATAAGGCAGAAAGCTATAGAATAAACTTCATCAACTTCTAGCCCTCACATGCAGAACTCCACACTAGTGTGATACACATGAACATACACGGATAAGAAAAAGTGTAAAAACAAATTACAGGACAGAAAAACACAAATTCAAGTTTTAAAAACTCACTGGATGGACTCAGAACCTTGGTATAAGACAAAATCAGTGAACTTGAGAACATATCGTTATAACTTCCCTAGTAGAAATGGAATGTACTTTTTAAATTAATGGGGACAGAGTGGGGAGATGGCTCTGCAGGTAAAGGTGCTTTATGTCAAGCCTGATGGCCCAAGTTGAATCCTCAGAACCTACAATGTGGCAGGAGAGAACCAATTTCTGCAAGTTGTCCTTGGACCTCACCCATTCTACTCTGTGCCATGTGAGCACATACAAACACACACACAATAAACATAGAAACAATGTAAACAAAGTAAAAAATAAGTACAGCTCACTGGGAGGAGACAGTGCCAAGAATCTAACATTCCTACCATCAGAACTCCAGTGGAAAATAAAGGGTGTGACCAGTAGTGTTTTCAAAGACAAAGGCTGAAGTCCCCCAAGTCTGACCAAAGCTAAAAAGATTCAAGATCAAGTACAGCCAAGGCCTGGTGGTGTGCTCTTGTACTATCAGCACTCAGGAAGCTGAACCAGGAGGGTCAAGGATTGCTCTAAGTTTCAGGCCAGCCTAATCCATATACTGTTTACCAGACCAAGCTGGGCTACAGAATGAGCCCCTGTAAAACAAAAACAAAGCAACAACAACAAACAGCAAAAAAAAAAAAAAAAAAATGGCAAACCAAAAAATCTACCGTTAACTGAACAAAAGAACAACAACTGCAAACGCAGAACAAAATCAAACTGGACAAAGATGTTTTGCGAGCAGTTGAAGAGACCAATGCTCTCCTCACAGGGGAACCCTGACTTGAATGGCAGCAGACTTCTGAGTGGAAACATGTAAACCATAAAGACATGGCACAATGATTTTCGAGAATGAAAAGAAAAAACTGTCAGTCATGAACTGTATGTTCAGAAAAGGCCAACCTTTAAGGATGGCCAAAGGAAATTCTCCAAACCAGAAAGAAATAGAGGAAGAAACGAAGCCTCAAGGAGGAAGATGATGCTAGGATTGTTTGAACATGGGCACCTGTTTGGATGCTATAAACCTGAAGTATCTTAAAATAATACAGTTGAAGTAAAAATTTATAATTTTGTGTTATAAACTGTCACTTAAGAAAATTATATATGAAATGTGGCAAGAGTGGGGTCACCTAAAGGAACACAGGTCTATAGACTTGGGGGATACCTGCCCACTGTGGTCTGTTACATATGCTTGTTAGTGTCTAGGGAAATTACTCAGAATATTATACAAATTGATATAAAGAAAAACATAATAAATAAGACTGAATTCTTAAAATTATAAGGCCCATAGGCAAGACAGAGAGGAACAGACAATAGAGGAGACACAGCGTATCCTCTAATGGTATTTGAACCCATGATGGACTTGCATGCTCAGTATTGGTCCTAGGACAGTATTTCACCCAGCAACATCACAGCCTGCTGAGTGTGTGCAAATTTGCATCATGATGTCCGTGCAGATAAGGGTAATGTCCTTGGTGATGGCAGTGGGACGGAAGGGAACTGTGTGCCTCAGTTACTGTGTGGAGGCAAAAATGCCAACCTGAACCTTAAGACCACTAGGCCTCTATATGCTTGCTTTTTAAAAAATTATTACTTGTTTTGATGCGCATGGCTGTTTTGCCTGCATATGTATATATACCCCATGAGTTCAGTGCCTGCAGGGGGCAGAAGAGGGGGTCATAGCCTCTGGAAATGGAGTTATTTAGAGGCAGTGGAGCTGCTGTGGGAGAGAGGGTCCTCTGGAGGCGCAGACAGTGATTTCAGCGGCTGAGCCATCTTTCTGGCCTCCTTCCATCTGCTTTAAACCACTTGATCTTGGCGGGTCTTTGAGATATAGAAGTGAATCCTTTAACTTATCACAGGAAAGTACAATAGGAATTGAGTGATATTTTAGCACAGCACCAAAGACCCTAGGCCAGTCCAAGTGGTAAATTTTGGCAAATTACTAGCCTGGTCTTAAGTTTCTCTTCTCTGCTTTTTTTTTTTTTTTTTTTATGACAGTTTCCTTAGGAATGTTTGTATCTAGTTCAGTGGTTCTCAACCTGTGGATCATGACCCTTTGTGGTCATATATCAGATATCCTCCACATCAGATATTTGGTGATTCACAAGAGCTACGCACTTGTAATTATGAAGTTGGAGTCTGCGAAACATGAGGAGCCGTATTCAAGGGTTGCGGTGTTAGGAAGGTTGAGAACCGCCACTCTAGTTGCAGGGTTGAGGGCTTGTGAGTGGCTAGATGGGTTGTGTGGAGAAGGGATTGTGTGCACAGTACACTCAGGTGAAGGGAGTAGGCTGCCGTGTGCGTTATCATAAGAGGAAGGTGTGCATGCTGGAGCCCAAATGGAGGCCCAACTAGACTACTGACTTCCTCGCTTCCCTGCCTCCATCGGCCATAAACAAAGACATAGCCCAATGAAGTCAGGTTACCTGGTTCTTAAAGTGAGAGCATCTGTACCAAGCAGAGGGATGGTGGGTGTGTCAAGAAGCAAGAGGGGGGTTATGATATGACTTGGGAGAAGGGAGATGTGTTTACGGAGAATGGTAGTATTTTGAGAGGCTGAGGAGAGGCAGGGATGTGTCAGGCAGTAGCATTAGGTATTATGCAAGGCAGAGATGGGGTCGCACCCCGCAGAAGCTCCACATGTGGACATGAATTGTTAGGTCTCTTAATGTCACCTGCATCTGGGATGCAAACCCAGGCCACGTCTCTTTGTCTAAGTGAATTAGACCTTACAGCCAAGAGCTAGTTTACACTGAGCTGCTTTAAAACCCGTCATTCCTGGAAGAGGAGGTGGAAAGTGTGTAAGAGTCAGAGGGGATGGAGGCCCTTTGAACCAATTTAGCAAGGCCCACTCGAACTCACAGAGACTGGAGCAGCAAGACCAGGGCTTGCTCTGGTCTGTGCTAGGTCCTCTGCATATATGTTATAGCTTTCAGTTTAGTATTTTATGGTACTCCTGACCATGAGAACGAGGAGAGGGTCTCAAACTCTTTTGCCTGCTCTTGGGACTCATTTCCTCTTGTTGGGTTGCCGTGTCCAACTTCAAAATTATAGTTTTTGCTTAATTATTATATTTTATTTGTTAAAAAAAAATCCCAAACCCCTGTACTTCACTAGCACAATGAAAACAAAACAACAACCCTGAATTCCTAGCCAGGTGTGATGGCACACACTTTTAATCCCAGAGGTGAGTAAATCTCTGAATTTGAGGCTAGCCCGGCCTACAAATTGAGTTCCAGGACAGCCAGGGCTAGATACAGAAAACCTGTTTCAAAATACAAAACAAACAGAACAAAACAAACAAACACCGTGCACCCCTGAAGCCAGGAGATGGCTCAGTTGGTGGAGTGCTTCCTTACAAACATGAAGATCACCTCAGAACTCACAGAAAGTCGGGCGTGCTGGTATGCTTATAAAACCAGCACCAAGGAGGCAGAGAGAGGGGGTCCCTGGGGCAGCCGGCTGGCCTTCAACAAACAAGGTGGCTAGCTCCTCAAGAACTACACCACAGGCTGTCCTCTGACCTTCACAAGGGTGTGCATATGTACATCTACACAAGACACACACACACACACACACACACACACACACACACACACACGAAAGTCCTAGTTCTATTAGCTCTATGTTCAGGATCTGTCACAATTTCAGAACACTGATTTTTCAGGACCCAAGCAGCAGTCTGCCGCTGAATTCAGCCCAAGGCTGGGCAGCTGCATGGCTCCCTCGGAAGTGTCCTTTCTCTGCTGCCTCTGCAGCTGGCTCTGTGTTCTTCTCATCGCCCAGCCTGGTCGGTGGCATTGCACGGTTTCATTTTGCACTTCCCAACCAGTTCTTTAGTTCTTTTAACCCCGTTTCCTGCCTGTAGCTCTAGCCGAAGAGAACCTGCCGTGGTGTGGGGCTTTGTCTGGAAGTGGTGGCTCTTCCTTCTTCCTTTTGAGGGCCGCAGTGCAACCTGGACTTGTTGCCAAAGGAGAGACTAATAAGGGACTGAATGAGAGGAAGCCTCTAGAGGAAGCCTCTGGGTGCACGGTGACAGATGTCATGAAAGCAAAATGGCAGGGAGTGTGCTTGAAGGCGCCCTGCACGCTCTTGGTTTTGGCTGAGGCCTTCAGCCAGATTAGCTGATGATGAGTGGAGTTTGGTAAGTGGTTCAGAGTCTGTGCCGGCAGAGATGCAAGAGAAAGCGTGACTGTGCTCTTTGAACTGCTGTTTGGCAAGTCTGGGAAAGATGAGGTTTCCCCTGGGGGCCCTTTGGCTCCTCAGCTCCCATGCCTGTCTTCTCTAACTCTTGCCAG
Organism: Psammomys obesus; assembly: GCF_907164565.1. Classification (NCBI taxonomy): domain Eukaryota; kingdom Metazoa; phylum Chordata; class Mammalia; order Rodentia; family Muridae; genus Psammomys; species Psammomys obesus. Next base: position 12,791,427 of record NW_026589732.1, on the reverse strand, counting down.
CACCCTTTCCCAGCCTCTGTGTGAGTCCTTTCTGTTCCTGTACCATTGTTGGCTCACCGAAGAATGACAGTTGTTGTCCTTAAAGTTGAGTTTTCGCTTTAGGACATGACTTTGAATATGAGATGTCCGCCCTACGCTCATGTATTTGGACACTTAATGACCAGCAGGTGGCGCTACTTGGGAAATTATGGAATCCCAGGCCCAAGGTGAGGTCTCCAGCAGGCAGGATGGAGTTGTAGGGTCTGGAGTCTCAGGTACTTTCAAAGAAACTCAGTTGTTGGCACGGCAATGCTCTTATTAAGGGCCTCCTGTGTAGTGGGCTTTGAGTTAGAAACTCTAAACTCTAATTATGACTGTTGTTCACTAGAGGTGGAAGAGAACTGTTTTTTTTTTTTTTTTTTTTTTTTTTGGTTTGTTTGTTTTTTTATTTTCCTCCTCTTGGATGAGTATACATAGCAATTCTACATGATTATCTTGCAAATAACTATCATAAGAAAGATATCTTTATAGTAGATAGAGGTGATCCACAGGCTGACAACTGCAAAACTATTTATTGCTAATGTCTCTATGGATTTCCCATCAGACTTTGCTGTGCATATTTAATATTTAAGTCATATGGATAATGATATATTAAGATATGCACACATATTTTTAAAGGGAAAAAAACAATGCCTTATCATAACCACTTTCTACATTGTTTTACAAACTCCTTAAACATCGTTTTCAACATCTACCATGTTAAGTTCACTTTTATTTCCTTTGATATTTAGGTGGTTCCTTTTCCCTTTAAAAACATTTTTTTTTTTTTTTGAGACAGGATCTCACCGTGTAGCCCTGGATGATTTGTACTATGTAGCATGTAGACCAGGCTGGCCTTAAATTCACAAAGTGCTGGAATTAAAGGTGTGCATCACCATTCCTGGCCTAAATTTGTGATGGCATAAGATGTGGCTTACAGGAACCTCAAGCGTAGGGCTCTTCTTTCTCTCTCTGTGGGTTTGTGATGTGAAGATGACTCCACCTATGCTTCTTAATATCTAAAGTGTGTTTTTCTTTGTCTTTTCACTCTCCCTTCCTTCCTCCTTTCTTCCTTCCTCACTCCACTGTGTGCTCCTGGCTGGCTTCAAAATTGCTCTATAGAACAGGCTTCCTCAGATATGAATGATTCTCCTGCCTCAGCCTCCTGAGAGCTAGGATTATAGGTTCATGTCTTCACATGCAGCTTGAGGTGCATTTCTTTTGGCAGCATGTGTGAAATCTTACAAGTAATGTGAAAATCTTTGCCTTTCAATTAAGAGTATAGATTACACTGTCAGGTAAAGGTTATATTTTTTGATTTGTCATCGAATCTGCTTTGTTCCTTTTTTCTGCTTTTTGGATGTTTTTTCAGATAATTCTGAAACAGACTTTTGTTTGTTTGCTTTTTTATTGGCAGGTTTATTTTTATTATTAATTTATTGTTTTTATTAATTATCATTTATTCACTTTGTATGCCCCCTCCCTTGTCCCCTCCCAATCCCACTCTTCCTCCCTCTACTCCTCCCTTGCCCCTCCCACAGTCCACTCTCCATCTGACCCTAGCCTATCAGGTCTCATCAGGACTGGCTGTATTGTCTTCCTCTGTGGCCTGGTAAGGCCGCTCCTTCCTCAGGTGGAGGTTATTAACGGAGCCAGCCACTGAGTTCATGTCAGAGACATCCCCTGTTCTCGTTACTAGGATACCCACTTGGATACTGATCTGCCATGGGCTATATCTGTGCAGGGGTTCTAGGTTATCTCCATGCATGGTCCTTGGTTGGGATATCAGTCTCAGAAAAGACCCCTGGGCTCAGATTTTTTGGTTTTGTTGCTCTCCCTGTGGAGCTCCTGTCTCCTCTAGGTCTTTCTATCTCCCCCTTTTTTCATAAAATTCCCTGCACTCTGCACAAAGTTTGGCTATGAGCCTGAGAATCTGCTTTGATACCCTGCAGGGTAGAGTCTTTCAGAGGCCCTCAGTGGTAGGATCCTGTCCTATTCCCCATTTTCTCCCTCTTCTGATGTTCATACCATTTGCCATTCTGAATGAGGATTGATCATCCTAACCAGGGTCCTCCTTCTTGCTTAGCTTCTTTAGGTATACAGATTTTAGTATGCTTATCCTATATTATATGTCTAATAGCCACTTATAAGTGAATATATACCATGTGTGTCTTTCTGCTTCTAGGATACCACATTCAAGATGATCTTTTCTAGTTCCGACCATTTGCCTGCAAATTTCATGATTTCCTTGTTTTTAATTGTTGAGTAGTATTCCATTGTGTAAATGTACCACAATTTCTGTATCCATGCCTCCATTGAGGGACATCAGAGTTGTTTCCAGATTCTGGCTATTATGAATAAAGCTGCTACAAACATGGTTAAGCAAATGTCCTTGTTGTGTAATTGAGCATATTTTGGATATAGGCCTAGGAGTGGTATAGCTGGGTCTTGAGGAAGTGCTATTCCTAATTGTCTGAGAAAGCACCAGATTGATTTCCAAAGTGGTTGTATAAGTTTATATTCCCACCAGCAATGGAGGAGGGTTCCCCTTTCCCCACATCCTCTCTAGCATGTGTTGTCACTTGAGTTTTTGATCTTAGCCATTCTGATGGGTGTAAGGTGAAATCTCAGGATCATTTTATTTTGCATTTCCCTGATGACTAAGGACATTGAGCATTTCTTTAACTGTTACTCTGCCACTCAATATTCCTCCATTGAGAATTCTCTGTTTAGCTCTGTACCCCACTTTTTAATTGGATTACTTGATTTGTTGCTTTTTAACTTTTTGAGTTCTTTATAAATTCTGGATATTAGCCCTATGTTAGATAGAGGGTTGGTGAAGATCCTTTCCCAGTCTGTAGGCTGTTGTTTTCTTCTGATGACCATGTCCTTTGCTTAAAGAAGCCTTTCAGTTTCATGAGGTCCCATTTATTGATTGTTGCTCTTAGAGCCTGTGCTGTTGGTGTTCTGTTCAGGAAGTTATCTCCTGTGCCATTAAGTTCAAGGTTCTTCCCCACTTTTTCTTCTAACAGATTTAGTGTGTCTGTTTTTATGTTGATGTCTTTGATCCACTTGGACTTTAGTTTTGTGCAGAGTGATAAGTATGGATCTATTTGCATTTTTCTACATGTAGACATCCAGTCAGACCAGCACCATTTTTTGAAGATGCTGTCTTATTTTTATTGTATGGTTTTTGGCATCTTTGTTAAAAATCAAGTATCTGTAGGTGTGTGGGTTTATTTCTGGATCTTTTATTCAGTTCCATTGATCCACCATTCTGTTTCTATACCAGTACTATGCAGTTTTTATTACTATTGCTCTGTAGTACAGCTTGAGATCGGGGATGGAGATATCTTAAGATGATCTGTTATTGTATAGGATTGTTTTGGCAATTCTGGATTTTTTCTTTTTCTGTATGAAATTGAGAATTGTTCTTTCAAGTTTTGTAAAGAATTGTCTTGGTATTTTGATGGGAATTGCACTGAATCTGTAAATTGCTTTTGGCAGGATGGCCATTTTCACTATGTTAATCCTAACTATCCATGAGCTTGGGAGATCTTTCTATCTTCTGATATCTTCTTCAATTTCTTTCTTCAGTGACTTGAAGTTAAATTTTTCAAACAGGTATTTCACTTGGTTGGTTAGAGTCACAACAAGGTACTTTATATTATTAGTGGCTATTGTGAAGGATGTTGTTTCCTTAATTTTTTTTCAGCCCTTTTGTCTTTTGTATAGAGGAGGGCTACTGATTTTTTTGAGTTAATTTTGTATCCAACCACTTTGCTGACAGTGTTTATCAGCTGAAGGAGTTCTCTGGTTGAATTTTGCTGTCACTCATGTATACTGTCATATCATCTGCCAATAGTGATACTTTGACTTCTTCCTTTCTGATTTGTATCCCCTTAATCTCCTTTAGTTGTTTTATTGCTCTTGCTTGGACTTTAAGTACTATGTTGAAGAGATATGGGGAGAGTGGGCAGCCTTGCCTTGTCCCTGATTTCAGTGGGATTGAATTAAGCTTCTCTCCATTGAGTTTGATGTTGGCTATAGGCTTGCTGTATGTTGTTTTTACTATGTTTAGGTATGTGCCTTGTATCCCTGATCTCTCCAAGACTTTAAACATGAATGGGTGTTGGATTTTGTCAAATGCTTTTTTGGCTTGTGGTTTTTCTTCTTCAATTTGTTTACATGGTGGATTACATTGATGGATTTCTGTATATTGAACCACCCCTGCATGCCTGGGAAGAAGCCTACTTGGTCATGGTGGATGATATCTTTTATGTGTTTTGGATTCAGTTTGCAAGTATTTTATTGAGTATTTTTGCATCAATGTTCATAAGAGAGATAGGTCTGAAGTTCTCTTTTTTTGTTGGGTCTTTGTGTGATTTAGGTATCAAGGTGACTGTGGCCTCATAGAATGAGTTTGGTAATGTTCCTTTTGTTTCTATTTTGTGGAATAGTTTGAAGAGAATTGGAGTTAGCTTTTCTTTGAAGGTCTGGTAGAATTCTGTGCTGAAACCATCTGGCCCTGGGCTGTTTTTGGAAAGGAGACTTTTGATGACTGCTTCTATTTCCTTGAGGAATATAGGACTATTTAATCTATTTGCCTGATCTTGATTTAATTTTGGTAAATGGAATCTATCGAGAAAATTGTCCATTTCATTTAGATTTTCAAATTCTATGGCATATAGGCTTTTGTAGTAAGACCTAATGATTGTTTGGATTTCCTCAAGGTTGTCATTATGTCTACCTTTTCGTTTCTGATTTTCCTGATTTAGATAGTTTCTCTCTGCCTTTTAGTTTGGCTAAGGGTTTTTCTATCTTGTTGATTTTCTCAAAGAACCGGCTCTTGGTTTCATTGGTTCTTTGAATTGTTTTCTTTGTTTCTAATTCATTGATTTCAGCTCTGAGTTTGATTATTTCCAGTTGTCTACTCCTCTTGAGTGTGTCTTCTTCTTCTTCTTTTTTTTCCCCTAGGGCTTTTAGGTGTGCTGTTAAGTTGCTCGTATGAGAGGTCTCAAGCTTCTTTCTGGAGGCCCTTAGTGCTATGAACTTTCCTCTTACCACTGCTTCCATTGTGTCCCACACATTTGCGTAAGTTGTGCCTTCATTTTCATTGAATTTTAGGAAGTCTATCATTTCTTTTCTCACTTCTTTCCTGACCAACCTGTCTTTGAGTAGAGAGTTGTTTAGTTTCCATGTGTATGTTGATTTTTTGTTATTTCTGTTGTTGTTGAGGTCTAGTTTTAGGCCATGGTAGTCTGATAGGATACAAGGGATTATTTCAATCTTCTTGTATCTGTTGAGGCTTGCTTTGTGCCTGACTATATGGTCAGTTTTTGAGAAGGTTCCATGAGGTGCTGAAAAGAACGTATACTCTTTTGAGTTTGCGTGAAAAGTTTTGTAGACATCTATTAGGTCCATTTGATTTAGGACCTCTGTAAGTGCCATTATTTCCCTATTTAGTTTCTGTCTAGATGATCTGTCCCTTGGTAAGAGTGGAGTGTTGAAGTCTCCTATGTTAAGGTGTTGGCATCAATGTGTGATTTAAGTTTTAATAATGTTTCATTTACAAATGCAGGTGCTCTTGTATTTGGAGCATAGATGTTTGGGATTGTGATGTTCTCCTGGTGGATTTTTTCACTTCATGAGAATGAAGTGCCCCTCCTCATCTTTTTTGATTAATTTGATTAGTTGAAAGTCTATTTTATTAGATATTAGGATACTTACTCCAGCTTGTTTTCTGGGTCCGTTGGCTTAAAAAACATTTTTCCAGCCCTTTACTCTGAGGTAGTGTTTATCTTTGTTGCAGAGGTGTGTTTCTTGAATGTAGCAGAATGTTGGATCCTGTTTCTGCAACCATTCTGTTAGTCTGTGTCTTTTTATTAGACAGTTGAGTCTGTTGATGTTTATAATGACTAATGAATGTTAGTTCCTTTTATTGTGGAGTTGGTGGTGTTACTGTGTCTCTATGCTTGTTTTCTTTTAATTTTTTGTTGTGAAGTTAGCTACATCCTGTATTTTCTTGGGTGTAGTTGATTTCCTCAGGTTGGAGTTTTCCTTCTAGTATCTTCTGTAGGCCCAGGTTGCTGTGTAGATATTGTTTAAGTTTAGTTTTGTCATAGAATATTTTGTTTGCTCCATCTATGTTGATTGGAAGCTTTGGTGGATGTGGTAGTCTGGGTTGGCATCTGTGGTCTCTTAGAGTCTGCATGACATCTGCCAAAGCCCTTCTGGCTTTCATAGTTTCTTTTCAGAAGGCTGGTGTGATTCTGATAGGTCTACCTTTGTATGTTACTTGGTCTTTTTCCCTTGCTGCTAATATTTTTTCTTTGTTCTGTAGATTTAGTGTTTTGACTATTATGTGATGTGAGGAGTTTCTTTTCTGGTCTAGTCTATTTGGTGCTCTGTAGGCCTCTTGTATGTTTATGGACATCTCTTTCTTTAAGTTGGGAAAATTTTCTCTATGATTTTCTTGAAAATATTTTCTGGACCTTGGAGCCTGGAATCTTCTTTTTTGTTTACTTCTATTATTCTTAGATTTTGTCTTTTGATGGTGTCTTTGATTTCTTGGATGTTTTGTGTTTGCAACTTTTCCACTTTTACTTTTTCTTTGAGAGACGTATCAATTTCTGCAATTGTATCTTCAGCACCTGAGATTCTCTCTTCCATCTCCTGTATTCTGTTGGTGATGCTTACCTTAGTGGTTCCTGATCTTTTCTCCAAGTTCTCTAACTCCACGATTTTCTCTGTGTTTTATTTATTGATTCTATTTTCATGTCTTGCACCATTTCCTTCACCTGTTTGAATGTGGATTTCTGTCTTTCCATGATGGCCTCTATTTTTTTGGTTTGTTTCCTCTCTATATGCCTCTACTTGTGTCTCTATTTATCTGGCTGTATTAGCCTGTATTTCTTTGAGAGCTTTGTTCGTTTCCTCTTTATGTGCCTCTAATAACTGGATGAGCATAGATTTGAGATCTTTTCTGTGTTTCTGATGAATTAAAATATCCATTGATTTTGGGGGTTGCTGGTGAAGCCATGATTTCCTGATTTTTGTTGGATGTGTTCCTACGCCAACCTCTAGCAATCTGCTTATCTGTAACCTTTGTTGTTCCTGGAGTCTGTACTTCAGAATGGGCCCATCAGTCTCTGGTGTCCTGGAGTATTTTTCAGGAAGATGAGAGAGGTCCACCAGTTAGAGAGTGGATATTGGTGTTTCAGCTGTTGCTAAGGGAGAAAGGTTGCAGGCGCATGTGCACAAGCATGGGATTATGTGTGGAAGTGTACCTTGAAGGACAGGGTGCTAGAGTGTGTGGATGCCTGGAAGGGTGAAGCCTGTGAGTGGTCACGCGCTGTTCACGGGTGCAATGTGCATGCACAGGTGCCCCGAATGCCTCAGTGGCCTACAGGCCTGTCATACTGTACTGTCCTCCTTTTATTCAGCTCTATCTGGGCTCCAGAAAGTGTTTGCCTGGACTCCACTGGTAGACCCACCGAACAGGGCCTTCAATGTTGAGAACGCTGTCCCAAGGATCCCTATGTTGCCCACAGTGGGGGTGTGGGTGGCAGGGATCTGATGTCTGGCTGCTAGTGTAGAGGGACCCTGGATCTGGGGCTCTGCATGCACTCACTTGAAGGCACACTCCCTTGCTCACAGGCCTAATTGGAAAGCACAGGGATTCCCTTGTTCTCTCCTCTCAGATTTAGGCCTGCAGGGGCAAATGAAAGTGTAGGAGATTCGTCAGCTCAGTGGTGTGCACTGTTTGGCCACTGGCAGGGAGACCCGTAGTTGGGGCAACCACCTCTGCCGTTGGAGAGCTCCTGCTTGGGCTAGCCACAGCCACAGACCTGGGAGGCCCATACTGCTGCCACCTCTGCCATCTCGGTCTCTGAGCATGGAGGCCTGTGCTTGGGGCAACCACTGCCACCTCCCCCAAGCAGGGAGGTCAGTGCTTGGGGCAAGAGGAAGTGTGTGTGTGTGTGGGGGGGTGTCGAATATTTGACACTCTCAGTCTCCAGAGACATCCAGGGGTGACCTGGATCCAAACTGTTCCAGCTCATGGGTTGTCCCCTCTTGCCCAGGAAGCCTCAATGTCTATGTTTGGGCTTCAGCTGCCCCTCCCCTCACCAATTTCAGAGTTTCAGATTCTGTGCCCCTCAGATATGGTGTTCAATGGTTGCCGCCATCTTGGACTCCCCTGGTTGCTTTCTTATTACATGTATATATGTATGTACGTGTGTATGTGTGTATGCATGTGCTGTGGTGCATGTGAAGTCTAAGGACGTCCTCTCTGCTTCCACCACTGGGTCCCTGAGACTGAACTCAGCTAGCCTGACTTGGCCCTAATTCAGGTAGTCAGACTTGACCATAAGCATCTTTATGTACTGATCCAGCTCTCTAGACCTTCTTTGGTTTTTGACTTGCAATGCAACTGAAGATGACCTTGAATCCACTGCCTAACTGCTGGCATTGGAAGCCTGTGCCACTGTGTCTTGTTTTTATGGATTTGGGACTTGAATTCAGAACTTTGTGCATTCTGGACAAGAACTCTACCAACTGAACTGTCCCTGAGCCCTGGATTAGGTCTTTTTTGGGATGCTGTTTTATCTCTCCTTTTGTTTGTTAAGTCTTTTCTTTTCCAATTTATGGAAATGCCTTAGGGTTTAAAATAGTCACCCTTATCAATTTACTTACTAGTTTTTGATATGGTCTCATGTATCCAAAGCTGCCATTGAACTTGTGATATTCCTGTTTTCATCCTCTAACTACTGGGACTATACGCATGTGCCATCGTAGCCAGCTTTTGAGCACTTCTTTTTAAGTAGTCATCTTCAATAATATCATTCTGTTTCACAAAGGATGTAAAAACTTACAACAGGATGCTTTCTATAGCCCTCTGGAGGCGCTGTGCTTTTTCAAGTTAGTAAAGACAATTAATCGAAGATTATTTTCTTACACAGACATGCATGGTGTGAGTCATCCTACAGCACCTGTCTTTTATTCCACAATGTGTCTTGTTGGTTAACACATCCAGATTGGCTCCATCATTTTGTGGTACTCCATTGAGTGGACTGCCCAGTGTTTTTGTTGAATCGAGGGGTGTTTGTGTCTTGTTCTCTATCACAGCCAGCAGGGCTGTCTTATTGTAGACATTTGCTGGTCCCTGTCCAGAGTGTACCCCTGGATGTGGAGTTAACTTTCTTATATAACCAACCCTCCAGAGAAAACACAGCGACAGAACGAGGCCTAGATGATCGTAGGGGATGGTAAAGGGAACGGGTGAGGTTAAAGGGATATGAGAGAGTTTAAGGCCCTGAGAAGTTTCTGGAAGATCTTATAAGTACTGGCTTCACGTTTGGAATCAAAGACTTCCGGGGTAACATGGGTGGGTTATCGTTTTCATGCCTTGAGAACAAAGAAGACATATTTCTTCATCAGAGATAACGTAAGAGTAGACTCAGAGTCACAAGGGTGGTAGTGGGCTTCATGTTACCTCAGTGTGGCAGGAACCTAGTGGTGAAAGTCACTGTGTTCCAGCCTGCTGATGAAGCACAGTCACTGTTCACAGAGAACCTTGTGGGGGGGGGGGGGAAACAAACTTTCTCGCCCTCTCAACTTGAGCCCTAAACCCTGATATATTTTGCCCTTGCTCTAGGAGGCCGAACAGCAAACTGAGACAGCTTAGTTCAGCTGAGGAAGCTGTAGTGGGGGCTAAGAGGCAGGGGAGTGGACCACATGGCTGTCCCTCCTCCATCCCCCCCCCCCACCGCAGCCCATTTGCTTCTTCTCTCTAGATTCCTGTGGACATATTTCTTCAGCAGCATCAAAGAAAGTCCAAAAGGGAAAAGCAAACAATCCAAATTACAGGATACAGAAAGAGACCCATTTCCATGTAAATGTTACCAGTCTACAGACAGTTACCGGCCCGAAACAAGCACTGCGAGAAGAAAGGAGGCTTTGGTTTGGGTCCGACATGTGAAAGATACTTATAAATAGTCTCTCAACCACCAAGTGGAGACTCTACTCTCTCCGGGCTTGTAGAGGATGGGGGCGGGGCACTCTACCCACATGAGGCAGTTCAGAAAGCCATCCAGGTCCCCTGCATAATCATTAACTTTAGGCAAGAAAACAAAATAAGCAGATGAAAATAAAAAACAGCAAAGAGTGGAGATGGGTCACCCGCACCAAAAGCTGGTACTGAAAGGATTTCTTAGGGGCAAGATTTGAAGCGGGTCTGCAGGCACATGCCGACTGTCCTCCCTGTGGCCCCAGCCAGACCTGTCTGAGCTGTCTTCTGAGGACTTAGGGGTAGAAAATGCCTCAGCCTAGAGGGGTTCCCTTGAGTCCACAATCTCCTTGCAGTGGAATACAGGAGATTTCTCTTAAAAGGCGGATCTTGAAGAACTCTACCCCAAGTCCAGTGTGGAGTCAGGGAGGACCCGGGACAGTCAACATCATTCAGATGATTCAGCGATGCTGGAATGTCTGCCTGTTGATGTCTGCCCCTTGCCCCCTGGGCTGCCCAGCTGCTCTGCAATGATGGTAACACATCCTACTGAACATGCTGCATACATCTACAGAAATCCTTTCAAGTTTTGCAATTCAAAAAGTCAAATATTGGAAATTTTACATCTAACTTAGTGTATTTAGTTTTTTTTAATTTTTTAATTACACATTATTTACTTTGTATCTCCCCATAAACCTTTCCCTCCTCCCCTCCTAATCTCACCTTCCCTCCCCCTTCTCCACGCATGCCCCTCCCCAAGTCCACTGATAGGGGAGGTCTTCCTCTCCTTCCTTCTGATCCTAACCTATCAGGTCTCATCAGGAGTGGCTGCATTGTCTTCCTCTGTGGCCTGGCTAGGCTGCTCCCCTCTCAGGGGAAGGTGATCAAAGAGTAGGCCAATCAGTTCATGTCAGAGACAGTCCCTGTTCCCATTACTATGGAACCCACTTGGACACTGAACTGCCATGGGCTACATCTGTGCAGGGGTTCTAAGTTATCTCCATGCATGGTACTTGATTGGCGTATCAGTCTCAGGAAAGACCCCTGTGCTCAGATTTTTTGGTTCTGTTGCTCTCCTTGTGGAGCTCCTGTTCTCTCCAGATCTTACTATTTCCCACTTCTTTCATAAGATTCCATGCACTCTGACCAACAGTTGGCCATAAGTCTTAGCATCTGCTTTGATAGTCTGCAGGGCAGAGCCTTTTAGAGGTCCTCTGTGGCAGGCTCCTAACTTCTTAAATTTTTTTTTCAGTGGTGATCTAGACAATGAGTTACCAAGATCTCTGAATATACTCAGGGTGAAGAGAAGTCTCCCAGGTGTGAATATTAACCGACAGGTGACCTAGGGCAGAGCTCTTCATGCCCGTAAGTTTAGAAACCATCTCAGTGGAAACTTTAGAATTATTATTTTTTTTTTTTTTAAAGAGAGATACTGGTGCCTATGGTGGCCAGAAGAGGGAGCTGGGTCTCACGGAGTTAGAATTTGGATGCTGGAACCAAATTCCAGTCCTCTGCCAGAGCAACAGGCTTTCATTGCTGACCCATCTCTCTAGCTCCCACTAAACACTGTATGAGGAAGCAGGTCTTCAGGCCATAGAAGTTGTTTCATTGTTCTTTATGTTTTCAGACTGACAACCCCCTTGGAGGGTTAGTCTGCACAAACACTGAGGGAGATCTTTTTCCCTAGACTAGAGAAAAGATGTTGTCTTGAGACAGAGTCTCTATGACCAGCCTTGGCTCGTTTGGAACTTGCTATGTAGACAAAGCTGGCCTCAGAATCATAGAGATCTTCCTGCCTCTACCTCCTGAGTGCTGGGATTAAAGGCGTGCACCACCATAGCTGTTGAAAGGGTTTTGAGGCAGCCATAGTAAACTTTGTCTAAAATAAGACAGCAGTGTTGTCTTTGTTTTCTGCTGTGTAACAGAGTATTCGAGACTGCAAATTTGATAAAGTAACAAGAACATGGTATGAATTTCTGCTCGGCTTCTGGTGAGGGCCTAGTGCTGTGTTAGACATGATGGAGAGCTGATGAGTCAGTGGACTCACGGTGGAGAGGCAGCATGAGGGAGGGGCTGGGCTTCCTTTACGTCTCACGGCCTTCTCCTTTGGTAATTAACCTGATCTCTGGAGAAGCACACTGATCCTTCTTACAGACCTATTCACCTCTGAAAGATCTAACCTTCCAATACTACCTTAATGCAGACCAGTTTTCCAACATTAATTTTGGAGAACACACAAAGTACCACAGCTATCAACCCATCAGTCAATGAGAAGAAAGCTCTGAGTGGATCACAGATGTAGCACACAAGTGAATTAGGCTTTGAACTTGAAAACAACATGGTACTATTAAGAAAGCCTATGAAGCAGACTGAATTTGGTCCTTTGTTGTTACTTAACAAGTTATTTGTATGATCCTAGTCAGATCAAGTATCCCCCATCTATTTGCACCTCTAAAATAAGGAGGATGTTATCTTGCAGGTCTGAGGTCCTGCTTCTAATGAAGGCCTAAGAGACCCTCAGTGCCCACACGCCCACAGGAAAGTCTCAGTTGTGGTTACTCTAGTGGATTCTAAGCTGGAGATTTTTTCTAAAGACATCCAACAACTTCTCAGATAAGAGAAGACTTGCAGGTGCAAAAGCCCCAACCCTGATCCAGCCTATCCATGAGACTATTCTAGGACATTTGTTCTCCAGGGAAATATTCCTGGATGAACTGAAGCTGATATATCCAGCAGGTGCCAGCACAGGCTAAGCATTCAGAAGGGCTGTCTGGTTTGACTTTCACATCCTTCCATCCCTCAGTGTGACTCATAAAAGCCCAGACTTCCTTTCCTTTCATTCTGTCTCCCACAGATTTTTTTTTTTTTTTTTTTTGGCTTGTGACTCTGAGCCTGGGAAAAACACTCCTGCTTGTACTGCCAGGGGTCAATGAAGACTGACCTCTTGTAAGGAGACCTGGTCAAAAACCATGATCAGTGACTACATTTACACGGTGCTTTACGGTTTGCGGACTATGTTCTTAACCAGTAGCTCATTCGATAACTGCCCTGGTGAAGCAGCGTGAGGTGAAGGGCTGGACTCTGGAGTCTCTAGGTCACTTTCAGATTCTCAGCTCCACTTAGACAGATTGTCTTTGACAAGTGACAGGTTGTTTTTGACAACGGCACATCACAGACTTAAGTTGCAAGTACTCACTCTCTAGAAATGGTTCATGGATGCTTAGCTCGTTAATACCATTAGTTCATTTTCTGTTTTCCTTTTGTGCTAAATCAAACCCAGAGATTTCTACCTGCTAGTCAAGCTCTCTAGCACGAAGCCACATCCCTAGCTTTCATGCTGTCATTTTTATCTCACTTATTTCACCAAGTGACTTCAGCTGTTCCCAGAATAACTGGCTTCCCCTAACAGGTCAAGCATCACTCTCTTCCTGTATGCGCTCCCATTATCCCTTACAGCTCCTTTCTCCACACTCTTCCCAGCTGCTCGCCTATTCAAAGCTGGTACTGGGATTTCATTTATACTGTTTGGAATACTCACCACCTCCTCTGTCCTAGTAATTCTCCACCATCTTTCCAGTTGACCCACTGTTGCTTGTCCCCATGCTCCTGGTTTGTTTTCTTCACACTCTGGTTGCAATGGTTTTGAGGACTGAGGTGGTACCTTTCCCTGTGGCTTTTCTCTTCAGACTGAATGTTCCCTGATGCTAGAGACTGTGTGCGTCTAGGAAGTACCACATACACTTGCGGGGTACTGTGTAAGTGCGGGTCTGAACGCATATATGTTGTAGAATCTGTAAGTGCAGCTAACATCACCACAGGAGAGCACTGAGCTACTGATCTCAGAGGCTGTGAAGAGCCCAGGTTCCCACGCCCACTCCCCACATTCCCTGGGAACTGCCTCTAAGGCCACCAAACATCGTTGGGTGATATTTTAGACAAAAAGACAAAAGCTATTCATATGAATGAACCAGATTTCATATTTACAGTCCAGCACCGACTGCCAGTGGCCCCATGCAGCCAGTGTGCAAAGGCCTGCTTTGAATGTATCAGAAAAGACGAAATTACAGTATGACTGCCTTTGATGTCCCGTCTGTTTCGTCTTCCCAAATAAAAGGGAAACTGGCTCCAGGCTGATTTTTAAATGGCAAAAATAGACTAAATTCCAACCCTTAAATTATCAAAAGTGCCACATACTTGACAGGCAGCTGAGCAGAGAGCAGAAACCACCAAGTCAGTAATTAAATGAGCTTAAGTCAGATTAACAGAGACAGACATTCTTGTCTGGCGGTCACAGTGAAGCAGAGGCCGAGGAGCCCTGGTTCTAGCTCTGGTGCCTGTGTGCGTCAGACTCAAGTTCTGATATATGACAACGGTTCCCCCATTTGTCCTCCTGGAAAGGCCCCAAGGCAGTGGTTCTCAACCTCCCTAACACCGTGACCCTTTCATACAGTTTCTCATGCGGTGCTGACCCCCAACCATAAAATTATTTTTGTTGCTACTTCATAACTGTAGTTTTGCTTCTGTTATGGACTGTAATGCAAATAGATGATACGCAGGATATCTGATATGCAACCCCAAAGGGGTCAAGACCCACAGGGTGAGAACCACTGCTCCAAGGGGTGGAAGGAGGGCCCAGGTCAAAGGTAGGGCATAAGGTAGGTCCGAAAGGAGTCAGGATGAGGCTAGGGGGCTGGGTCTTCTCCTCTTCAGAATCTGCTTCCAGATTCTGCAAGAGGCCATGGAAGATGTTCCTTTGTATAGACTGGTGCTTAGGAGCTCTTGTAATATTTTGACATAAATCATTATCTATTCACCCCCAAAATACTGAATGCTTACCACAGTGGCCAAAGCAAAGTCCGTAGAGAACCGCATGCTGGTGGTGGAAGGCAGACATAAAAAGTTAATAAATACATGATCCTCCAGGTGAGTGTAGTTGTCAGGGGCATAACTTCTGTGAAAGCAGGACGATGAGCAATGGGGGTACAGGCTGAGGAGAAGCAGAGGACATTGGAGTTGCTAGATGTGTCTCTACGCATGTGCGTGCACACACACGTATATACACGCATGTGAAAGACAGCGCTAATGATGGGTACTTTCCTCAGTCATTCTCCACTGAACCCATTGCCAGCAAGCCCCCGGGGATCATTCTGTGATCAGCCTCCTCAGTGATGAGTTTACAGGCAGCCATGGGCACACCTGGCTTTTTATTTCAATCTGAGTCTGGGGAGACAGAGCCCAGAGTCTCATGATTGTACTGCAAGCCCTTCACTGTCGAAACCGTCTCCTGAGCTCTGGAGTTGCTATTTAGTTTGGACACCAAAGGGAGGTTTCTCTGACAAGGTGATAATTGAACAGACAGCTAAACAGGGAAGAGAATTAAACCGAGCATAAAGAGTTGGGAAATGCTTAGCATGTCTTAGGGGAAGCAAAGGGTCTAGAGGAGCTAGATCAGGGCAAGCAAGGAGTGAGAGGTGGGAAGGCAAGGAAGTTGAAAAGAGATGGGGTTCAGACATCCGACATCCAGTGGATGCTGGCAGTTTTCCTCCGGTAACAATGAAGCCCTGAAAGATTTGGAACAGATACACCATGACTTTCAAGTGTCACTTGGGGTATGGTGTTGAGAGTGATGTTGAGGGGCTAAGATGGAGTGGGAGACCTGTCCTGAGACTCAGTATCAACCCCACAGAGCTGCTGCTGGGGTCAGACTTGAAAGCGGGCTGATGGAACTGGTTGATGGCTTGAATGGAGGACACAGGAGGAAAGGATGTAAGGACAGCAATAAGGATTTTAGCCTTTCCAGTTGGGAGGAACAGGTTTCGGGGGATGTACATCAAGTTGTTGTCTTTGGTTTTGCTAATCTGAGGTACTCATGACACTGATGAGGGTGTGAGGGCTCTGAGTTGTTATCTCATCTGAAGATAGGGATGAAGGACAAAACTGATGCTAAAAGCCTTTGGTACAGTTGGAGCTGGGAACAGCTTGCAAGGACAATTCAGAATCTGATGGCTTAAGGATGAATGAGCTGGGCATGCTGGCATCAGGACAGCTCCAGGTAGCAGGCACAAAGGTCAATGCAGCAACTGGAAACTGCTTCAAAGTCCTGAGCACTTTTATGACACCCTTCTGGTGCCTTCCCTCCCACTGCCTCGGCTGGAAGAACAGAGTCACTGACCAGATTGATAACTTGGGCTTGAGCATCCCCACCCCCAAAGCCTGCTGGGAATAGCTGTAACGCCACCCGCTTCGGGGGATCGTTTGGCATCTTGTTTCTTCTTCCCAGCTCAAGTTTCCTTTCTCCTGTTTCAATTGTTCCTGGCTGCAAATAAAAGTTTCCCCTGTTTGTTTTCCCTTCTTTCTGCCCACTCTGTTCTTGGAGGGAGGGCAAGACAAGCATCTCACTGGAGAACAGACAATCTCAGTGCGGTTGTAACAGGTGCGGTGAGCAGCAGAGCTCAGCATCTTTCTGCTTAGAAAACACTGACATGCTATTGACACGAAGTACAAATCCTTTCATGGAATGAAGAAGGCAAAGCTCATGGAAAGTCTGCTCGCTGTCAGGGGATGCCACATGATGCTTTTGAATGGTTGCACGAGAGCCTGAAACTGGCGATGGAAAGCTGGTTTAGGGCTGCTGCTCTTAGTACACAGAGGTGAGACCAGATCACTTTGAAGGCCAATTGGTCCTTGCAAGATTCCTGAATCGCATCCTGGAGGAAAGCTCTTGATATATCTTTTTTTTTTTTTTCTAGTGAAGACATTACTATAATTTGGGGGGAAGAAGGCAGAGCTACAAATAAAGATGTTTTAGTCCATGTTCAACAACTTATTTTTGTTCATTCCCTTGAAGAGCACTTTCTTGGCCAGGTTCGAATCATAAACCAAGAAATTGAAGGGTATAGAATACTTGCCAAGCACAAAGGCTCCTGAGAGCCTTCTTGTCCTGCTTCTCATTTCCTGGTCCGACATAGCAATCTGGGCTGGTGATGGAGGGCCTAGTTCTGACATCACAGCTGGCTTGATTGGTGGATGTTAATGACCTGAAAGAAACCCCTGCTTTTAGCCAGGCGTAGGAGTGCACATCTGTAACACCTGTACCTGATAGATGCAGCAAGAAGATCAAGAGTTCAAAGTCTTCTTCAGTGATAGTGAGTTCTAGGCCTACACGTTAATCACATTCTTCCTAAGCAAGATCTGATTTCAGCAAGAGTGCAGAGGCTCAAATTCCTGGTGGTTTATTGGCTTTTCCTGTGAATCAAGGCAGGTCCACAGTTCATTAGGCCCTAGCCTGCTCAACATTCAACATCTTTGCTCTTTGCATCATGGATTTAGTTCTTGAACAACACAGGAAAAGAGATGAGGAGGGGATGGCAAGGCTAGGGTATATGCTGATTCAAATGGCCTCCTTGAAACCTCATAACATTTCTGTGGCATGGGTTGACTTACTGCTCAAGCATGAGGAAACTCAGTCATACAGAGATACTTTACAGAACATCCCACACCCTGTGCTAGGGTATCTAAGGCTCATTTCTTCAACATTAGAATAAATGATTTCTTTTTCCTTGTGTTCAGGGTGAATGTAACACCTACTGCAACTGACATATGCCTGTCCCGTCCCTTGGTATGTGTAGGTTTCCTGCTACTAGGCCCCAGAGCAGAAGAGTTTTCTTTTGCTTCTTTTAAAATTAGGTATATTAATTATACCAAATGATGGGTCGCATTATGACATTTTCATATATGCACTTATATAATGCATTCCTATAGTATTTACCCTGTGACTGTCCTTATTTTCTATGCATGGCACTGATCTTTTTCCTCTTCCCAAATAGTCTCCAGTTTGCTTTCATTTCCTTCCTTTCTTCTCCCTCCCTCCCTCCCTCTCTTCCTTTCTTTCTCCCCAATCTCTCTCTCTCTCTCTTTTAATGTGACCCAATGATTTTAACAAGGGTTGCTTTCAGGAGCATGGTGAAGGATTATTTACTAGGGCATGCCATCTTACCAGTATCTACATCACTGAGAAAAATGCTCCCTTCTACCTTAGAACCCCTCAGCTGCCTACAGATCTTCAGTTAGAGATGGGGCCTTGTGGCCCATACTCATGGCAGGATAGAATGTTGATGGGCTCAGTCTTGTACAAATCTTTATTTTTAGTTTTCTTATTTACTTTTTATTCACAATCATAAACTTAACTCTGAAATCCAGCTAGACTTGGAGGGGAATGAGGAAAATATGGAACCCAAAGAATTTCAGTGAGAGCAGAGATTACAGGGTGCTTCGAGCAAATGGGGTGGGGATGCTTTCCTGAGCTACAGAAGGAAGGGTTTGGTGGGTAAGATACCCACAAGTCAAAAGAACTAGAGTTGTCCACAGTTAGAAATTGTGATCTTCTTGCTGGTCTTGCCATTCCTGAATCCAAAATGCTCCCTGGTTTTCACGATGTTCATGCCTTCATTCACCTTCCCAAAGGCCACATGCGTGCCATCCAGCCCCTCAGCCTTGGCAGTGCAGACAAAAAACTGGGAACCATTTGTGTCTAGACCAGCATTTGCCATGGATGCGATGCCAGGACCTCTATGCTTTAGGATGACGTTCTCAGCCTCAAATTTCTCCCTGTAGATGGACCTGCTGCCAGTGCTATTATGGCGTTTGAAGTCACCGCCCTGGCACATGTATCCTGGAATAATTCTGTGAATGGAGGAACCCTTATATTCAAATCCTTTCTCCCCAGTGCTCAGAGCACGAAAGCTCTCTGCTGTCTTTAGAACTTTGTCTGCAAACAGCTCGAAGGAGACATGGCCCAAGGCCTGGCCATCGGCCTCAATATTGAAGAACACGGTGGGGTTGACCATGGTTGCAGCAACTGGCGACAGGGCATCTGCAAAGCCCTTGTACAAATCTTATGTAGGCAATCTCAGCTGATGTGAGTTCATGAGTGTATGGTATAGATTGTTTTGATTCTCCTGCCCTCATCCACTCCTTTTCCTTGATAACAAGGCAGATCTACTTGCCCAGAACATAGTTACTTGGCCACACTTAGCTCAAGGAAGATTGATGTGTTAAATGGGCCATTTCTACCCTTAAAAATACGTTTTCAGATTATGAGACTGATGTGCTGCCTAGTGCACTAAGGAGGTGTCTCAACCAGCCTTGACATCAGGGTTTGTGCCTAATCTTATTGTAACTTGTCATGCTACATTCCATTGATATCACTGGGAGGCCTGCTCATTTCCAAAGGGAAACAAAGGAGAATCGGATCTGGAGTTGAGGGGAAGTAAGACAGGGAACTGGGAGGAGTGGGGGAGGGCAGGATGCAGTCTGGATGTATTGTATGAGAGAAGAATAAATAAAAATTAAAGAATTATTCTTTGAAAGTTTCATGTATTTATACAATGTATCTTGATCATGTTCATCTACCAGTCCCTACACCCAAATTCTTGTAGCCTCTAACCCCCCTCTCTGCTAATGTCATGTCTGTTTTTGTTTGTTATTAATAACTCCTTGAGTCCAATTGGTCCTGCCCATAGATGCGGGTGTGTGGCCATCCACTGGGGCATGAACAAACTTCTAGAAGTGTTGAAGATTATTAATATATTTAATATTGATTTATCTTTTAGTTAAACAGTGGCTGTTCCTAAACCAACTGTATACCCAAATTACCACACAGAAACTAGGATTTATTTAATTAACCTAGAGCACAATGCTGGGCAATAATTACTCCATCCTAAACTCCAAGCCCTCAAAGCTTCCTCCCATTCAGATTTCCCACAGTATACTTGCTTTTTGGTCCTATCTTAGGTCTAGTTCATTTCTCCTGATGTTTCCCAGTTCTCTCCTCTTGAATCTCTCCCCCCACTTCTTCTTTCTCCTCCCCTCTGGACCAGCATGTCCCACCTTATTCTCTCCATTGCTCAGCACTGGCTGGTTGTCTTATTGAAATTGCAGAGAACAAATGGTGGCATGTTTACACAAACTTGAGATGCTTATTCTAAGCATCACAATGTAATGTCTGCATTGAAACCAGAGAGTGGGGTAGAGAAATCGGCATTTGAATGAGCAAGGGTAAATTGTATACATTCCACAAGAACATTATACCAACAAAAAAGAGTCCAAATAAGAATGGCTCTCTTTACTTCAGCTGCCATCAACTGCCAACAGCTCCTCTTGCAGCGGTGGAGTCTCAGGGTCCCCTCCCCCATTTATGCTAAAATTTTAACTAGTAACCACAGCTGCTGGGTGCTGTGCATCAGCCATGTTAGGTCCATAACCCAGTGTTACACAGATCTCCTCCATCTCTAGCTCTGGCATTTCTTAATCTCCCTATTATATGAAGTTCCTTGAACCATACATAGATGATGACAGCTTGGTATAGACAACTCACCCACAACTGAGCATTCAGGGTTATACTTTGCTCAGTATAGCACTGCCCTTGTCACTTCGCCAGTTAAGAATGGGAGGAGGTCCTCCCCTATCAGTGGACTGGGGGAGGGGCATGGGAGGAGATGAGGGTAGGGACTACAGCTGGGATACAAAGTGAATAAATTGTAATAAACAAAAAAGTGTATTAAAAAAACAAACAAACTACTACTGTATTTACTACAGCCCACCGTAGGAAAAAGCGTTTCTGAACAAAGCTGAGAACAGCATAGATCTATGGCTATAAACAAATATTTAGACTTCAGTTTGACTGCATAACCACTGTGGTAATTTGAATAAAAATGCCCCCCTTAGGCCCACAGGAAGTGGCGCTATTAGAAGGCGTGGCCTTGTTGGAGTGGGTGTGGTCTTACTGGAGGAAGGGTGTCACTGGGGGGGGGGGGGGCAGGCCCTGAGGTTTAAGAAGCTCAATCCAGGCCCATTGTCATTCTTTCTTCCTGTTGCCTGCCTGATCCAGATGTAGCGCTCTCAGCTCCTTCCCTCCCCTCCAACCCCTCCCAATCCTGCACCACATCTGCCTGCATGCTGCCATGCTTTCTGCAATGATGACAATGGACTAACCTCTGAGCTGTAAGCAAGCCCCAATTAATTTTTTTTTCTTTATAAGAATTGCTGTGGTCATGGTGTCTCTTCATAGCAATAGAAACCGTAACTAAGACAACTACCTAGCAAAACAATAGTAGGATTCTCCCTAGGGCCTAAGATCTCCCCAGCCGTGGACTTTTGGCCAGGTGTAAAGTATGAGGCATGAAATTCTTCCGAGAATCAGGTCTCATATCCAAGCA
The DNA here is from genome assembly GCF_907164565.1 of Psammomys obesus. NCBI lineage: Eukaryota > Metazoa > Chordata > Mammalia > Rodentia > Muridae > Psammomys > Psammomys obesus. The sequence continues at coordinate 12,770,184 of NW_026589732.1, read as the reverse complement.
GAAGGCAGTTGGTTATCTCCATAGACATCATACCAGTGGGCGCTTGTTTCAAGCAGGCCAGAGATTGTAACATGCAGAGTTAAGTGCCGGGTTAGACCCTTGAAGTCTTTTTTTTTTTGTTTGTTTGTTTGTTTTGGTTTTTAAAATTTTTATTAATTACACTTTATTCATTTTGTATCCCCCCATAAGCCCCTCCCTCCTCCCCTCCCGATCCCACCCTCCTTCCCCTTTCTGCATGCATGCCACTCCCCAAGTCCACTGATAGGGGAGGTTCTCCTCTCCTTTCTGATCTTAGTCAGTTCTCATCAGAAGTGGCTGCATTGTCCTCTACTGTGGCCTGGTAAGGCTGCTCCACCCTCAGGGGGAGGTGATCAATGAGCAGGCCAATCAGATTATGTCAGAGGCAGTCCCTCTTCCCATTACTAGGTAACCCATTTGGACACTGAACTGCCATGGGCTACACCTGTGCAGGAGTTCTAGGTTATCTCCACGAATAGTCCTTGGTTGGAGTATGAGTCTCTGGGAAGTTCCCTGTGTTCAAATTTTCTTGTTCTGTTGCTTTCCTTGTGGAGACCCTGTCCTCTCCAGCTCTTACTGTTTCCTACTTCTTACATAAAATTCCATTCACTCTGCCCAACAGTTGGCCATCAGGCTCAGCATCTGCTTTGATAGTCTGCAGGGCAGAGGCTTTCAGAGGCCCTCTGTGGTAGGTTCCTAGTTTGTTTCCTGTTTTCTTCTTCTGGCTTTCAGAAGCCCTCTGTAGAAGGTTCGTAGGTTGTTTCCTGTTTTCTTCTTCTTCTGATGTCCATCCTCTTTGCCATTCAGGATGGGGATTGACCGTTTTAGTTAGGGTCCTCTCTCTTGCTTAGTTTCTTTAGATGCACAGATTTTAGTGGGTTTGTCCTATGTTGTATGTCTATATGAGTGAGTATATACTGTGTGTGTCTTTTTGCTTCTGGGACAACTCACTCAGGATGATCCTTTCCAGGTCCCACCATTTACCTGCAAATTTCATGGTTTCCTTATTTTTCATTGCTAAGTAATATTCCATTGTGTAGATGTACCACAGTTTCTGCATCCATTCTTCAGTTGAGGGGCATCTGGGTTGTTTCCAGCTTCTGGCTATTACAAATAAAGCTGCTACAAACATGGTTGAGCAAATGTCCTTTTTGTGTACTTGAGCCTCTTTTGGATATATGCCTAGGAGTGGTATGGCTGGATCTTGGGGAAGCGCTATTCCTAGTTGTCTGAGAAAGTGCCAGATTGATTTCCAGAGTGGTTGTACAAGTTTACATTCCCACCAGCAGTGGAGAAGGGTTCCTCTTTCTCCACAACCTCTCCAGCATGTGTTGTCACTTGAGTTTTTTATCTTGGCCATACTGATGGGTGTAAGGTGAAATCTCAGGGTTGTTTTGATTTGCATTTCCCTAATGGCTAATGAGGTTGAGCATTTCTTTAAGTGCTTCTCTGCCATTCGATATTCCTCTACAGAGAATTCTCTGTTTAGCTCTGTTCCCCATTTTTTAAGTGGATTTCTTGGTTTGCTGCTTTTCAGCTTCTTTAGTTCTTTATATATACTGGATGTGAGTCCTCTGTCAGATAATGGGTTGGTGAAGATTCTTTCCCAATCTGTAGGCAGTCGCTTTGTTTTGATGACGGTGTCCTTTGCTTTGCAGAAGCTTTTCAGTTTCATGAGGTCCCATTTATTGATTGTTGCTCTTAGAGCCTGTGCTGTTGGTGTTCTGTTCAGGAAGTTATCTCCTGTACCAATGAGTTCTAGGGTATTCCCCACTTTTTTTTCTAGCCGATTTAATGTGTCTGGTTTTATGTTGAGGTCTTTGATCCACTTGGATTTCAGTTTTGTGCAGGGTGATAAGTATGGATCTATTTTCATTTTTCTACATGTAGACATCCAGTTCGACCAGCACCATTTGTTGAAGATGCTATCTTTTTTCCATTGTATGGTGTTGGCATCTTTGTCAAAGATCAGGTGTCCATAAGTGTGTGGGTTTATTTCTGGGTCCTCTGTTCGGTTCCATTAATCCACCATTCTGTTTCTATGCCAGTACCATGCAGTTTTTAAAACTGTTGCTCTATAGTACAACTTAAGATCAGGGATGGAGATACCTCCAGAAGATATTTTATTGTAGAGGATTGTTTAATCAATTCTGGGTTTCTTGTTATTCCATATGAAGTTGAGAATTTTTCTTTCCAGGTCTGTAAAGAATTGTGTTGGTAATTTGATGGGAATTGCATTGAATCTGTAGATTGCTTTTGGTAAGATGGCCATTTTTACTATGTTAATCCTGCCAAGCCATGAGAATGGGAGATCTTTCCATCTTCTGATATCTTCTTGAAGTCTCTTTTTTCTTCCAGCAGCCCCTGAAGCACCTCCTCCCACTTCCGGCATTACCTAAGCGACGTAGCCGAGAGTGAGTTGTTAATTCAAGGTAGATTTCTCTACGTACCGGCGACTTTAGCAATACTGCCTTACCAGCTAGAGCAATGCAATACCCTGTGTTTGTTATTTTGTGTTTCCGGGGCCTCCCTCACCGGTAATTCATAGAGAGGTGACCCATGGCTGGCACTGGGAATTTTATTAAATCATCCATCTCTTCTGTGAGAAGTGTTCTTAGCACCTCAGGCCCCTACCCTTAGCACTTGCTGCAGGGTATCAGTGACATGATGGGCCCACCTGGAGAAGCGCTGCGCGGAACGTGAGCATCAGCTACTTCCCGCTTAAACTTAAGTATCTGTCTTTACATTTCGCTATTATTGTTATTATTTAGCCAGCAACCTTTTGTTTTTTAAGAAACTGAAAATTTGGGCACTTTCCAAATACTTCTGGAGTTGTTTTCCACAGGAAATGTGAGCGCACACATTTAATTTTACCTAAATGAAGAAACATTTCAGAAAAGCAGATCTACTGTGGATATAGGTGAGAATGAATAAATGAATAAAATGACTTTTTTTTTTTTTTAAATCAGGAAAAAGGTAATTTCTTATGGTTTTACTGGGAGCTGGTTTAAACTAGTTGAGCCCACTGTTACTTGAAGTTCAGATGTCCTCCGGGGGCAGCCTTCTGGCCTTTCCTTGTGTGTGTGGGGCAGCAGAGCAGTTGATTAGCCTCACGTACATTCTTGTGTTTAGTTCTAATTATTTATGAGCTTGAAAACACAGGGTTTTCTTCTGAATCAGAGTTAATACCCCCAAATAAATGGAAATGTTTGACTTTTATGCACTCAGTTTGTGTCTCTGTCATATAAATTACGACAGAATCCAAGGTTAATTAATTACCTTGACACTTTGAATTTGAATCAGGAACTTTTTACCTAAGCAGGGATAAAGTGCTTTCTGCAATGTCGCTGTAAATGGAATTTTCTTTTTCTTTTTCTTTCTTTCTTTTTTTTTTTTTTTCTGAATCATTGGGTTATTTCTATCAGGTCAGCTCTATAGAGCACAATAGGAAAACTTTTAACCCTCTGAATTAAAAATATCAATAGTTAGGAATGCTTTCTAGAATCCCTTTCCATGGATTTTATATCAGTGCCTTGTAGAGCTAAGGCTGATTTGCCACATATTTGAATAACAAATTTGTTTTGATTCTTTATTGCTTTCTTCTCCCCTACCTTCTCCTCCAGTATTTGTTTGTTTGTTTGCTTGTTTATTGAGTCTTGTTATGTATCTAAGACTGACCTGGTACTTGTTATGTAAGTAACCGACTTTGAACACAACCTCTTGCCCCAGCCTCCCTCCTCAACTCCTCCAAATGCTGGAATTGCAGATCCATCCCACTGTGCCTAACTAAAGATTCAGAATACAGTTAAATGTACATTCAGAAACATAACATATAGTATAGCTTGAATTTTTACAAATTCCCACCCGTGTCGTTAAGACTCAAAATAAGAAACATAAACACCGTTAGGACCCTAGCAGGTTTCCTCACTTCTCCTTGAAGTTTCTTCACACAGCTGTGCTTTTCATTAGGCACGGGGAGAAAAACTCTTCTTTGTCTCCATCAATTTTCAGTATTACCCAGAAGTAAGTGCGGCCTACTAAAGGTGAAGCCGTTCCTTGACTTATTCTGGTAAAAACAGCAATAACAACGTGTGTAAAGATCTTCCGCTGTGTTTTTCGTATTCTATCACTGTTTTCTCATGTGTTTTCCCATATAACTTTGCATCCACTACTGCGGTTTGGTTCCCATTCACCACAGGATACAGGAAGAGTGGTGATTGGGGGTGGGGCACACGGCCAACAGCCCAACTCAGCCAGTTTCCCACCTAAGACAGAGAGAGGTTTGGTGCAGTGAAGGTGTGTGACTCTCATCTCTCCAGACTGTTGAGCAGGCCTCAGAGGCCTTGAGAATCCCTGGAAGATTAGAATGAAAAGGGAGTGTTTGCATCATTCAAAAAGACATGCTAGCTATTAGGAACCCACAACAGGACCGGAGGAAAACCAGCATCCGCTAGTTCACTCTGGTCACTTTGCTTTGTCAAGCACAGTGTGGACATGAAGGATACGGACATGTGGGATTTTATTGTAAGTCTCGCTTGGTCCTTAAAGCCTAGAGAGGACAGGAAATTCATACATCAGTGGAAGATAGTTAAAACATCACAGAGACAGCTAATGACTCAATGGGAGTTATAGGCTCCTATAGTTGTATGTTTTGTCCCAGATGGTGGAACACTGGGGTGGACTTTGAGGATTCAAAAGCCCACACAAGCTCTTTTTTTTTGCCTTGAATCTGCAGACAGGATGGAGCTTATGACTCCAAAGCCATGCTTGCCTGCCTGCTGCCATGTTCCCTACCATGATGTTCATGGACTCACTCTTGATGCTGTAAACAAGGCCCCAACTAATTTTTTTTTTTTTAAATAAGTTGCCTTGGTCATAGTGTCTTTTCACAGTAATAGAAAAGTAACTAAATCAGTGGTATCTATAATTGTCTGTTGCAAAGAGGAGCTTCTTGAATGAGGGGTAAGAGACATACTTATCCTGCAAAGCTGGTTCATCAGCTGTGGGCCCAGAGCTTGCCATCTTATATTTTTGAGACAAGGTCTGCTTTGGCTGGACCAGCTGGCCAGGAAGACCCAATGATTCACCTATCTCTGGCTCCTGGGCCCCATTTCTGCGGTTATAGATGTGTGCTGTCCTGCCTAGCTTTTCCATGGCATTTGGGTCCTCCCGCTTGCACATAAGGCACTTTACCCACTGCGCCATCTCCTCAGTCCAGTTATAACCACGGTGATGCTTTCCTTCCAGACCCAGGCCAGATGTTCTGGGATGTGATTGTGTCACAAACATAGAACTCAAACCGTGCTGTGCTGAGTCAGTAGACTGGTGTAAGCTGGTCTTCCTCTCTTCCTCCACTCTGGAGCTTCCCTTTGCCTCTTCAATTATTTTTGTCTTCTGCTGAAAACAGGCCTTTAAGAAGCTTTTAATTTCATATTAAAGACTCAACTCAAACATTACCTCTTTAGGGCATGGGAATGGCTCTAGCACATGGGTTCTCAACCTGTGGTCATGACCTATTCAGAAACCCTGTATCTTCAAAAATTACATTACGATTCATAACAGTAGCTAAAGAACAGTTATGAAGTAGCAATGAAAATAATTATATGGTTGGGGGTCACCATAACATGAGGAATTAAGGAGCACAGCATTAAGAAGGTTGAGAATCACTGCTCTAGCTGTTAAATGTGTTTTATATCTTGGTTGATGAATTTGTAAACATTTATACAATGGAACACAAATTGTGGGCAGGTTTTGATATGTATTTATATTCCAACAAAAAAGTTTATTTTACAGAAGTCACTACCTCCAGTGGAAAGTGTTTGGTAAAATAACCTCAAGTGGACTGCGATAATTGGCTTGGCCAAGTTGTTGCTCTGCTCTGTGCTTGCCTGAGCATGGCTGTGACTTCCGCAGTCATGGCTGCCATCATGAACCCTCTGTGGCCAGAGGTGTAGAGGAAAGATCAGTTTCCAGTGTTTGCTACAGTTTCTTCTGGAGGCCTCCCAGGCAGCATCTTCCTTTAGCACCTCTTCTTCTCCCAGGAGGCTTTTAGACACAGTTCATGGGAACATTTGTCATCTGTCAGATACTCCCTGACACAATCATGTGTGCCCCAGAGGCCTGACTCCCATCCAGCACTCAGCTGCGTCTCTCTCTCTCTCTAGGGAGCTCCACGGCCTGAACGTGCTTCACCATGCAAGGCAGGGTCTTGAACTGGGAGCCCTCACCTCTTATGTTCAGTGCTTTTTAAATTTTTTTAAAATCCTCAAAAGCTGGTCAAGTAGTGTCCCTACAAGAGCAGTTATTAATTCCACAGATTGGGGGAGAAAGACCACCAACTCAAATCATCGTGGCCAAATTAATTAAAGCAAGCTTTTTTATTCATATACCCTAGTCACCTCTCCCTAAAGGCAAGGTTCAAGAGATTAGCATTGGACATGGGTAAGTTAAGGGTTTTATAGTTAAGGAATAGAGGGTTTCCAAATGGGGGATTTGGCAGGCAAATTGGTGGGGCTACAGAAGCAGAACATAACAGCCTCTTGAAATAAAGACATGGTTGAAAGATGGTCATATCAAGAGGGGCATAGTGGGTATGACAAAGTAGTCATAACAAAGGGATCGTAATAACCTTTTAAAACAAAGACATGGCTGCCATTTCCTGGAACAGGCTGTTCAGAATTATTTGTAGTTAAGGTAACAGGTGGGGCGTAGCCCAGTCCTTGAGAAACAGGTTTAAGCACACACAGGAATGAATCTAGTTTGTATTCACTATAAGCCAGCTTTCGAGTCTAAGTTGGAAGCAGGCTGGTTTATCACAGGCATAGCCTGCAGGGAAGCCACCTCGTGGGAACTTCCTGGGGAGTGGGACTACTCCTCAGTACGTTCCTGTGAGCCAGGATGGGAGAAGCCTCCGGGCTCCTCTTCAGCCCCTCTGACCAACATCTGGCTCCTGTAATGTATCTGCAGGGCCACTCCAGGGGATCTTTCTAAAATACCAGCCCACACTGTTTTCAAAAGAACTAATGCTTGCTGCTCACTTGGTGGCCAGGTTCTTTACCATGACTGACAAGGTCCTCCATGACATCAGCACTCTCCTTTCCCTGTCACCTGTGTTCCTGGTCACTCTGGGATACTCTAGTTCCACATAGGAGCCTGTGCCTTCCCTTATAGCATGTTTTCCATCCCTCTCCCCATTCCCTTTGCTGTCTCCTCTAAGTCCCCTCCTCTAGAAGCCCTTTAACCTATCACATACAGGTTCACTACCCAGACTGTGTCCCTGGCAGCTGCACAGGGTCTGGCTTAGAGTTCACCTCAGGGATTGGTTGTTTGTTAGGTGAGAGAAAGCCTGTCTCTCCACAGGCTCAGGCGTTTTCCTGGTAAAGCACCTTTACCATCTTATTTGCACAACAGGGAGTTGCCTGTTCGTGAGAGATCATCAAGGCTCCTTAATCCTCCTTTGTTACTGAATGATGTCAGGCGTCACTGTGTGTTTGAGATGTCTGCTTATAAAATAATCCAAAGATAACACTTGCCACCTCCTCCAAAGTTCACAACAGCGTATTTATTTTCTAACCCTTTAGTACAATCGCACACTGGGAAGAAACAGAAGCAAAAGAAAACAAAACCCTAAACTGAAGACACAGGGATTCACTCAGGGAATCCAAGGGCTCTTAGACCCTCAGAGAAGTATGCAAGAGAGTTTTGAGTAGTCTGGGAAGGGTGATTTTCCTTCCTTGTGGGACTGAAGGTACCAGGACACCATATCTGGCTGTCTATGGGGAGGCCATTGGCAATAAGGTCGTTTAGCCTAAGCCATCATCACTAACCTGCCCTTAAAGCAACACGGGAGCTGTAGAGGGTGGCAGTGGGTAGGGCAGAGGTGATAAGTAAGGGTGGGAGGGGTCTTCTTGCTTAAAGAGGCAGTTAGGAGTCCCAAGTCTCTGGCTTGTATCATTGATGACTCTCCCGTGCTAGGAATGGCTGGTGCTAGCTTTTTATAGCGATAGCCACTTCCCACTCTCTCCCTTTCTAGCCCTCGGCAACTACTAATCTGTTTTCCGGCTCCATAATTTTGTCATTTCAACAACGTTATGTAAATGGACTCACATAGCACCGACTTTTTGAAATTGTCCTTGTCACTCGGCACATTGTCCTTGAGATTCATCTAGGTTGTTGGTTGTGTTTTATTGCCACGGAGCATTCTGTGTTCTGGACGTACCATCATTTCTTGAGTAGTTCTGTTAAATAACATTAGGAAGGACCTGTGTAAGGCAACTATTCTGTGTTGTCACATTTTGAATCTGAAACATCTTCCAAAGGTCTGTGTGTTAAAGACTTGGTCTCCGGCCCTGTGGTGCTGTCAGGAAGTGGTGGAGCATTTGGGAGGTAGGGCCTCCTGGGGGGTTTAGAGTGAGCCAGTCATGACATTGAAAGGGGTTGTGGGATCGTGGTTTCTCTCTCTCTGTTTTGCAGTCACTATGAGGTGAAGAGGCTTCCTTGACAACACGCTCCTGCTATGACATTCTATGCTGCCAGAAGCCCAAAATAATGGGACCAATTGGTTACACAAAGAAAACTCCAAAATCTGAGCCAAAGGTTCTTGAACCTTTTCTCTTTTTCATTTATTTGTATCATATATTTGTTAGAGCAATGGAGAATTGTCTGACATATAGGTCTTGTTCATGGAAGACGGAATCTGCCTTTTTTTCTAAAGGGCATGGACTGAATGCATACACATGCAAGAGAGGACACATAAGGCCACTGAGTGACGGGGGGGGGGCAGCTACGTCAATGTCAGTCTTACAGAGCCACAGAAAGATGTCAGCATTAGGGGTAAGTGGATAAAGGATTCTTCTGTATTTCTGGTGCTCTGTCCTCCCCACCCCTCTTTGATGTTGGAGAATGACTGTAGGGCCTTACTCCACCACAGTCCCTTCTGTAATGTTGTTTATAACTGCCTGTAAATCTATACCTTATAAAAAGTCCTTGGTGAAATTCATCAAAGTCACAACAGTAACTGGAAGTTTAATTTCTTTTCTTTTTTCTTTTTTTTTGAAGACAATGGTTTCTCTACCCAAAGCAACCATAAATAAATTCTAAATGGAACTTTTGGGGAAGTTTACCAAGATGGCTTCAGAGCAGACCAACTTTACACAGCACGTTAAAGCACCAGGCAGTGACAGCCACTCTGGAGGAAAAGTGGAAGGAAAAGGCCAAGGTCCGCTGCCGGAAGAAGCATCAGCTCTTGAGGCTGCAGAAACCAGCAGAGAAGAACTCGGAGAAGAAAATCAGCAAGTTCACAGAAGTCCTCAAGACCGATGGACTCCTGGTGTGAGACCAAGAAAGACTGTTTGTGCCTCAAAAAAAAAAAAAAAAAAAAGCCCTTGGTGGAACTTCTTAGACTGGAACGAGGACCCTGCTCTGGGGCAGGAGGCCAACCACATGTTTGGGTCTGTCCCACCCATCACCAATTTTTTCTCTCCTTACTCTGGCTGGAGTTATTTTTAACATTTTCATCATACTGTGTTTTTGTTTTTTAACCTGCTTTATTTTTTTAAGTCTTAAAGTATATCTTTTTATAGTATAGATTTTCTTTTGTGTATATGTATGTTGTTTGTTCACATTTGTGCTAGTGTGTGTGTATGCACGCGCTAGCACATGCATGTGGGCGTGGAGGCCTGGGGTTGATGTTGGATGTATTCTTCCATCACTATCTGTCTTCTGTGCTGAGAGGCAGGTCTCCTGCAGAACCCAGAACTTACTGGTTTCCTTCCCAGGGCTTGCTGGGGTTATGGGTGAATACTGCTGCACCTGTCTTTTTATCTGGGTGCTGGAGAATTGAACTTAGATCCTTATGCTTGCACAGAAAGCCCAACTCCCTGGCCCTTCTCATTGTGGTTTTTGCTTGAGTTTTTACCTTAGGTGGGCACAAATACCTGTAGGTATTAACTGTAACCATCGTTGTCTATAAATTGTGACCATTATGGTCTGTTTCCTCTAGAGTTAGTCCACTCTCTAAGCCATCTCGGTTTTCATTCTCAGCGACCAGCATTTAGTGCTCTTTGGAAAAGGCAGTGTGGAACTGGAGGGAAGTGGATCTTCTCTGGCTTCCATAAGCTTTCCTGCAGGGACAACTGGGCAGAAGCAGAGTCAGACTCCAAGAGGCACTGGGTGGATTTCCCTGGGTTGGCCTGTTAGAAGAGAGTGAGGGTGCCTTTCAGCTCCCAGAGGATCAGGCTGCCAAGGTTTTTAGCCTGGCAGGAGGGCCCTCCTCCCAAATGTCCCTAGACCACTCCTGACTCGGATTGTTTCTTTGTTCCTTCCCAGCCAGTTTTCCTACCTAACTGAGCCCAAATTGCTGAAAACAAACTTTCTTAGGGTTGTTCGCGTCCTGCTGGGTATCAACTTTCTGTAAAACCAAAATTGCTGCTTAGTCTAGACCTGTACGCTCATTGTTCTATTTTAAGAGGAGCCCCAAGTTCACTCCAGCACAGCGGTGGCCTCAGTTCCACAAAGGCCTGCCTTCCACGCAGCACCCTTTCTCAGCCGTGCCGCCCTTGTTCAGCGTGTCTGTTTTGAGTGGTATCTGAACAGACCTCCGCTGCTCTAGTCCTGTCTGGGGTAACAGTGAAGACAGAAATAGCGCTTTCAAAGTGAGAGAAGAGAAAAGTAGCACAGAAAAGCAAACCTGAGACCTGAGGGTGGTCACCAAAAAGCCTTAGTCACAGAGGGCTGGGGTCCCCAAGCCGTCTTTCCCTCAGATTCCATGGGTAGCACTTGGCTCTCCTTTCCTGTCTGTATTTCCTGCCTGTGTTGGAAGCATTTCCTTCTGTCATTGTTTCCCTTGGGACAGTGGTGTTGCCTAACAACTGGCTATCTAAAAAAACAAAACAAAACAAAACAAAGCAAAACCAAAACACACACACACACACACACACACACACACACACACACACACACACACA
>NW_026589732.1:12732208-12759192 GCF_907164565.1 Psammomys obesus | reverse complement strand
ACACACACACACACACACACACACACACACACACACACACACACACATCAAAATCGTGCAGTTTGCTTGTATCCATAGTGTCAGCTCCTAGGTTGTTATTATTCTCAGTATCTGCATGATCTAGTAGCCAGAGGCCAGTGGACACATGTGGCCACACAGCTTCATAGGGTTTTCACCTTATAAGTTAAATACATGTCAGCTACTTGTAGATTACAGCATGGAGGCTAGAATTGACCCAGAGCCTGTGAGCTGGGATTGGCTTTTTCACTTAAAAAAAAAAAAAGTCTTAAAATCTTTTGGAGGTGGTCCTCCTGTTACACTTTGTGGATTGTAGAGATGCAACTCAGGTGTCAGGCTTGGTGGCGAGTGCCTTCACCTGCTGAGCCATCCTCCAAGCCTTCCCTCAAACTTGGCAGTGGGTTCTCAGAAGCTCACGATGGCCCTGGAGACTGTTGTTAAACCAGGCACTGTGAGGGCTCCTAGCTCTTCACATTATAAGTGGGGAAACTGAGAGTCAAAGAGGATGATTCCACAGTGGTTGGCAAATCACTGGCAGAGCCAGGTCTCTGAATCTGTAGTGCTAACCTTGCCCGTTCTGTGCTGTGCAATAAACAGCCACGGCTGGTTCCCCTTTTACTGCTGCTGCCTGCTTCCTCCAGGACTCCCGTGGGTGTCTACATTAGTCATGTCGGCTTCAATGCCAACCTGATCCTCTCTTGCTGATGCTTTGATGAGACAATGTGGTCTCACGGCACATGGAGAAGAAAGCAGGCTCTGTGCTAATTGAACTCTGACCCCACTCAGTTTATGGACTTTCCCAACACTCTGTTTAATTTGAGGGTATGTGTTCATCTTCACTCCCAGAGCTTTGTCCCAGAACTTGGGCCAGCTTCTAACTTTTTGCCAGTTACTACCTTGGCTTCTTTTGACAGATCTACGTTCTGTGTTGGCTTCCCTTGAGCCATCACAGAGAGCTAAGCTCTCCCTATGTTTTGCTGGCCTCAGACTCAGGCCTAATTTCCTAGGCTAGGAGGTTATGTTTTCTGAGGGGATGGAGCAGGGTGAGAGAGGGAGCAGGGGAAGCTGACCTGGGTTCTCAGGAACATGTTGCTGTCAGGGTGTTGGGGAAGGGCTGGCTGGGTTATATCCCTGGGAGATGTTGATATGGTATGCAAGATCTAGGCTGCAGAGGAAGAAAGACAGAGAAGAAGGGTAAAGGGAAAGGGACTTAAAATTGTTTTTACATTGGTTGACTCTCTCTCCCTCTCTCTGTGTGTGTGTGTCTGTGTGTGTGTGTGTGTGTGTGTGTGTGTGTGTGTGCATACAAATACATGAGTGTTAGGGGTAAAGAGGGGAGAAAGACAGAGACAGAAACAGAAAGAGAGAGAGAGAAAGAAACACAGAGGAAGACAGAGAGGTAGAGAGAATGTGAGCAATGTTGGAAAGGGGGCTCTATATTTTTTCCAGCCCCTGGAGGACATGTAACCCTCTTGCATACTCAGATGAGCTAGTCTCAGCAGAAAGGGAACAGACAAATCACCTCCGCCATCCTTACACATCATCCAATCCCCTTTTGAGGAACAGCTCCATCAGCTACACAGATGGATGCAAACTGACCGCCATCTGAGGTGTATGATTTTAAGATTCAACACGGTAAATACACACTGTATCCATGCTCATGTAACATATGGGGTTACAAAAAGATACCTAGTGGAAACTGCAAGTGTACAAAATAAATGCTTACAAACAAAAAAGATAAAAAACAAACAAACAAACAAACAAACAAAAAAACCCCACAAAAACCAAAAGCAGCCCAAAGCACAGCATGGAGCAAAGGGGGTTGAAATAAGAGAAAGAATCAATGCCCCTGGCTGGGAGAGGGACAGAGGTCAAGGGTAAAGCGGGGCTTTTCTAAATCTTTAGCCCTTGCCTGGCTGGCTGAGGGTGGGCCCATAGGGCTCCAGCAGTCCAGTTGCCAGCTCCCAACTTTCTCCCTGGTTCCTGGCAGGGGCTCCCTGCCCCTGGCCTCCACCCTTAGGGGACAGGTGCAGCTGCGGGGAGTGAACAATCCTCTTTGTAAGGCCAGCTGGCACAGGGAATGCTCTGCTCCCCTCTACTCAGGACCATGCCTCCACGCCCTTCTCTGTCCACCAGGCTGAGGGCGAACAATGTCAAGCTGTTTCCCTCTCTGTGGAGGTTGCCCACCTTCCTTTGTTGAGTGGCCTTTGGAAAGCAGGGCTCCCCTTCCACGGCTGAGTCCTTGGCACTAGGGAAGTGGCAGACGCTTAAGTTCCTGGGGACCAAGCTGAAGTGGTGCAGCCCTCACCACTCTCCAGGAAGCTTCAGTGGCAAACTGAAGGGGGGTCCTGTACCTCCAGAAGTGCTCTTCTGGAGACTTTCATGGTCTCTCCAACAGTCCTTAAACATCCATGCTGTGTACCGGGACAACCACTGTCTCTGCATCTTTGGCTTTAAATGGACTACGAAAACTTTGTGCCGAGTATATATAACTCCATGTGTCCAGCTCATTCTCCCACCACCACAGGCTCGGGAACTTCACCGAGGAAGGGGAAGAAAGACTGCAAGAGTCAGAGGCTGGGGAGGAGGGCTGTGAAATGCTGACTTCTGGCCATGGCACTGCTGTTTCGCTCCTCAACGTACAGCAGCTGTGGTTAATAGTACAAGACCTACACAGTCTCAAGCCAGCCAGAATTCCAGTGTGGGTGGGAAAGGCCCTCCGAGGCCTCACCCATATCAGAGCAGCTATCAGCAGTTGGTGGGTGCTGAGGGAAGGGGAGTCGCTCCCCTTTGGTGACGTGGCTGTAGGAAGTTGCTCCTGTCTTCAGTGGATGGCAGCACACCCACACGCATGTGGGGAGCACCAATTTGCCCTCTGGGGATCACTAATAATATGAATAAATACATACATAAAAGAGGACATGCAGCTGGAAAGGAGGTGAGGTTGGGATGCTAGGGGAGAGACTGAGGGCAGATAGCGGTGGAGACGTGATAAATACACACTGTATCCATGCTCAAAGCTTTCAGAGGGTTTCCCCACCTTAATGCTGCTCTGGCTTCTTCAGGGCTCATTCCCACCATCTTCATGATAGGGACAGGAGGGAAGCATAGTTAAGAATCGTGAGAGGTAGGGTTTGAGATGCGGGCTGTGGACCTCCTGGGCAGAACCGTGCTTTTGCCATGCCAGCACTCTGAGTTCAGTAAAAGAGTAGGGTGTGGTAGGGAGGTGGAGGAGAAGAGGGCCTGGGGTAAATACGGAGGGGCTGGGCTGGGAGTCGTGCAGGTGGGCAGTTTTCTGAGTTTGGCTTGTACCAAAACTTCTTTTGGTGATCCTCTGGCATCTTAGGTCTCCTTGCCTCTTTCTTTCATTCCCTGCCTCCCTTTTTCTTTCCCTTCTTCATCTCTTTCCCTTCCTCTCTTCCCCTTCCTTCTTTTTCTCTTTCATTTGCTTTTCTTGTGTGTATGTGTGTGTTTTGTTTGTTTGTTTGTTTTTTGTTTTGTTTTGAGGTAGGATCTCATGTAGCAATGGCTGGCCTCAAACTCATTTCATAGCTGAAGATGATCTTGAACTTCTCATCTTCCTGTCTCTAGCTCCCATGTGCTGCAATTACCTATGTGTGCTACCATACCTGCCTTCATCGTGGGTCTCTGGCTTAGGTTCTTCAGGCAGGAAGGGCATCCTCAGCTGAGCATAGTGTGTGTGCCTTTGGTAGATGCTTCTGAGGGCTGGAGGAAGATGGCTGCGATGAGCAGGGTCGGAGCCTTGTTGAGTCACAGTCAGGGACATTTCTCTGGGCTCCAGCTCATCTCTGTGTAGCAGGTGAGCACCCTCTGAAACCTACAGGTGATTCCATATTGCTCATATGCCCCAAACCCTTTAGTGGCTTACAGTAGTGCGTGGGGTGGAATCTTTGTCTTGCTGGTGCATTTCCTCACACCCCACTGTTCCTGTTACTGGAACCATTCTGAGTCCTGTCTTAAGACTGTGGCATAGACTCTTCTTCCTACATCGCTTTGGGCATGACAGGTAGCCTGGTTCGTTCAGCCAACCCACCTGTGCGCAGTGAGCCAGCTCTGGCACGTTAATTGTCTTTTGCTGAGGTTTTTACTTGTACATCCAGGCTTTGCATCCATTACCACACTTAAAATCAAATGAGAAGCAGAGGAGAAAATGATGGCTAGAAGAGGAAAAAGGGGTGGAGAGATCTTGCACTTGACTGTAAGTGCCCAGGTACCTGTCGTCAGGTACCTGGGCACTTACAGTCTGGCCTCACCTGAGCTGGCTGTATTTTCGGGATCCTGACTCTGTCACCCATTTCCCAGTCTGTAAGACGGGGTTAATGGTATATCCTGCCTCTTGCTGTCACCATGAGGTTTGAGTTAACGTTTGTAATGCAGCTCAGCGCAGCGCCTGCCGTGCAGTATTTTATTATAATTATTTGAAATTTCGATTATTTTAGTTTTTGTGCATTATGACAGAGAGATTATGTAAAAATATATACATGAAAAGTTATTTAAAATTACTTCAGATCACTTAAATGACCTGAAGGCCAACCTGGACTGCATAGTGAATTGAGGTCAGCCTCGGCTATATAGCAAGACCCTGTCATAATCTATCTCCTCAACAAAATTAACTCATAAAAATTAGTCTCTCCCTTTTTCTCCTTCTTCCTGTTTTCTCTCCCTTCTTTTATCTCCTTCTTCTCGCCCCTTTTTTCTTCATAGCATTTAATCTACTTTACTTGGTGCCTACTGTGTGTGAGGCCATATCCCAGAGTGTGGGAAAAAAGAAGAATGTGAGTTTTGTTGTCCTTTCTTGTTCATGTCCTGGAGTGAACTTTGAGTCTGTCTATATGACTTGGCCTCAAAGGGCAGCCCAGCAAATCTGGGATGTGGGGGAGGGAAGCATGGACAAAGAGCTCCAAGGATGAAAAAGATTTGCCTCTCTGGATTCAGCCCTCTCCACCCACGGCCCAGTAAGACGTCTCCTGTCCTGATATGGAAATGTCCTGACAGCCACAGCAGCCTGGAAACTCACATATTGGCAAGCATTGTTTCATTTCAGGAGCTGAGCTATAATTTTCAAAGCAGTGACCTCTCCAGACCCTCCATTCCACTGAATGTGAAATGAAAACCCAAGCAGTGAGGTCTGAAGCTTTTGAAACTGAAAGAAAAAAAAAAGTCATTTCTAGGTTCAAAGGGAAAAAAAAAAATCTTCCACTGTGTTTTTGGATGAAGGGGTTTGTCCAAAATAACATTATCCCAAAATAATGTTCTCAATTTTCCTTTAGAAAAACCGCATGCCTATGGGTGAAACTTTGTCATCCGAAGAAGGCTAAAGGTGTGGTGTGCAGTAGCGTTTGTTTTGTGATGTCAGCTGCTCAGAGAAAGTGAAATGCTGTTGCGTTGTTTGTTGGTTTTTTATTTTTTTAATACATTGGGAAAGATCTGTGGTTAATTGTGCTGGCTAGTTTTATGTCAACTGGACACAAGCTAGAATCATTGGAGAGGAAGGAGACTCAGCTGAGATAATGCCTCCATAAGACTGGGCTGTAGATCTTTCTGCTTCTGGGATACCTCACTCAGGATGATCTTCTCTAGTTCCCACCATTTTGCTTGAAAATTTCATGATTTCCTTGTTTTCAGTTGCTGAGTAGTATTCCATTGTGTAAATGTACCACAATTTCTGTATCCATTCCTCAACTGAGGGACATCTGGGTTGTTTCCAAGTTCTGGCTATTATGAATAAAGCTGCTACGAACATGGTTGAGAAAATGTCCTTTTTGTGTACTTGAGCATCTTTTGGATATATGCAGGGGAGTGGTATAGCTGGATCTTGAGGTTGCACTATTCCTAAGTGGATATTAGACATACAATATAGGATATTCATACTAAATTCTGTACACCTAAAGAAGCTAATCAAGAAGGAGGACCCTGGGTAAGATGCTCAATCTTCATTCAGAAAGGCAAACGGGATGGACATCTGAAGAGGGAGAAAACAGCGAACAGGACAGGAGCCTACCACAGAGAGCCTCTGAAAGACTCTACCCAGCTGGGTATCAAAGCAGATGTTGAGACTCATAGCCAAACTTTGGGCAGAGTGCAGAGAATCATATGAAAGAAGGAGGAGATAGAAAAAAGACCTGGAGGGAACAGGAGCTCCACAAGGAGAGGAACAGAACCAAAAAATCTGGGCCCAGGGGTCTTTTCTGAGACTGATATTCCAACCAAGGATCATGCATGGAGATAAGCTAGAACCCCTGCACAGATATAGCCCATGGCAGTTCAGTGTCCAAGTGGGTTCCCTAGTAAGGAGAAAAGACTATCTCTGACATGAACTCAGGGGCTGGCTCTTTGATCACCTCCCCCTGAGGGGGTAACAGCCTAACCAGGCCACAGAGGAAGGCAATGCAGCCAGTCCTGATGAGACCTGATAGGTTAGGATCAGATGGAAGGGGTAGGGGAGGACCTCCCCTATCATTGGACTAGGGGAGGGGCATAGGAGAAGATGAGGAAGAGTGTGGTTGGGAGAGGATGAGGGAGGGAGCTATAGCTAGGATACAAAGTAAATAAACTGTAGTTAATAAAAAAATAGTAAATTTAAAAGAAAAACAAAAATTAAAGCAGAACCAAAAAAAAAAAAAAAAAAAAAAGATTGGGCTGTAGGCCATTTTCTTTTTAACATTTTCCTTTTTTGATTCTTTGTGAATTTCACATCATGCACCCCGATCCCACTCATCTTGTCTGTCCTCAGTCCTTGTAACTTCCCCCCTGCAAAAGAAACAAAACAAAACAAAAACCAAAAACACCGCCCCATGGAAGCTGCAGTGTATCATGTTGTGTAACACAGTACCCCCTTTGCCCAAACAGCTTTACTTGCAAATGTTCTTTGCAATGAGTCGTTGGTCTGGTTTGAGGCCTCTGCCTTCTGCTACTCTACCAGTATTGGTTCTTTACCAGGACTCCTCCCCGACATCCTGCTGTGAGGAGATCCTGCCTCTTTGGACAGGCAGGACTGGTCATTTCATTTGTTCCAGCAGTTCATAAATGGGGTAAATGTTAGGGTGGGCCAACTCAGAGCCCTGGATTTAGGCCTGGGTGGAAGCTGAGCTGGTCAGCTGGCCAGCTCGCCTGTACCTGTGCCACCCGGGCCAGCTCTCCTGCTTGGTCCAGGTGAGGGGCAGGACCATTGCTCACCTGCCATGGATGGCGGGATGGGGTGGTAGGAGGCTGGAGCAGGTGGAGGGGCAGACGTGGGGGGGGCGTGCATCTCTCCTGAGTCTACACCAGTGCACAGCAAACCCACACCCTTGGGGCTTTAGGGCATTTTCTTACTTAGTGGCTGATGTAATAGGGCCCAGAATACTGAGAGTGGCGTCATCCCTAGGCAGGTGGTCCTGGCTTCTATAAGAAACCAGCTGAGCAAGCCATGTGGAGCAAGCCAGTGAGCAGCATCCCTCCATGGCCTCTCCATCAGCTCCTGCCACTAGGTCCCTCCCTGCGTGAGTTTTTGTCCTGTCTTCCTTCAATGATGGGCTATAATGTGAAAGAGTAAGTCAAATAAACAGTTTCTTCCACAGGTTGTTTTTTTCATGGTGTTTCATCACAGCAATAGACCCCTGATCTGAAACAGTTCATGGATTTGGAAGCTTGAGTCCCAAGTTAAATTATTTACATTTTAAAGAGATATTTCAAAATTATCCCTTTTCAACATGAAGAAACCTTAAAATAAGTTATACTAAAATTGTTAGTATAGCTTGAGAGAGATTAGGGGACCATTAAAATTTTGGGTTATAAACTGTAGTTACTCTGGTGTAATATTATAATAAATAATAATATAGTAATGTTTTCTTACCATTCTTCAGATTTCACCTCTTTTGTACAACATACACGCCTTGTCTCTCTCTATCTTTACCCTTTCCTCTGTGTGACTATGTACACATGTGTTCACATATGTGTACATGTGTATTCATGTGCACATGGAGGTCAGAGGTAGATGTCAGGATCTTCCTCAATTGTACTGTACTTTTATATACATATAGGAGTGTTTTTCTTGCATGTATGTGTACTCTGTGTATTCAGTGCCAAATGAGGCCAGAAGAGGGCATCAGACCTCCCAGAACTGGAGTTACAGGCAGTTATGAGCCACCATGACGGTGCTTGGAACTGAACTCAGGTCCTTTGCAAGAGCAGTAAGTGCTCTTGATTGCTGCCCAGCTCCCCAGACCCTGTAAAGTTTTCCTTATTCCTCTTCTCAATATGCTCGTGTATTCAGGAGCTAGAGATCATGAATGTGCTTTTCAGGTAAATTCAGAGCTGACTCAGTAGCTGGACCCATGAGCTCGCTTTGATGGGACAGAAGAATTGTCTAGAAAAGTATTAACTAAATCCTCAGAGCTTTGTAGGCTGGTGGACTTCTCCTGAGGCAAGAGAAGGGCCTGCCTGGCTTCATGGCTGTGGTTTCAAGGTTACAGTTTGTTTGAAGACAGGCCATCTGGAGCTCTCAGCTGCTTCCCTCCTGGGAGCCTTCAGGCTGGCCTGGCTCAGGAGGAAAGGAACTTATGCTGCCCAGCTGGCAAGGACCTAAGTCAAGGCAAGGAGAAGCTTCAGCTGCTGGAGTCTGGGCCTCTCATTTCCCTTGGCCCTGATAGCACTAGCAGAGGCAGTAAGTGCAAGCAACAATAGGTGCCTCTACGTTGCAGTCCTCACGCAGGCCTGGGTATTAGGCCCTTTAGACCTACAATTGTTACAGCTCTTCTATGGGTTTAGGAAGGCTGGATTCCTCAGCCCTTAGCTGCCATTGGTATTACAGTTTCTAGTGATGTGCAAGTATTGGGATTCCTCAGCCCTTGGTCATAGCCAGTGTCACAGCTCAGGGAAGGCAGCTCTTTAGGCAGCATTAAAACTCTCAGCCTGGGGTAGAGACTCTTGTCTCTAATACACACATCTTTCTGGAGCTCCTGTGGTGATCATGGCCTGTAAGCCCCACCCCCAGCCCCAGGCTTCTTACAGACTTTGTCCTTCAGCCTCAGCTCTTGGCTCTCTCTTCAGTCTGTCTTCTGCCCTGGTGGCTTTTGAACTGTCCTTTCATTTATCAAGCAGCCAGCTGCCCTGCTGCTTTTATAGCTGGGCCTGCCACTGTCACTAACTTTCTGTTATCTCTGCTGCCTCTTCATGTAATTATTACGGTCCTCATTCTAAAAGCAATCAAAAGATTACTTGAAAGAAGCCCTTTACATGATCCAGTGTTGCAAAACTTGATGTAGCACAGGGGATTCATTTATTGAGCTTAAGTGGCCAGCTTATCTAGCTTAAAGGGGTCCTGGATCAACCGTAACTATTTGTTCTGAACAAATCATAACCTTGCCTCTTAACACCAATCGCAGCCATTGAGGTTTGTGGTTTGAATCATTCACAGCTTCCTTCTTTACTAACAATCCCAGCAGTCCCTTTGTTAGGGGAGGCTATCCCTCTCTGGACTAGGTGGACATGGTCATAGCGTTATCTAGAGTTCACTAGGGCTTTCGATGGCATGAGTTTGCTGCAAAGCATTTCAGAAAGCTCCACCCAAGGCTGCGTCTCCATGGGCTAAGGCAGTGAGTAAGAATCTTCATGTAGGTTTCTGAAGGTAGCCAGGGAGCATTCAGGACGGCTGGTTCTGGCATAGAGGAAGTGCAGTTGGCTTGATTGATGGTCTTTTTGCTTAAGGCAGCTAGGGCAGAAATAGTCTAACCACTTCTAATTAGGGACTCAAATTGCTCATCCACCTGAATCTTTGCTTATTTACAGGAAATTGAGCGTCATGAGGGTGCTTTCATTGAGAACATATCACTCTCTTTCTTTGGAGTCTTTACCTCAGAACCTAGACTTCCGTGTTGTTAGGAAGCCCAGGTCCAAGGAGAAGTCATGTACAGTAAGTCATGGTATACCCAAAATGCAGACCTTTATATGAACATTAAAAATATAGTTTTTGAATAATCTATAGTAACTTGAGGACATATTTTATGTGATAATATTTAAATAGTAAGACAAAACTGCATATATAACAGAATGCCCATTTTGTTTTAAAAACTTGTGCATAGGAGAAGAGCCAGCAGGAAACATAGCTACATCATGATGTAATAGGATTAGAGGTAATTTTAAGTAATGTAGTCCATATCAAAACTTCTATAGTGATTATATGCTATTTGTTTAGTTAGAAAAAGTGATAACATCTAAGAATAACACTTCCTCCTTTCATTTCCTTGCTGGTGTGTGTGTGGTGTGCGTGTGTGTGACCTTCTCATCCATTCTAGTTTCTGACGTTGTTAAGTGAGATTTCATCTTCACTCCAGGAAGCAGCTTCACGTAGATGATGGTAGTTGGAAAGTTGGCTTTGTCAGAGCTAATCTGGAACAAACAAACTCTGGTCAGGCTCTTGAGAGCCCATTCAGCTCGACTTTCTTCTCCCCCTATGCAAGCTTGACTCTCGACCTTATTCCATCCTGCTGACAACTGAAACTTGAAGCTTTCTCAAGCAATCTCTTGGAGTCTCCTCCTCATCTTGTTCTGGCTTCCGTTCCCAAACTCAGGACATGTTGCTCTCTCAGGAGCAAGAAACATCTTTCTGGAATTGTGTCTCTGAAAAGCACATACTTGGTGCAAAAGCAGCCCCCACACGAGATTCCTATCCTTTCTCTCCCCCTCCTCCCCTCTCCCTCTCTTTTTCATCTTTCAGAAAATAGTGAATGGAATCCAGGAATGTCAGAGTTGGAAGAAACTCAGCACATCATTTGATTCCACCCCTGTCTTCAAGATCCAGGAAGTTAATTGAATTCCTAAGGTAGTATAAGGCAAGAATTAGAAACCGCTGCTTGGCCCAGGTTTTTTTGCTTGTTTTGAGGCAGCGGAGCTTGCTAGAAGAGCGTGAGTATACTGGCATCAGTTACTCTTGACTTCAAGTTTTGCTCTACCAACTCATGAGTAAAATTTTTCCATCTTGTCCAGACACAGTTTTCTTACCTGTAAAATTACATTGGAAATACTACTTTTCATCTTCTTTGTAGATGACCAAAGGAAACATTGCTATTGCTGGTTATTTGATGACACAATTTCTTTTATTTATTTCTTATTTTATGCATACGGATGGTTTGTCCTGTATGTATGTGTGTGTGTGTGTGTGTGTGTGTGTGTGTGTGTGTGTGTGTATGTATGCATGTGAATCACATGCATGCCTGGGGAACACAGAAGAGGGTGTCAGATCCCCTAGAACTGGAATTACAGCTGGTTGTATGCTGTCGTAAGGGTTCTGGGAATGGGATCTGGCTCATCTAGAAGCCAGTCCTCATAACCACTGAGCCATCTCTCTAGTCCTGATCACATAATTTCTTAGAAATTTTAAAAAATAATTTATTTAAGGTAACTTATATTTAATGTAGACTATTGTACTCTCCAGAAACTAATGTAGGTTCTTCCCAGGGCCGTAGCTGTGAGCACCTAAGTTAATGAATATCTTCTTCAGGCCAGTAATACCCTCCTTCCATCACCAGGCAGGTTGTATTATCCCTCGACCCCCTTTAAGTCTTGGACTGAACAACCTCTATCTACCATTCTGTTGTCTATAATTAATTTTTAGTTCTGAGCCATTTTAAAAAATCAATTCACTTTTTCTTTTAATGTCTCTGACACATGTAAATTATCTTAGAAAATCTTATTTATTTATTTATTTGTTTATTCATTCAGTGATTCATTTATTTTTGAGACAGTGTCTCACTATATAGTCCTGGCTGGTCAGGAACTCCCTAGGTAGATCAGACTGGCCTCAAACTTACAGAGATCTGCCTGCCTCTGCCTCCTGTGTACTGGGATTAAGAGCAGAGAAAATGAAACAAGACCTTCTTTCAAAAAAAGAGGTTCATTTTTATACATGTATTGTGTGTGTTGTGAGTGCATGCATGTCCATGCATGTATACGCCATATACAAGAATGCAATAAATATCTTTACCCTCTGAGCCATCTTGCTAGCCAAGAAACAGGTGTTAATGTATAATAAAACAATTGCAAGAAAAAAATAACATTTTCATCCATTAGATTGGCAAGAATGACAAAGCCTTCTATACAGTTTTACAATATTTTTGGTTAAAATGACTGTGGATGATGTTTTTTTGGCTGACATTTTGTTGTGTTTATTAACATTTAAGCATATATTTAGCCCCTATTTGTATACACAAACAAAGAGGTATGTCTACGAATGTTCACTGAAGCATTGTTATAACATAAAACATCAGCAATCATAACATTTCTATGCATGATTAACGAGCAGTTCATTCATTTTGTGAAATGCTCTGAAACAGATGAAGATAATATAACTCATCTGGGTTTGCCCAGGGAAGGTCTGTAAGACATGGTTGTGACGGAAGAGCGCAGTTGTGAGCTCCGCATAGAGCTTGGTACCACTTGTTATCACTGAGTCCAACTGTTCCCAATACCTCCAGCACTGAAGGCTTAGTCGGCTATTGGTGGCATTACAGAGAAGGTGTTGGGTCCTGAGGGTGCTAACTTATGGATGAATGAATCTACTGATGAGGACATGGCTGGATGGTATCAGGAGGTGGGGCCCAGTTGGAGGAGATGCTACTGGGGCATGGTACTGAAGGGTACATTTAGTCCCGGGACCCCTTTTCTCTCATGGTTTCTGCCATGTGCTTTCTTCCACGGTTTTTGGCTTTGTCTGGGGAGCATGGAATAAAGCTCTGAAACTGTGAATTGAAATAAAGCTTTCCTGTGTTTGTTTGTCTCAGGAACTTTCTCAAGCTGCATTATAAAATATATAATGCATCAAACATATGTAGACATTTTCAATGAAGAGAAAGTAGAGTGGAATTTTTCTTTAGAAACTTTTCTAGTAAATAGGATTCTTTATTTATGTAATTAGTTAGCTAATTAATTCTTATTTTTTGGGACAGGGTTTCACATTTCACCCAATCTGTCCTGGAACTTACTATATACCTTAGGCTAGTCTTGAACTCTCAGCAATCCTTCTACCTCACTTTCCTGGGTGCTGAGTCTTTAAGTGTCAGCCATCATGCTTGCCTCTTAGTAAATTAAAAAAAATGTTATAAAATTGAATTATGCTGAAAACCCAAACACTCTCTGTATAATTTTGATGAGCACAAATGCTTGGAGAGAATGATCTGATATTTATTGTTGTGTAAACAAATGACTTGACAGTTTGATAGCTTCAAGCAGTGCCCATTCTGTCAGACATACAGACATGTCTTGCATTTATCCTCAGCTTTAGAATCTCTCAAAAGGTTGCAGCCAAATGGTTAGCTAGGGTGGATTTCTAATTTTAAGTCTAGCCTGGAGAAAGTTCTGCTTCCAAGTTTCTGTACACAGTTGTTAGTAGGGGAAGGACTGTCTTTCATAGGCTGTTGAACCAAGAGCCTCAGTTTTTTAACTGCTGCTGACCGGAGACCATCCTCAGTTCCTCACTGTGTGAACCTTTCTAATATGGCACTGGCTTCACTGAGGCATGCACACCAGAACTGGAAAGCAATAGAGAGAGAACACCCACCAGACAGAAGCCCCAGTGAATGGTGACCTCACCATGACTTCCTATAGCTTTCCCAAATGCTATTTATTATAAGCAAAACATTAAGTGTAGATGGCACCCAAGGAGAAGGACGTGAGTGGTGAGACTACCAGGCGAGGGCATCCCTAGCAGCCACATCAGATTGCTTGAGACAGAAACCAGAAGCTTAGGTAGTTGAGAAAAATATTTGATCTCGATCTCAGAATTTCTTGTGGTCAGTCTCTTCCTCATAGCCGAGTTTGCCTGGATATGGTTTGTTTCAGGTAGATTTGCTGCATAAATTAATTCAACATTTAATGACACGAAAGGTAATATAATTGTATGATTGTTGTTCACAGTGGTCGGTTGACTGGCAGTTGTACAGACAGCTGGGTAGCCTTGACGTCTATGGTGGCCCCCTCACAGATCTGGTGTTGGCAAGGTGGTTGCTCTATGCAGCAGCAGCTAGCAACTGTTTACTTGGTGTAAATCTTCCATCTCCCAGTGAGTTAGCCTGGACTCCTGCACATGGCATCTGAGCGTAACAAGAAGGGAAATTTCATTGAAAAAGTGTATCACGTGTCTATATTGTCTTGATTTAGTTCATGATCAGTGTAAGAAATAACCATGGGAAAAACATGTATTCTTTTAGTAAATCAAAGTGGAGGATGCTACCGAGGATATTTTTCAATGTCATGCACATAAACTGCTAAGTGATAAATTCCTTCTAGGAATGACGATCAGGAGGATTTTTTCTTACTTGATAAATGGCAACCTGTTTTTCTGCAGAAGGCAACAAAAAGCAGGTCTGTTAACTCTTCTATTTAATGGATGGGGAGGAGTTGAAAATAACAAAGTAAAACTAATATGTTGTTATAAAAATTCTTCTTCTTCTTCTTTTTTTTTTTTTTTCTGAGACAGGTTCTCTCTATGAAGTCCTGGCTATCCTGGAGCTCAATATGTAGACCAGGCTGCCCTTGAAACTCACAGAGATCACCTGCCTTTGCCCCTAAGCACTGTGGTGAAAGGCTGTGCCACCATGCCAAGCAATTGTTAAAAGAATTTTTAAACCTGTTACAGTGTGCACTCTCTCTCCCTACCTCTCTTGAATTATTTTTTTTTGTTTTTATGATATTAATTTTTGGCTAGTGTTAGGGGTCTGAAATGATAAGAATACGAACACACACTGGTTGAAACTCTGCTACTTGTGAGCATTCCCTGAATGGTGGGTGAGATGAGGCAGTCCTCTAAGGGAGGGTTGTTTTCACACAGGTCTTAGCTGGCTTGGAATTTACCGTGTAGTTGAAGCCAGGCCCAGGGTGGAAATCTCTTTTTGCTGTCTGCCATCTAGATATTGAACTCTCAGCTCTCTCTCCAGCACCGTGTCTGCCTGCCTGCCCCCATGCTCTCGGGCATGGCGGAGCAGTTCTCTGAACCTGTAAGCCAGCCCCAATTAAATATTTTTCTTTATAACATTTGCAGTGTCTCTTCATAGCAATAGAACACTGACTCAGACAGACAACATTTTGTTCTTTTTTGCGGTTTGGATTGGCTGATTCATTGTAAAGAAAAAAAAAAAAAATATATATATATATATATAAAGTTGGGTGAGAATTGCATTTGCAAACCTGCTGAAAAATATAGGCACCATAAGAGAATATTTACATATAGTTTACTAATTGCTGCTGTAGCAGAGAGAGAGAGAGAGAGAGAGAGAGAGAGAGAGAGAGAGAGAGACATTGTCCCTGCTGGGTGAAGGGGTTAGGGGTACTTACCAAGCTCACTCCTGTTTGTCTCTTTCTGACCCATACCTCTCTAAGGCTTTGGTTTTTTCAACAGTTTAATGGGTTGCTCACTTATTTAGTGCATATGTGGAGGCCAGAGGGCAATTTGTGGGAGTCGGCTCTCTCCTGCCATGTCGGTTACAGGGATTGAATGTAGGTCATCAGGTTTGGGGACAGGTGTCTTCACTCATTGACTCATTGGGCTGGCCTTTGTTTCCTGTTACAGTGGATAGTGATAAGGAGACCTACCCTGTGAACTGTGAACTGTGGAAAGCTGGTTTGTCGAGAACCTGGCCCTCAGCACACACTTAATCGCCACCGCCTACTGTGTGCTGCTGCTCATGTTAAGTTTCAGAGTCCATTTCTAGCTTTGTTTCCTCTTCAGTGTGGAAATTTTTTATTGGGATCAAAATGAGCTGTGTGAGCTTAGAATTCCTCCTACCTCAATGGCTGTCCACCAAAATCTGATGTGTATGCAGGTGTGGAGGAAGCCAGAAACCTGGGCTTGAGGGTCTCAGTTCCTTCAATTCCAGATATGTTATCTTGACAAGTCTCCTCATGATTCTGGAATTCCATTTTCTAAAAAATATGCACTACTGGCCGGCAGAGATGACTCAATGGCTAAGAGCAATTGTTGCTCTTACAGAAAACCAAGGTTCCATTCCCAGCAGCTACATAGTGGCTCACAACTACCTGTAACCTGATTCCCATGATCCCACACCCTCTTCTGGACTTCAAGGGCATCATACACACATATACAGTGCATAGACATACATATTAGCAAAAAACACTTATACACATAAAACAAAACATATACATTTTAAAAATACATAGTGTAGCCCTTTCTGCCCACATGGCTGCCATGCAAGTCCCAGAGTTCTTGTGCAATAAAGAGACAAGTGCTTGACAGCAAAGTGCATCCAGATGGCAGGTACTGATGTGGAGCTCCCAGCAAGAGGATGCTTGGGATAGGCAGAATTTGCTCTGATTGTCACAATGACAGAGGGTCAATTGCAATGAACAGATGAAGTGGGTGGGACAGAGATTCCCGTTATCTCATAGCACACACCTAGTCTTGTACCCAGAAAGGTTTGTTGTACTGAATTGAACAGGAGCTATACCGGGGAATACAGGACTTGAGGAGGGTCTCTGGCTTGGAGCCATGAGAATTTTATTCTAGTGTGGATGCTGAATGTAAACTTGTACAACCACTTCGGAAATCAATCTGGCACTTTCTTAGACAATTAGGAATAGTGCTACCTTAAGATCCAGCTATACCACTCCTAGGAATGTATCCAAAATACGCTCAAGTACACAACAAGGACATTTGCTCAACCATGTTCATAGCAGCTTTATTTATAATAGCCAGAATCTGGAAACAACCCAGATATCCTTCAATGGAGGAATGGATACAGAAATTGTGGTACATTTACACAATGGAATACTACCCAGCAATTAAAAACAAGGAAATCATGAAATTTGCCAGAAAATGGTGGGATCTAGAAAAGATCATCCTGAGTGAGGTATCCCAGAAGCAGAAAAACACACATGGTATATACTCACTCATAAGTGGATACTAGACATAATATAGGATAAACATACTAAAATCTGTACATCTAAAGAAGCTAATCAAGGAGGAGAACCCCGGGTAAGATAATCAATCTTCATTCAGAAAGGCAAATGGGACAGACATCAGAAGAGGGAGAAAACAGAATAGGACAGGAGCCTACTACAGAGGGCCTCTGAAAGACTCTATCCAACAGGGTATCAAAGCAGATGCTGAGACTCATAGCCAAACTTTGAGCAGAGTGCAGGGAATCTTATGAAAAAAGGGAGAGATAGAAAATCCTAGAGGAGACAGGAGCTCCACAAGGAGAGCAACAAAACCAAAAAATCTGGGCCCAAGGGTCTTTTCTGAGACTGATATTCCAACCAAGGACCATGCATGGAGATAAGTTAGAACCCCTGCACAGGTGTAGTCCATGGCAGCTCAGTGTCCAAGAGGGTTTCCCAGTGATAGGAACAGGGACTGTCTCTGACATGAACTCAATGGCTGGCTCTTTGATCACCTCCCCCTGAGAGGGCAGGCAGCCTTACCAGTCCACAGAGGAAGACAATGAAGCCAGTCCTGATGAGACCTGATAGGCTAGGGTCAGATGGAAGGGGAGAAGGACCTCCCCTATCATTGGACTGGGGGAGGGGCATAGTCAAAGAAGAGGGGGGGAGGGTGGGATTGGGAGGGGGTAGGGGAGGGGATACAAAGTGAATAAGCTGTACTTAATAAACATTTAAAAAAAAAGGAGGGGGCTGGAGAGATGGCTCAGAGGTTAAGAACACTGTCTGTTCTTCCAAAGGTCCTGAGTTCAGTTCCCAGCAACCACATGGTGGCTCACAACCATCTATAATGAGATCTGGTTCTCTCTTCTGGTGTTCAGGTACACTTACAGGCAGAATATTGTATAAATAATAAGTAAATAAATAAAAGAAAAACCACAAACAAAAAAAGAAACCAAGGCTTCTGAGCTCTCTAATGTTCAAGAACATCTTTGTGGGCACTACCCTCTCTAAGACTTTGGCATTTGTGAGGTTTTCTGCTTATAATTTCTGACAAAAGGTGCTTGTCATTCTACAAGCCCATCCTCCTGTTCCTCCTTTATCACGATGGCCATTCTCCTTCCTCAGGCCTCGGCCCTGCTGTGACCACTGCTAACCTCTCCTGGGTAGTTCTTCCTCATCTCTTCACATTCTTTTGCACAGACTTCTCTGTGATCTACTTTTGGAAAATTTCAACCATTCTCCAATGTTCCTGATTCCTGCCAGGCTTTCTTCCCTAGCTACACTACTTAATATTTTGTGAAATACGGTGTTTATGTGTTGTGTTTGAAGAATTACTTTTCTTTTCTCTTCTCCAACCAGGTTGTATGGGCCACAAGGTATGTGTGAGGGTGGGAAGAGAGAGTAGAAAGAGAGAAAGAGGGAGGGAGGGGGAAAAAAGGGAGAGGAAGAAGAAGAGAAAGATATTAACTCATGGACAGTAAATGCTTCATCAGTTAAAGCTGTTGAGTGGTAGAATAAATAAATGGGAAATAAATGAGCAAACACAAAATAATTAGAAAATATAGTGAGCACCAGAGGTCCCAAGTAGAATAGAAATAGAAAAGTTACTGGCTGCTCTTGTAGAAGAGCTGTTCGGTTCCTAGCATCTCCATGGCAGCTCTAGTTCCAGGGACTCCATTTCCTTACTCTGGCCTCTGTGGGGACCAAGCGCGCATGGGTATAACACGGACATGCATGCAGACAAAACACACAGACATGTAAAACACCCTTACAATTCTGTTTATCACATTAGTTGTGTGTGTGCGCACACACATGCATGTGAACATGTTGTAGTGTGTGTGTGTAGGTCAGGGGACAACTTGGGGGAGTCGCTTCTCTGTGGGATCCAGAGGTCAAACTCAGAACATCAGGCTTGACGGCGAACTTCTTCCGTCGGGCCATCCTGCTGGCCTCAACAAAGTTGAGAAATGTATAGATGTGTGTGTGTGGGTATGTGTGTGTTTTGAAAACTCTGTAACAGAGGGGCATGATAGACTGGTGTAACTGAAAAGATATTTGCTGGTTCTTTAATTGGAATGCTGAATAGAAATAATCCGTGGGCTGAGGATGTAGTTTATTGGTAGAGCACTTACCTAGTATGTATGAAGCCTAAGCACTGAAAAAAAAATTGACTTTTATAACATTTATATAGAAACTCTTGGGACGTGTGTGTGTGTGTGTGTGTTACACAGGCATGTTACTGTAGAGGCCAGAGGACTTTGTGTAGCTTCCCCTATCGCTCTCCACTTTCACTTTTGAGACAGTATCTCTCATAGGGGTACTGGGCATTTGAACTCAGGATCCTCTTGCTTTCAGCAAGCTTTCTTACCCACTGAGCCATCTTCCCAGCCATATATGATCTTTGTTGAACTTGACAAAAGCAGCTCACAATTCTCCGAAAGAACAAATGTGAGAAAAGCCAAGGATCTATGAAAATAGGAACAATGGGGAGGCTCCTCCCAGTTTTAGTGAAACTAACTATAAAGCTAAAATAATGAAAACAGTGTTCTTCTAGTGCTAGGTGAACTGGCAGAGCACTGAGATAGGGTGAAGACCTCAGGCCAAGACACAGATAGACGAAATCCCAGAGTACTGTGAAACTATCTGCCAGGGCTAAAAAAGTGATGCAAGCTGCTAACTGGCTGGGCATCACCTGCTGGTCTGCGTGTAGGGTTTCCTACCCATTGTTTTATTACTTCTTGCAGTGTCCCCGGGAATGCTGGAGCATCATGACTTCAGGACTTGTCTATTATAGACAAAAGAACGAGGCTGTGCAGTCTCTACCCAGCCCAAAGCTGCCCAGTCAGTAACAGCTCCAGAATCTGAACCCAGACCCAGCATCAAAGCTCAGACTCACACTTTCCACACTGTTTGAACAAAAGATGAGCAGCTCCCGGGTGAAAATATGTCACATACTGATTTAAGTGTGAAAGGCAAAAATGCAGCAAACACCTTAATTCCCCCCCCAAAGTCTTTTATAATAAACCCCAAAGCCACATGAAGGTCTTATATGTGTTAAAGTTAGATCAATCTACAAGTTGGCGATCTAGGCAATACTAAAATACAAGCTAGGTGAAAGAGGCTGTCGGGGTACACTTCTGTAATCCCAGTGCTTGGGAGACTGAGGCAGGAAGATTGGGGCCAGCTTGGCTACATAGTGAGTTCCAGGCCAGCTTAGACTAAACAGCGAGACCTTGACCATGCAAACAAACACAGACAAGCTGAGCTGGGATGGGGGTATAGCCCCATTGGTAGACCACTTGCCCAGGATCTGCAGAACCATGAACTTTCTCCCTAACTTCACATAAACCAGGCATGGTGGTGACCATCATTAATCTCAACACCGTGGAGGCAGAGAAAGGAGGACCAGAAATTCAAGGCCATCTTCAGCTACATAGTGGGTTCTAGGCCAGTTTGGGACTAAAGAGACCCTGTCTCAAAAAACAAACCAAAACCAAACCCTCAACAAAACAAAACAAAAACATCTACAAATAACAAACCCCAGTCCTCCAAGCCCCTCACAATATGTGGTAGGACATTTGAATAACATGAAAGAGCATTTATAGTATGGGTGAAAGTATGCAGTTTGGGAATCTGCATGTATAATGTGATACTTTTTAATAAAATGTTTTTATCTGCTTCTTGGTCTTAGAAGAAAAAAAAATCTGCCATGTGTTATATGTATGCAAAAGCAGGCTCCAATGATGAAGTCAGATAATGATGTTCACTGCTGTGAGATAGCCCATCACCAGTAGCAAGCAGAAATGGCATCCTTATTCTCTGTATGGACAGATGCCAAGGTCTTCCGGCCACAAGCGGTGATTAACCTGTCACTCATATCAGCCAGCCCACAGGACAGCTTGACTTTGTCTCTGCCAAATTCCTACAGTATTCTGGATCTTCCTTGATGTGAGTGGTCAAACCTCATAAAAGGAAGCTCTTTTTGGTATCTTTTTTACAACTATGCAAATGAGGACCCTGTTTCTTATCTGGTTGCGGGACTGGAGGGAAGCTGTTCTCTCAGCTGTCTTCACTAGAGATGGACGCAGTGGTCCACACACGAGCTCCTCCTTCCCTGGAGAGGGAGGGATGCTGCAGGGGCATGCTGCAGCGGGAGGGATGCTGAGGCCGAAGGATTCAAGTGTGGGCGGGATGCTGGATGAAGGAGTCTCTGAAGGGCTAAGATGTGCTAGAAGGCCGGGGGTGCTGCAGAGTGACAGCACCCGTTCCTACCTGTTCCTACCCCCATGCCATTAGCGCTTGGGGCTTTGTGTTCTATTTAATAGGAGTCAGCCCGCCCAGTTAAAAATACATAAAGGACACATCAAGGTTTCATCTACACATCCGAAGCACTTTGTACTCAGCGTGGCGCTGGGGAAGGAACCTTGAATTGGGGAATCCCCAGGTCTTTTTGGAATCTTCTGTGTAACTCTGGGCAAGGCTTTTAAGCCTTTTAAACTTTCTTTCATCATCTATAAAATGCATCTAATGAGACTCAGCCAATGTGATCATTAGTAAGACTAAAGACGTGACAGTGCTAGCCCAGAGCCTGGCCCATGGGAGTCCCTCACCTGTTGGGGATTGAAGACTTGACCTGGTGACTCCCTGGGTGGGGCTGACGCCTTCCAAGGCGTGGAGAGGATGCCTTCTGGCAGTAATCAAGATCCGCCACCAGGAGGAGCGCGAGCTCCATGGTTGATTGTTTTCAAGTCCATTTTCCAAAATAGGCTGCGGGATTCCACCCCTGCAAGACTTAATTTATTACTGAAGAGTCAGTGCCCGGTCTGACCCGGGGCATTCTTTTCCCGTTGAAAGCCATCGCCACTCAGGTAAACACAGTGTAACTAGCGTGTGAAAAGTCGGTGCAGTTTTGTTTTTTCCTAGTTCCTTTGGGGGCATCTGAGTCCTGTTAGTTTTGTCCCTAAAGCTTGGCTTCATGTCTGTGCACGTGGCATACTTCCGACTGACAGCCAGTGTGCATCTTGGTCTGAAGGCTTCTGTCATTAGCTATGGGAAGAGTGAAACAGGCCCGGATTCATTAGCAACCAAGGAAGACATCTGTGGCTCCAACCATGTTAGAACACTTCTTTCTTGTGTCAGAAGACACATTCTTGCTTCTTACCATTTTTCTTTTTCTTTTTTCCTGCTGCTTTTGACATGTTCAGTGAGCTCTAGTGATCTATTTCCAGTTCACAGGGCTGACTTTGAGAACTGTAAGGGAAAAGTGAGCCCTGTTTGTCCTGAGATGAAGAGATTGAAGGTCTGCACGGTGCTAGCTCTTGGGTTTGAACTTTTCATCAGGGAAAACAGGATAACCAGGCAAGGCATTCTCTGACACCGTTCTAGCACTGACATTTTCACACTTTCAAACAGAAGGCCATGCCCACAAACCCAGTTCGCTAGCTCCCATGAGTTGCACAAATTCCAGTTGTGAAGAGGTGCGGGGGAAGAAGTGTCGCCGTGATTTATGAGTGTGTAGCAATGCATCCCTGGAAGCCACATAGAGGCTCTCTCAGGGACGCTAAGTCTTGGAACAAACTGTTCTGCCGAGCAAGGCAGGGACACATCCAATACTCTGGCCCTCCTTGGCTCTGGGGTCTGTGGGTCTCCTGTGGCATGCTGTGATCTACCATTTGCTATTAGAGGTGAGAACACACTGTAAAAGGCAATGCTTCAGAGCATCATGGAAGCCCGTGTTCCTGGCAAAAGCACACAGGACAGATGCTTGGTATTGACTGCAGGGAGAGGGCTCAGGGACAAGCATGTGATGGGGACACAAATGCTAAGTCCGTAATGGTGCATTTTAGAAAGTAATGGAGGCCTCTGAATGAAGAGCTGGGATGCACCGGGTTCATGCCTCTAAACATATTGCCTGTCTTTGGGGAGGATTGTGAACTAACAAGTGAGCGCTTGGAAACACAGTTAACATATGCCACAGAAGAGTTATTCTAGTGGACATCTTCATGGGGCCGCCTCTGCTGGCAAGTAAAAATGGCACAATGCCAAAGAGCAGCTTTGGTAGCATGCATTGCTAAGCCTGGCCCTGGCTCCTGGTTCCATTTATAAGCCCCTTCCCCACAATGGAACAAAAGGAATCTGTTCTAAAGATGCCAGTCCCCAGTGTGGGCCATACAGGTTGGGGCTGCCAACCTTGTAGGCAGGGCACAGATGACATTACAGGGAGCTGTACCTAGCCATAGTTTTGAAAAGCAGGGTTTCTGGGGTTTAGAGTTGCAGTTGGCATACAGTAGGAGCTCAATGATTGCTTCCTGGTACACTGTGCTTACGTGCAACTGGAATACTAGATCTTGTGTACCTGGCACCTCAAACAACTGGGAGCAAAGACGGGATAGGCTGTGCTGGTGGTCTGGAAAGACAGGGATTAACCCCAAAAATTTGTTGGTTCTTCCATTCATCCAGCAGGCTGTGTGGTGTGTGGTGAGAACCAAAGCTCAGTCTCCTCCCTTGGGGCAGGCAGTCAGCCAAAGATTTCTGAGGCTTGTGACGTCTTTGCCTCTCATCACCACCCTTTTGCTCTTGCCTTCTTCTTGGGACACCTGGGCTAAGACACTTCTTAAACATGAGTCTAGTTAGTATCTGCTGGGATCAGCCTGACTCCTTTCCAGGGCTACCTGGGTGGAGAGTTCACCCAGAACAAGAAAGCCACCAATGCTGTGTCCACGCTAAGACATCCATGACAAGCATAAGTTCTTTCCTACAACCTGGGGTTCAGAAGTGTCCCTGTCCATCTTCCCATTCCCTACCATGAATGGAAGGCCAGCTCTTATGTTCATAGCCCCCAAATTTCAAAGGATCATTATGAATTCATTTAGGCTCTTTTTTTTTTTTTTTTGAAGCTTAAGGACAATTTTATCAGAGTCTCAGAGAAAAACAAGAGGCAAGCTTTATGTCTCCGCAGCTGCCAGGAAAGAGACACAGGAGAGGAAGAGGGAAAGGCATGTTTTTTGGGTTAGGCATGAAGGGTAATTAGAAAAATGGCCGTGGGGCAAGCATCTTATATGGAAAGAGTAAGGGGATTCAGAGGAAGGGAAGCCCCAAGTGTTAGAGAAAACACATGCAGGCTTTGGCCTGTAAAAAAGGGGAAAAGTTTTGTTTTTCTGAGTTAGGATCCAGACCATTGGGCAGAGTCATAGCTTGTTAAGTCACTGCCAGGCATAGTTTTCAATTGGGGTAAGGGTGTGTAGGGGTGGGTGGGGGGCGCATGGGGCTGGGTAGGGATGTGGTGGGGGGGAACAAGTCTTAACTGTCAGTTCTGCTGTGTGATGAACAGCCATGCAAACCTGAATATAAAACAAGGCCTGGGTGGGCAGAGATGGAGACAGTCCTGGTAATGGGGCAGTATCCGGCAGCAAGAGAATGTCCTCAAAGTAAAGCTGATTTTGACCACACATTTAAGCAAAACAACGCAAGATGCAGTCATGGTAGAACTGAATTTTTCTCTTTAGCGGTCATGGGGATTGAACCTAGCGCTTTGTGCATGCTGATCATTTGCTCTGCCATTGAGCTACATTGCCAACCCTACAACGGTAGTTTCGAAATTGCGTTTTTTCATACTATGTCTTCCTCAGAGTTAATAATCTGCAGCATCCAGCATGGCCTGGTCTTGAAATGTGACTGGCTCGTCGAGGGAATGAAGGAAGAACAGACCCACAGACGCATGCACTGAAAAGCTGCTGTCAGATAGAATGTGTGAGCCCTCGTGGAACTCACCAACAACACAACAGCCACCTGGAACCTCAGTGCTTTTTATTGTGCCCAGCACAAGGGTGGGATTAGCTGGTCTAGTAGGTCTCTATAGGTGAGCAGTTTCAGGCTGTAAATATCCAGGAGGAGGAAGCTGCAGCTGCTAGCTTTTGCTCACACTGCCAACCTTTGTACTCAGACAGAGGAAAGTCTTGCCATTCTTCTGAGATTCACCTTGGTGAGGGTAAGGCTTTGCCATTCTCACAGGTCTGAGGCATCGCTTCCTTGATACGGCCATGCCCATGTCAACAATACCATCTTCACTCAAGGCTTCCTTAGCTCCCCCCAAATATCCTTTATGCATGTGTAATCCATACCTCACAGCGCTAGTCTCTGTTATACAGAATAATATCTTTTTCAAATAAGGACATTTTGACGTGTTTGATTTTTTTTTAATCAATTTTATTTTTGTCTCTCATCTTTTTGCTGTAGCTGTGTTTTCAAGCACTATTTTTCATAAAAGTAGACATTTTTTCTTGGTCATGATTTTAGTTTTTAGCAATTTCATATATGTTGGATACATGTTCACTGTATATAGCTTTAATTATATTGAGATATGTACCTTCTGCTAGTCTTTGTAGAAGACCCCTCCCCCAGTGCTTTATAAATTCCACTTTTATATCTTGTGTTGACTTTCTTATTTTATTCAGATATTTGTGTTCCTTTTAATCTGTTAAAGTTTTTATCTGTACCCTCTTTGATTTGCTTGAACATATTTATGATCATTCTTTTGAATTCATTGTCTGCGATTTTATTCAATTCCTTCTCATTGCAGTGTATTACTGTAAGGCTAGTAATTTTTTGGGAGAGTCATGTTGCTTTGGCTTTTCATATTTTTTATGTTTCTGCATTGAGATTTATGCATTTGGGATTGGGTAATTGTATGAATTCAAACATAATCCTTATTCTTTTGGTGGATGTGCTTCCAATAGTCAAGAAAGAGTAGTTTGTAATAGAGTTACATTGTCATTTCTGTCCATTGGATTGGGGATCTATCCAGGCAGTTAGACTCACAGCCTGACATTTTGGACAGAATACTGTCTCTAGAAACGATCACTATTAGCATGATGTCAAAACAGTAATCACTATAACAATACAGTAAATATCAGTTAAATATCAGTTTAATACAGTTAAATAGTAACCATCTCTTTGACGCCAATCATTTTAAGGAATAGGATGGGTTGATGGGTAAGTATGTTTGCTGCCAAGACTAAGCTAAGTCCTTAGTGGTGGGGAGAACTGACTTGCACAAGCTCTCCTATGACTTCCAGATCTGTGCTCTGGCATACTCACCCCCCCCCCCCAATAAAATTTAAGTGTGACAAAAGTTTGAAAAGAAGCATCACTACTGTGAGCATTAAGATATGAGTTACTGAAGATATGAATGGGGTAGGAAAAAACTGAGTAAGAATAGTGATTAGTTTTGTGGTAAAAAAGAAAAATGGAAGAGGGAAAATAAATAGAAGGTGAGAACAATAGAGGACAGTGCGGGCAGGAGACGGCATCTCTGGCTGATGGCAGAAAGAAAACAGAAAGGAAAATGTAGTCAGATGGCCTAAAACAACTCTATGAGATAATCTTGAAAGAAGTAGGTAGATAGAAGTAGGAATAAAAAAAGGAAATGGAAAATGAAAATTCTCATGGGAGTCATTAGTTTATAACTTCCCTATTGGTTGAATTTTTGTGCTGTGGGAGGAATTTTGCTTGTTTTTTGTTTTGTTTTGTTTTTTTTCAAGACAGGGTTTCTCTGTGTAGTCTTGGCTGTCCTGGACTAACTTTGTAGACTAGGCTGGGCCTTGAACTCACAGTGATCCGCCTGCCTCTGCCCCCACAGCCTCTCCCCCCGACCCCAGAGTGCTGGGATTACAGGCGTGTGCCACTGCTTCTGGCCCGAGGAAATACTTTCTATTCTGTCTTGTTGCTAACTAAACGTGAGGTTTCCAAGTTGCCATATATTACAAAAAGCATTTTCTTTTTTTATGATGGAAAAGAACCAGCCTGATAAATGCAAAAGACTTAGATTTTGAATCAGGCTGAGTAAAAATTTGAACTCTGTCATTTCTCATTTGTGTGACTTCTCAGATAGCTAATTCACATCTCTGAGCCTTAGAAATCCTTGTTTGCAGAATAGGGGAAATAATGCAAGAAATGGAGAGGGACGTGTTTGACTTCCTGACTAAGTGAAAATATCTGACAGAGACTGTGATCTATCTATCTATCTATCTATCTATCTATCTATCTATCTATCTATCTATCTATCTATCTATCTA
>NW_026589732.1:12706051-12731051 GCF_907164565.1 Psammomys obesus | reverse complement strand
ATGCCCAGCTGGTCTTGTAGATTTTAGACACCCTTATGAATATTTAAGAAGTGAGTGGCATATTCATGGGGTAAGATTCTTTGTCCCAAATCATAGTGGATTGGATTTCCCTTTTAGGGAATTTCCTCTCATGAGCTCCACAAAACTGGAGGAGTGTCAAAACAGCAATTCAGGTGATTTGGATGATATTATTTGTTTTGAGAGCAAAGATCTTTTGTTAGCATACATGTGTAGGCAAATGCCCAGGTGTCCTACTTTCTGGTATAGTGGAAACAACCTAACTGCAGCTTCAAGGATGTCTGATCATCAGTCCAACCAGAAGCATGTGACCATCAGGAAACACAGCTACATGAAGGAACTGCAGTTTTCCTTGGTTACCTCACAGCTATCTCCTTGTCTGGAATAGAGATATGAATTTAGATGACATTTTGATACGAATTTAGCTATCCATTTAGTAAAATAAAGGCAGTAAGCTTACTATTGGGGTTTATGAGCTTTCCAACTATAGATTCTTAGCCAGATTTACAGTACCAGGCATGAGTTTTCTGCTTTGGAGTATGCTTTAAATACAATTAGAAGGAAGTTTGTTGCTCCCATAATATTCATGCCACTATTGCACTGATGGGCATATCTTGTCATGCTGGTTGTTATTATAGTTTACAGGATTCACTTTGGGCAAGGTTGTTGATGGCTTTTCTTCCTGAGCTACCTACATTGCGCCTTATGATATCCTCAAAGCTTGTCAGCATGGAGAAAACTTTCAGGTCATTGATTTCTCCCTGTCCTATGATCAAAATAGGTGATGTTTTTAGCAATAGGGTCTTAGATCAAGTTCTGGTGGGCAACCAAGAGCAATGGCAATAGTCCAACACAGGCCCTTATATTTACCTATTTCAGTGTTGCCTACTTTACTATTTCAATACTAATATTCATTTTGGTCATAACATTTGTTTTCAACATAATACAGCTACAGGGACCTTGACTCTTGAGGGAGGAGTGTGTGTTTCAAGACCATCTTTGTTGGGCAGAACTGAGCACCTAATATATGTATTTGGAATGATAGTGAAAAGCTAGGAGAATTATATTTAATCACCCTTGACCTACTTGTTAGGTAGGACTTCCAGGACAGTGAAAGTATACAGCATAGTAGAGTTTGAAGAAATGGTCCCTTACTATCTGTAATCCATTGTAATCGTCACAATCTACATTCATCAAGCATTTCTTGGGAAGTAGGCCCTAAATTTACTGTTTTAAGGGACAATCATGTTAAACCTCTAAGCCTTTCTACCATGTAGATACCAACTGAATCACCCTGAAAGTGTAATATCCAAAGAGAGGAGTACAGGGACATGACTTCCCACAGTCTAGCTGCTTCCACAGGCATTCTGTTGGTGATGGGCTCAGGGCTTACAGTCACCAGCTCTTTGATGCCTATTTCTAGGCTCTGTGTCTTCATTTCTTCGAATCCTTTACACTTTTCTCTTTGCTTGGATCCTTATTATCCCTCTTGGCTCAGCCACAATCACAACCACTCTTCAGAAGTATTTCTTTGCATTAATTCCCATGAAGGCTCCATGAAGGTTACTAGGGTACTCAAAAGATTCTGTTTTATTTTATTTATTTTATGTTTTATCTTTATCCATCAAAACTAGTTCCATGGGTAGGCATGGTGGTGCTCACCTTTGACCCCAGAACATGGGAGGCAGAGGCAGTCAGAGAGCTTAGACAACCTGGTTCACAGACAACCTGGTCTACATAGTGAGTTCCAGGGCAGCCGTGGCTACAAAGTGAGAGATTATCTCAAAAACAAAAACAACAAAAACCATTCCTACCTCATAAACATGTAAAGGTTAGTCAACCAACCAACCATTGTGATGTACTTTGGGGACATGGTGGTCTATTTCATAATCCAAGTGTCTATAGACTAGGGCAAGAGTTTAAGAATAACCTGGGCTACATAGTGAGACTGTCTCAAATGAGACATTTCTTTGTGATGAACCGTGTTTGCCACATGTGTGAGGGGAACAGACAACTTTGATAAACTTCCAGGCCGGCAGATCCCTACCTGCTCAAATCTTTCTCTTTTCTTTGATGATACATCCCTTGGCAATGCAGGAAAAGGTTCTGGCTACCTTAATCATGGAATCTAGTGACTCAATGCCAAAGAAAGTCACTGTGCCTGAAACCTAACAAATCGTTTTTATTCTCTTTGGAGGCACCTGATGCTCTATCTTGTGGCTGCAGGTTTCTCGGCTGATTCAACAATCTGTAGCAAAGGAATGATTCCTAACTTTGGAATTCAGACACCTGGTTTCAGATCCCTGTCTGTCAAATGACAGGATCTGGCTGAGTCTCATTTTCAACACATGTGATGTCAGGGCTGGAGGCAGAGATCCTCTAATAAGGAAAGGTAAACCAAACCTGGTGCAGGATCTATTTTTTCAAATAATGTTTTATTGGGCCACAGCATGCTCATTCACTTTTACAGTGTACTTTTTGCGCCTGCTGACATGTTACAGTGAGTCGTATCAGAGACCATGAGCTATATTTCCTATCTGGCTTTGTACAGCAGAAGTTCCAGCTTCTATTCTAGTCAGGTTTTTGTTTGAATTTTGCTAGTCAAGGTCTTGCAATGTAGCTCAGGTTGGCTTCAGACTCAAAGCTGAGGTTATAACTGTGTCCCACATTGCCTATTTCCCTTTTTATATATAGTGAATTAATTCCAGAAAGAGAAAGGAACTTTTAAATATCACATAAAGAATTAAAAACAAAAAGGCACCGAGGTAAAACCTTATGGAAGAAAAGATGAAGGTTGAAAAATATTCTTAACAGTCTAGACACTTGCACTTACCCACTGTTGAAAGGACCTTCCACACTGAGAGAGGCCCAAATGTGACAAGTGTTATCATCATATTTAAGTGGTTCCAAGGATGTGAATTCCTTGGAGAGTCTGCACTGTAGGAGGCTTTGCACTGGGAAGCCATCAAAGCCATCAAAATGAGCACCCGCAGCACCCACAGTGCCCACAGTGCCCACAGCACCCACAGTGTCCACAGCGCCCACAGTACCCACTTATCCTTCAGTTTTGAAGCAATCTCCAGAAGTCATGATTCACCTCTACCATTTTGGAAGTTGTGCTCATTTGGTGATATAAACTTCTGTTATTTGTATTTGTTTTTCACATTGGCACAATGTATCATTAAGCTAATGGATGGTGGAAATGACATTATAGAGGAGTGGTCTTTTAAAATGACACATGCTTTAGGCATGGCTAAGTTAGAAGTGTTTATCTGAAGCTCAGCAATTCCCACACAAATTATACATTACTTATGTCTGCTTATTAATATGAGACCAAGGTCCCTTGGGGCATGAAAATGCCCTGATATCATCTTTCTTTTCTTTTGAATTGTATGTATGTATGTATGTATGTATGTATGTATGTATGTATGTATGTACATACATATGTGTGTGATCCATGGTTCACGTGTGACAACCAGGGGATAACTTGTGTCAGTTGATTTTCCTTCTAGCATGAAGGTCCCTGAGAATGAACTCAGGTTCAAGAATTCTTGGCTTGGTGGCAAGCACCTTTATCAGCTGAACCATCTCTCTTGCTCAATACTATTTCTGTTTGGATAATATAATTATAACACTTCCCCCATCTCTTTTCTCCACCCAGTCCTTCTCAAGCACAATTCATGGCCTCCATTTCTTTAATCGTTTACATATGTAGTTTGTTTGTTTGTATGTGTGTATATAAAACTTCTTCAGTTAATGCAATGTTATTCAAAGCTGAAATATACAAATTCAGGGCTGAATATTTGGTATTGGATCAACAGGTTTTTGGGAGAAAGAAGTTCTTCCTATGGAACACTATTTCTGCTCTCAGAATTCCTTAATTGCCTGTTCCTTGTTGAGGCCCCATGAGATTCCCTGCTTCCATGTTGGCACATCTATTGGTTCATTCTTGTTCAGGTCTTGTCTAGGCAGCCATGCTGATGAGACCTCATGGGTGCATCTTGTATTTCTAGGAGACAAATTCTTGCAGCGAACTCCCTGTTCCCCTGGCTCTTGCATCTTTTCACCCTGCCTTCTGTTATGATGCTGTAGCTGTAGGTGCACATGCAGTTCTGTGGATGTATCAGGTACCAAGTGTTCACTTGGCGTGTGCATTCTGATGGGCTGTGGTTTTCTGTAATGGCAACGGCCTCGGTGTTTTGCAAGGAGATGCTTCTCCAATGAGGGGTGAGACCTATGCTTATCTGTGGGTATACAGTTCTTGTGCCATGCTGGTCCTTGTTTTATCTTACAGGCACCACATCAGGGTACAATGATTGGTTACCTCTCTCTTTTGGAAGCTGACATGGCCCTTTTTGGTACCACGACAGCTAGTCCTCAGAGCAGAGGCTTTCAGTTCACAACCAGCTTGGACCTTCTGGGTTCTGTTTCCAAAGTGCCTGGTGTATCCAGCAGTTGAGACTTACCTTCAACTTGGGAGGCAACTGAGGGATAGACAGCAGCGATGGACTAGGACTTGGGAGTGTCTTGGCTCACCCTGACCAACATTTCAAAGGTGACTTCTCATACCTATTATCGTGGTTTTTTTGGTGATAGTCCATGGTTCTTGAGGGAGCATTGTCAGCCCAGCCTATAATGGATATTGAAAGCCACTTTTATCAGCATAGTTAGTCTCTTGAACTTTTTTCATTCACTGAGGTCATTCTTCTTCTGTAGTAGGATTCCTGTAGAAAATCAATGTAGGAGAAGAATCTTTGCACTTATTTTCCAAGCAATGGGATATTGGAATGGTCTCAGAGGTAAAGCCAGGACACTGATGAGAAGTTATTCTCTGTTAGGTTCCTATCAGTCTTCTGATTAGTCAAGGAGAAGACTCAAACAGATTCTGGATTTTTTTTAAACATCTTTATACTGTGTACTCTCCTTCCTGCTTCATAGGAAGAGAGGGAGGGGAGGAGAAAGAGAAGAAAGGAAGGGAGAAGGGGAGGGGAATGGATGAGGGGGTTGGGAGAGAGATGGAGAGAGGTAGACCAGGCATGTAGGCCTGCAGGCAGCACTTTCCACACTCTCAGAAATAGTAAAAAGCATCCTTGAGTTTTCATTGTATTTATTTTATGGCTGGTTTCTGATCTGGCCAGGGACAGCAGTTTCCATTCATGCTAATTATGCTGAATTTCCTCTTAAGATCACTTTCAAGGAAAAAAAAAAGTGAGGAAGTGAGGCAACTTTTTACCAAAAATATTGTGCAAGGAGAACAAAGGGCATGTGGG
This sequence comes from Psammomys obesus, assembly GCF_907164565.1. NCBI lineage: Eukaryota > Metazoa > Chordata > Mammalia > Rodentia > Muridae > Psammomys > Psammomys obesus. The sequence goes on along the minus strand of NW_026589732.1, from coordinate 12,725,763 downwards.
CAAATGTCACAGTGTGGTGGTCATGGGCAACGGTGAAGACAGGGCCCACGTGACTAAGTTTGGAGGAAACGGTTTAGCTCAGTGGCCTTGTTTGATGGCGCTGAGGCCAGTGCCCAGACAGTGCTGACAGCCGCACAGCGCTGGAGTAGGAATTAAGGTTAGAACTCGCCGTTCTTTTCACCAAATGCTCTAAGCCGGCATTTCCGTTCTTCCTTCCCACGCACAGTCGGACATTTGAGACTTTGGGTTTGTTTTCTAAGAACTGTTTCCACCAACCCACCCTGCCTCAAGCTAGTCACTGTGGCACTGGGGCGATTTCCTGGAGTGACAGCAGGATCTCTTTCTGTTGTGGTTCTGATTTCATTGGTAGCTTCCCCCACTGCAGCACAGGCCATAAAACACCAGTCTTGAGGAGAGTAGGATTCTTCCTAGAAGAGGGACCTCCTTTTCAGCCAGGGGACAGCCCCCCCTCCCACCGCGGGATACTCACTGGTTTATGATGTAGCCTGTACTGTTCACCGCAGTGAATGAAACCTGGGAGCCAGACAAAACGCTTTGCAAGTGTTTGACTCAAGCCCCCATGCCTGCTTTGGGTACAGAAGACTTGAGGACTGCCACATTGTTGCAGGTGCTTCCCTGTCATCTTGAGCTGGGAGGTCAGGCAAAAGACCAGGGGACTTCCTTTCTTCATTTCTTTCTTCTTTCTGCCTTCCTTCCATCATTCCCTCTCTACTTCACTTCCCCTCTTCCTTCTTTCCTTTCTTTTTTCAGTCCTGGGATAAAGAATCCAGGGCCTTGCATTTGCTAGGTAAGTCTTCTGCCATTAACTACATCATAAGCCCCCAGGTATATAGAGTATATATTTAAATACGTCTTTATTTTTTCACTGAGAACTTCATCTATATATTCCTAATGTTTCTTGATCATATTTATCTTCTCTCCTCATTACAACTCCTTCCAGACTCCCCATGTCCCTCTTCCAACTTCATATCTTCTTCTGTGAAAAGAAAATAAGTCACTGAGTCTAATAAGTGTTAGGCAAATGTACATGGGTGTGGAGCCATTTCCTGGAGCACTGGGGCCACAAATCTTCCTCTCCCAGCCATCATCAACTCTAATCTCTCACAACTGAGCAAGACTGTTGATAACTTTTTTCTCCCAGGGTAGCCTGCATAGCACCAAAAGGTGAAAGAGTGGGGCCTTGTGATCCCTCCACCATCCATTCTGGAATTGTTGACAGACTTGATCATGTGCAGGCAGCCACAGCTGCTGTGAGAATTCATGAGTACAGTGGACCTGTCATGTCCAGAAGAAACTGCTTTGTCTCAGGTATCCACGGCCTCTGGCTCTTATAGTCTTTCTGCCCCATCTTCCATGATGTTTCCTGCACTTTGGGTCAGATGGGGAATTGCGATACTGATATCCCATTTATGTCTGAGCACTCTTCAGACACTTATTCTCTGCACTCTGGCTAGTTGTGAGACTCTGTATTAGGGCTGTTTACTACAGAAAGAAGCTTCTCTGAGGAGGACGGAGAGCTGCACTAATCTATAGAGATAAGTATTTAGAAGACAGTTTGATACCATGTCCATTTAGCAAAATAGTAGTAGGTTCTCTCTTAGGGCCTATAAGTTCCCCAGTCAAGGGTTCTTGGCCTGATAGACAATACCAGGCCTGGGTTTCCTCCAGTGTAGTGGGCCTTAAATCCAATCAGAAAGCAGTTGGTTACTCCGATAACACTTGTGGCATGTGTCCCCGTGGTCCTATCTTGCCAGGCTGGTTTGCAAGGAAGTAAGGCTGTTGATAACTTTTGTTGTACTCTTCAGAGCACTAGCTGGTGAAAGCCTGCTGTTGGGAGGAAACTTCTCAGTCTCTACCAACTTGATTTCCTCAAGTCTGTGAGCCAAGTTTCTGGCATTCAGCAGTGAGGTCTTATCATCAAGTGCCGGTGGGCAAGTGAGAGCAATGGCAATAGCCTGTATTGTTCTGAGGTCTCTGGGACCAACAACTTGAAAAAAGTCCTTAGTCTTTGAGACATGAGTTTTCTAAAGTTGTCCAAGGTGGGCTTGAACTCACTAATGTTGATAACATCAGGCAGGCCTCCAACACACAAAAATACAAGTCAAGTACAAGGGAGAGCTCATGATTGTTGTTATTACCTTTTGTTTCTATACTACCCTAGTTTTGTTTTTTTGTTTTTGTTTTTTTTTTTTTTGAGCCCCAGATGGTGTTAAAAAGTTTTTGGTTGTGGAGGAATAATATATGTGTGGCAAAGTGTGTGAGAGGTACTAGTCTTCTGTGCATGGCAGGATGCATGCTCAGTCATGTGCTTGTCCCTCACTGTGTCACCCGTATACATGTGAAGACACAGCTCCCTAGGAGCTCTGCTTTTTAAAAAACCTTATTATTAGTATGTGAATGTGTGTGTGTGACATGTGAGGGCAGACACACACTTTTTGCTCTGTGAAAGACTCCTGAAAAAATTGAAAAGGAAGAAAGTTTAATTAGCTTTCCTGTTTCAGAGGAATTTCAATTCAAGATTAGCTGGATCTATCGCTTTGGGTCGGTGGGTACACAGAATATCATGGTGGGTAGAGAGTATGTGTCAGGAGCCATCCACCTCATGGTAGACAGGAAGTAGGGAGGGAGAAAGGGACTTGGCAACAGACAGAATCTTCAGAGGCATGTCCTAGTGACCTACTTCTTTGCAGTAGCCCTGCCTCCTAGAGTTTGTGGCACCTCCCTAAATAGCACCATCATCTAGGAGCCAAGACCTCAACACACAAGCATGTGCGTGACAGTTTAGATTCAAACTGCACTGGGCTATGCAGACAGGGTAGGATGCAATTTGTAGATCTTAGACCTGAGTCTTGGGGAGACCTCAGAAAGTTGCTGTCATGGCCCAGGGAACATAAAAGGAAGCGTGACCTCTTGATGAGACATGAGAAGGTCATGGACAGGACTTTGGGGAGTAGATAAGGGCTTTGAGGGGCTGGCTGATGACCTGAGACTTCAGATGCCAGCTAGTCAGTGTGGCAGAGATGTGGGCACCCCAGACATTTGACTCCTGATGAAAGCAGGGAGCAGAGTCTCCAGTAACCTTTGGTGTCCGTCACCTTGTGGCAAGTCCAAGAGGCCTTTCAGTGTGATTAGGTAATGACTATCTCATCCTACACTGTTTTCCCAAGTTCCTGGCCTCAGAGTGCAATTAAGACACTGAGCCCTTCCAACCCTTGACTCTGCCTGTTGACACATCCACATGCCATCCTAGGCATGTGGAACATGGACAAATATTAGCTTGCTCTGAGAGCCAAGCAGTGGAGAGAACATGGGCTCTCACCTCAGAGGAAGAGGCGCCAGGCTACATATTTTCTTTGCATTTTTCAGATGCCATCAACTCTACCTGAGCCAGTAGTTATCTCTAAACCATGTATCTGCTTGCACGGTGCATGATGATATCTGTTTTCAATAGTTGTCCTTTGAAGGACACAGACCACTGTTAAATCAGGGGCTGAATGGTGCAACAAGGCCAGTGGGAGGCCAGTGGGAGGCCAGTGGGAGGCCAGTGGAAGGCCAGTGGGAGGCCAGTGGAAGGCCAGTGGGAGATCAGTGGGAGGTCAGTGGGAGGCCAGTGGGAGATCAGTGGGAGGCCAGTGGGAGATCAGTGGGAGGCCAGTGGGCAGTCAGTGTTCTGTTGCTGCACAGATACTCAGCTTTCACAGTTCATGAGGCTCAGCTGATCTCTTTCTTCACATCTGTCCACGGTGGATCCTTTCTTTCTCCTCCAGGAAAAGTTGTCACTTTCTGGAATTTAGTTTGTTTAGGTTTCTTTATGATATCACATCTTTGACAGGTTTCCAAAAAACTCTGATCTTGTAGCTTACCTGACTTGTTACTGTGGAAACTGGAGTCTCTTCTGAATTTCTACAGCCTACCTGTCACTTTTCACTAAATGTCTGGAACCATGTGTACTATTTCAGTTGTGTTCTTGGGGCAAAGCATCGTTACGCTTTCAATATCAGTGGCTGCTCACTTACCATCATCCCTCTCTTCCCACCCCATCAGTCACCCAGCTGCTGATAGAACATGCTAAACTCGGCTTTTGTTGTTAGAATCAAAGCATTCTCTACTTGGGCAAAGTAGCTTGATGATTAAAAAAAATACTCCAGGGAAGCGGATGCTGACGTTATGAGGACTGAGTGCCCTCTAATTTGGAGGCTTAGTGTTTTGAGAAAGAATGAAAACTTGTAGCCTATGACACATCCTACCCAGGACTTGTTCTAGCTGACAATGTTTATTGGCCAGAATATTTTTTCATGTTTTGTTTCAGGCTTCTTGAATTCTTGTCCCCAGTCAGCAGATGGGTCACAGAGAAGGGGGTAAGTCAGCAATAATGAAACCTTTTCTACAGGGCTGGTAACAACCAATGAGGTAATATCTCTGACACAGGTGGAAGGTAATAGGTGCTTAATGAATATGATTTCTTGTTACCTTTGAGAAGAAAAGAACTCAGAGTTGGGAAGAATTTCCTGTGTTCATACAAAGACCATATGGGACTGTCCCATGTGTAGGCAGCAAGTCATTCGCTTTGAACCTGGCCTAACTGGGTTTTGACCAGGTCAGGGAAGCTGGTGGGCTGTGCCAACATGCATTTGTTTTGTCATCCATCATGGAGCATCTTATAAAAAACGCATCCTACAGAGGTTATCTCTGTATATTTGGTCCTAAGTAACAGAGCCCTCAACTGCTTTGACCTCTCTCTCTTAGGTTTCCCCTTGATTTATTTCTCATGAACTTAAGTCATTGTCCCAAGAAGAGAGAGTGCTGTGTATAAAAACAGCTCCACTCTTCATTGCTCTAAAATCATCTGTCACTGTCTCAGCGTGTGGTCTGAGGCATGGGGACCATGCAGCAGGGACAGTAGACAGGCAAAGCCTGCTGCAGGAGTGTCGTGGTGATGGATCAGAGTCTATTTCATGTATGGAGTCTTCTTCCTTTGGTCCTAACCACCGTGCTTTTCTATTGTTAGTGGGATAATTATGAGTCATAAAAGCTAGATATTGAGGCTGGAGAGATGGCTCAGTGGTTAAGAGCACTGTCTGCTTTTCCAGAGGCCCTGAGTTCAATTCTCAGCAACCACATGGTGGCTTACTGCCATCTATAATGGGATCTGGTGCCCTCTTCTGTCATGCAGACATACATGCAAATAGTGTTCATGTGTATAAATAAATAAATCTTTAAAAAAAGCTAGATATTAGTAACAAATTTTGTTCACTACTGAATGCAATCCTGTGCAGTTCTTTGGCCAAAGCTTCTTGATAGTGCAGTAATTTTTACTGGCCTTAAGGGCCTTGGGTCTCCAGAGCTGATGGGGATAGCTTGAGGCAGTGAACTGTCCTCACAGAGGACCCCCCCAAATAGGACCCCTTGCCATTGTTTTCTTTGGAGCGGAAATGACAGACTCCAGGAAAAAACGGGATTCAATATTAAGTGGCTCTTTATAGATATGAACCTGTGAGAAGAGCAAATGGGACAGCGCTGAGAACAGAGGGAATGGAGGCGGGGCTTAGGGAGTGGCATCTCCCTCTAACAAAGACATGTAAGTATCTTGGAGGAAAGGGCACTGGGCTTTATCAGTTCCCTCTGTGGCCTGGAAGAGGAAGACTCTTGGCTAGGCTGGCTTCAGGTGTGTCAGGCCTTGTGGGGGAGTTTCCTGAAGGTGCCCCACAGCTGACAATGCCAACATCTTTATTAGGAGGTCTCTTCCAGAACTCTGATGGGGGAGGAGGACAGTTGCAGCATAATTAGCAGGAGTGACAGGCTATACTGGCAGCTTGAGGGGTATCGGAGGACAGAGCCTCTGTCACGTTTCACTGTGCCCTGGTTGGTGGGTAGAGGCAGCTGGGTGGCAGAAGGCAGGGTCACATGATCTACCATCCAGCAGAGGCCCCAAGAGCTAACAAAGGACAATGCAAAAGGGAGAATGGAAAGCAGAGGCATGGTGGGGGTGGTGGGTTAAATATGCTTCTGTGCGCATGTGTGGTCTCCCTTTGCCATGAGACATGGTGGAAACTTTGAAAAGGCACATCTATTAACTTCCTAGGGCTGATGTACCAAGTTGCTATGAACTGTGGCTTAAAAAAACAGAGATTTGTGCTCTAAAAGTTTTGAAGCGAACATGTTGGCAAGGCTCCACTCCCTCCAAAGGCTCTAGGGGACAATTTGTTCCTTGTCTCTTCCGTCCTTTGGTGGCTGTTGGCCTCCCTGCTACTGCCTCACTCTGATCTTTGCCTCAGTCTCCACTCTTCCTTGTGCTTTCCAAATCTCTCTCTCTTTCTTCATGTTTTCCCATCCCATTCACTCCCTCGTCAGTTCTGAGCAGTTACACGAGATCTATCGTCTTGACAAAATTTTAAGCACATGCTATAGGACCACCAGCCATATCCACTGTAGAGCAGCTCTCTAGTCCACATTCATCTCGTATGACTGAAGTGTGTACATCCCTCCTCAATCTTCTGGCACCCACCATTCTATATTTGTGTCTTTATGGAAGATTTCATGGAAGTTTTTGGATTCCTAGCTCATCATGATGTTCTGGGGGGGGGTCGTATCTTGAGAGTCTTAGTTAATTAAATCTACAAAGCCTCCCTACCCCATCGGAGACTTCGATGTGGGCTTATCTTTGTGCATGCCACTTTCCAGTCACCAGTAGGGGGTCAAGGCCCAATGACTAGATGAATGGGGCGAGTCAGAGAGAACAATTATGGGGACTGTGACCCTTCCATTGTGCTGCAGAGTACAGCCTTGGTCCCTTCCCTTTCTTTCGTTGAACAACCAACTTGAACTTGCATGCTTAGATGACCCCGTAACAGTCTTGCCCTTCACATAAATTCCTACTTGTAATACCTTCTTTTGATCAAAGACACAGTGCTGATTTTTTTTTTTTTTGTAGCTTAAGGCTCCTTTTCCTCTTTTAATAGATGTCTAACTTATATGTATATGTATGTATGTATGTATTTTGTGTCTGTCCTCTTTCAGCAAAGGCCCAATGCCAGGCCTTTCCACACACCCACAGGCTTACTGGCATTCTCTTTCCTCATGCTGGCTCAGTTTTTGAGTTAGGACCAGTGAGCTGGTGGTGGAGGGAACAGAGAAAATCTGTATCATCGGATCTGGATTCAATCAGGCTACTTTGCTCTGTGTCTTTGGGCATACCACTGGTTGCTGTGGTTTCACTGTGCATGTGTGGAAACATAGTCCATGGAACAGTAGTATTGAGGAGGAAACCAAAGCTACCCAACAGGAGGGTGTTTAGGTTTTGAGGGCTCTGTCACCAGTAGATTAATGTGGGCACTTGATTAAAGGATGACTGTGGCTTCTGCTGCTTTCTTGCTTGTATACTTTCTCTTTCCCATTGTGTGTATGTGTGTGTGTGTGTGTGTGTGTACATTAGAGAACAACTTGTCTCATTTTCTACCATGTAGGGGCCAGGAATTGATATCAAATCATCAGACTTGGCAGGAAGAGCCTTCTCCTGCTGAGCCATTTCTTTGCCCCCCCCCCCCAGACACTCTTGCTTGCCATGAGATGCTGCAGCAAGGAGACACTTGATTCATGCAGATCCCTGGGCTGTAGACTTCCCAGGGTCTGGAACTGTAAGAACTGTGTTAATCACCCCAGGTATTCTATGATAGCATCAGGAAACAGACAGACACAGGCCTCCTCTCTCTGGGTCTGGAGAAGGGTGATAATAATTCCTACTTAGAGGAAAAAGTGCAGGTGTGGTACCTGGCCTGGGGGAGGTATGTAGCAAGTTAGTTCCCGTCATCCTTTGCTTTTCCATTTCAGCGTCTGAAGAAATCACCTTCCTGTCCCCCACAAAGACATAACTCTCTTCTGCTAGAAGAGAGTTTGGATCTGAAGACAAACACACAAATTGTTCAGCAGCAACCAATTTAGTACCATGGCAACCTGCTGGTTTTAATCACCCGCCTTTACCCTGTAACAGCTGTGGCACGCATGGCCTGGCCAGCTGTAATTGTAGTCTTGCGAAGCGCTCCAGATGTGAAGGTGTTCTGCCAGGTGTTTATTTTGAATGCATAATGGGGGCATTTTAGCATACTCAGCCTTTCTTTTCTCTACTTTCCTGTCCTTCTCTGAATGGTCTTTTAGAAAAGGTCCAGGCCTTGGTCCAAACTCTATGTCTAACTGTTTGAGTTTTAGGACTCTAAAGTGTTTGAAGACTTTTATCTGAACTTCGTACCTCTTCTGGGCTTCCCTGGCTCCCAGAAGCCTGTATTCAACAAACACATAATTTAAAAAGTTATTTTTATTTGTGTGTGTGTGTGTGTGTTTATGTATCTGTGTGTCTGTGTGAGTGAAGTCCTGGTGTGTATGGGTCCATGGAAACCAGAGAAGGGTTTCAGAATTCTTGGAGCAGAAGTTAGGGGCAGTTGTAAGTTGCTGGATGTGGGTGCTGAGAACCAGATTTGGGTCCTTTGGAAGAGTGCTAAGCCGTCTTTACCACTGAGCCATCTCTCCAGCCCAACAAATAATTTCCCAACATCTTCTACATTCAAGGTTGTCTTCTAAATACTAAAGAAATGTACATAAGCCAAGCAGAGTTCATGCCTTCATTGGCTTTATAATCCAATAGGGATCCAAATAACAAGAAAAACAAATCAATCTGTTGTTTTATCACATTGGCCAGGTGCTGAAGGCTGGGGCCTCACTCTGTGATGCTAGAGGGAAGAGATGGGGCCTAGTGGAAGGAAGTTAGGCCACAAAGTATGTGCCCTGAAGAGACAATGGGGCCCTGTTGCCTTCTCTCCTCTTCTTTTCTGTTTCTTGACTCCTGTGAGATGAGAGGTTTCCTTCATGTGTTCTTCACCACAATGTCTTCCCTTACTACAAAGGCCCAAGGGCAACAGGAGACCACAGCCTGCAGCCTCTAAATCTGTGCCCTGGAGTAGGTCCTTCTGACTTTTGAGTTATTCATCTTGAGTGTTTTGTAACAGTGAAGGGAGCCTGACTAACATGTACATGCTGTTCTGTAAGGTATATTACATGTTAGATAAAAATAAACCTGAGATGATAAAGCATGAGACAGCACTCCTTTAGGATGCCTTTCACAGAATAGATGGAACAAAATAAAAGTGTGTCTCTTTCTTCAGGAAAATGGCACCTGTTAAAGCAGCTTCTAAATCACCAGAGATCAGCCTTTTTATACCTATACTGCTATCCTCAATAAGTGCCTGACCCTACAGAGCTGCTTTAGCTGTAGCTAGAGCATGTCTATATGTCTATATGTCTTCCTCTATGCTTGGAACAGGAGATGTAAAGATAAGTGGTACATAGACCTGACCTCCATGTTTGAGATTCAGAGCAGTGGTGGCAAGCTGGTGATGTGAGGTGGTCAACAGCGGAATTTGTTTGACTGACTGCTGTTTGGGCCATTAGCAACTGTCACATAAGAAACCAGGCTTCAAGCCTTTCACTCAGAGTGTTCCCATTGGGCCACAGCTGAAAAGCAACAGGTCTTTCAAGACGGGTGATAGGGTTTGATTAAGAAATGTTCACACATGCTGCTGAGGAGATGGGTGGGCTGGTAAAGTTGTTGCCATGCATTCATGAGCACCTGAGTTTAGATGCCCAGTATCCTTGTTTAAAACAACAACAACAACAACATTGGACAACATTGACAGCAACAACATTGAATTGACACATGGACCCAGGATCTCAATGGCCAGCTAGTCTAGCCATTGACGTAGCTTCAAGGCCAGTGAGAAACCTTGCCTCCCCAAATGAGGTGATGAGTTAGGAGGGAGGCTTTTTCTGAAGATGAAAGCCCTCTGGGAAACAATAATTTCCAGTTGTGCCCCGAGGTCCTCGGAGAGACTGCACCACCCTGGTGCTCTGTAACACGAGTTTAGTGTATCGGTTGCTGGCTCCGGGACCCCACAGAAAGAGCCATGTGCAAAGACAGGTTGAGAAATGAAAGGAAGGTTTCATGGTTCCTGCCCTGGGGGTGCGTAAGATAAAAGGATCAGAATAGCAAAGCACCATTTTGTCCAAAAGATTTCCCCTCTCTGTTTCGCTTGTTTACTTGGTAAGCAGAGACATGAGCAGGGAATGTTCTGGTACAAATACATAGCCTGAGGGAGTTAGAACTTTTCCTGCTGCCAGGAACATCCCAAACAGAGCCTTGAGTGTTTAAGCAGCCCTGAGGCCACTCAGAGCCAGCATTGGTAAATAAATGTAGAGACAGGGGTTTGGGTCTAGTCGTAGCAGGGTGATGGGGGATCAGTAGTTTCCCCTCTGAGTGAAGGGGTCCCATCTGTGAAAGACTGAATCTCAATCTGAACTTTCACTTAGCACAAATGCTAGCATGTTATAGATGTTATAGCAGCTGCATGAAGCCTGGCTGCAGGTAAGAGCACTCCAGAATGGGTTTAATACTTAAGCCTTCAGTCTTTTGAGTTAAAAGCAATAATGACGGATCACCATGGACTCATCCTTCTTTTGCTGTTGTCTGATCTTTCATCCCTTCATTCACTGAACTAGCCATTGTATTCTTGTGCCAAGTAGGAAAATGGAGGCTGGTGGTAATCCTTTCTCCTTCAGTGGAGGCTAAAGTTAGAGACCTACTTATAAGGAAAAGGTCACTGTAGTCCAGGGAGAGAGGAGGGAGGGAGAAAAAGAAAGAGGGAGAGACAAGAGACAGAGGAGAGAGAGAGACAGAGAGAAACACACACACACACACACACACACACACACACACACACACACATAGAGACAGAGACACAGAGACAAAGAAAAAAAGAATGAAAGGGGAAGAAGATGAAATGAAGAGTGTTGCACGCTGGGTGGAGACTAGATCCAGGGAAAGCCAATACCTCAAGTAAGAATTTTGCTCCTGAGACACACCGGGACCCTCTCCTTTCCCATTTGCCTCCTCATCTCTTCAAACACTGAAGAGGCACCCTGATTAAGCTGTACCTGTTTTTTTTTACCTTTCAGAACCTTTGACAGAAGCAGGGTTTGTCATTTTTACCAGCTCAGTTCTGTGGAAATTCATGTCACAGCAGCGGTAACATATATCTTGCCCTAGAGAGTTGGCAGATATGGAGTAAATACAAGTGGGCTGTCACAGCCTCCATGAGCCTGGACCTGAGTGGCTCTCCTCCCAGATGGCATGAGAGCCAGCAGCTGGGCCGAGGCTTTGCCTCGCTTCCTGTCCCTTGACTCTTGTCCTACAATTCACTTAGGGTGGCTCTGCGTATGCGCAGAGTACCTGACAGGCTGCAGTGCAGGTTACAGGCCTGGTTTAGCAGAGGCCTGGAAGGTACCTACCCCGTGCGTTATAGCTGAGCCGGGTTACTGCTGTAGGTTGGACTTCCCTGCCACGTGGCTCCCTGGCTTCTGTGTAGCACAGGCTCTTCTCAAGCAGGTGACTAGTTTGCCCTGGGACTAGCTTCATGAGTGAAAAGGAGGGCAATCCATTTAATACATGACAGTACTTTAGAGGGCTGAACTAAACTCAAAATAGAATCCTTTAAATACGCCTTTTGACATTTCTTTTTAAACACGGTTAGCTTGAAAAACCAAAAAGATTCTCAGACAGCATGTGGTGTATGGTACCATTTAATGAACATGCACTTACATATGTATGTTTGTGGGTTGCTCTCCTGACTTGCATGTCCCCATCGTCTCTCCACAGCAGAACTTTGGATCATGCTCATTTTCTTCTTTATACATTTGTCTTTTTCCCATTTATTTATTTATTTATTTAATCACTTGACAGCCTAATCTCAGCTCCCTTCCTCCTCTCCTCCCAGTCCCGCCCTCACACCCCCTTCCTCCTATTCTCCCCTCTCCTTCTCGGAGAAGAGGAGGCCCAAGGAGTACCAACCCACCCTGGCACCTCAAGAGCTTCACTAAGGGCTTCGCCTCCCACTGAATACTGATAAGGCAGCCTCGCTTACGGAGAGGGATACAGTGGCAGGCAACAGAGTCAGAGATAGCCCCTACTCGCCTTGCTGGGGAACCTGCATGCTCACCACGCAACACATGTGCTACATATGTGTAGGGGGCCTAGGCCCAGTCCAAGCTTGCTCTTTTGTTGGCGGTTCAGTCTCTGTGGGTAAGCCCCTATGGGCCCAGGTTAGTTGATTCTATAGGTCTTTTTGTTGTGTTTTTGACTCCTCTGGCTCCCTCTGTCCTTCCTTCTACCCTTTCACAGAACTCCTCAAGCTTGCATCATCTTGTTCTTATCTAGAAAAGATGACGTAGCTTTATTTATTTATTTAACTTTAAATAAATTGTTTTTAGTTTTGTTTTCTTTTGAGACAGGGTTGCTCTGTGTAACAGTCCTGGCTGTTCCGAAACTCACTCTGGACCAGCTGGCCTTGAACTCACAGAGATCTGCTGCCTCTGACTCCTGGGTGCTGGGATTAAAGGTGTGCACTGCCACCATCTGGCTGACATAGCTTTCATTTTTAATGTCTCAAATAACACAAACTGGTCTCAACTCTGTTAGACAGCCAAGGGTGACCTTGAACTTCTGATCTCCCTGCCTTTACCTCTGGATGCGGTGATTACAAGCTTGTGCCTCCATGCCTGGTTTATGCAGTGCTGAGGATTGAATCCAGAGTTCTGCATGTGCTAGGCAGGTGTTCTACCCTCTGAGCTACATCCCCTGCCTTGAAAGAGTTTTCTTAACAAAACCTCATCTGGATAACCTAGCAGAAGGTGGTGTTGATAGTGATGGTGGTGATGATGGTGGTGGTAGTGATGGTGATGGTGGTAGCAATTCAGAGGCAAGACTCCTTTAAATCTCTTCTCCTAAAGTTATAGTAGTTTCTGAGCATTGAGGGATGACAGGACTTGATGGAAAGGCTTAAAAATTACTGATTATTATTATTATTATTATTATTATTATTATTATTATCCATATTGCATAGATGTGGACTTATGAGTTTAGGGTCTCTGAGCTGGTACATTACAAAGCCTGGACTTAAAAATTAGTCTCCAAGGTCTGGGGTAGTGACTTTGTTCCCACAATTTATTATTATTATTTTAAATTAAAAGATAATTATATCATTTTCCTCCTTCCAGTTCTTACCTTTTCTTTTTCTTTTTTTCCTTTTTGAGACAGTGTTTCTTTGTGTAGCCTTGGCCGTTCAGGATTCACTTTGTAGACCAGGCTGACCTTGAACTCACAGAGATCTGCCTCTCTGAGTGCTGGCGGTAAAGGTGTGTGCTACCACTACTGGCTGTCCTCTTTTTAAAAAATTGTCATTATTACACACACACACACACACACACACACACACACACACAGAGAGAGAGAGAGAGAGAGAGAGATATTTTTCTGTCTATTTAATGTTACTTGTATGTATATTATTTCAGGGCTGACAGATTGGTATTGAGAACTAATTAGGGAACTCACCTTTTAAAGACTATTTCCCCTTCTCAGTACTTTTTAGTTACATATAGTGCTTTGTTTAGGTGTGTGTGGGGGTTTGTGAGATTTCCTCCTTGCATATTTGCACGTCTGTTGATGTCATCCTTGTTCAGGTCTTGTTTAGGTAGCCATGTTGGTAAGATTTCATGGATAAAGACTTCCTGTCATTTCTAGGAGACAGTCTCACTGCAGATTTTCTAGTCCTCTGACTCTTACACTCTTTTCACCTCCTCTTCCATGATGTACCCTGTTGCTCCCACATCTTGCCATTACTGTTAATGGTTCTGTTTACAATAATCCTGTTCTGGTTTAGAGCATAAGTTCTTTAAGGAGTTATTAAACTCTACCTCCAACATTTTCCCCCACAAAAAACAAACAAACAACAACAACAACAAAAAAAAAGAGAGGTGCTGTAGCCTTGCTGTGTATCTCTTTCTCAGTTATCTGGTCTTTAGGTTCTATGTAAGTAATCTAATAGTCAGATTGATTTATAATGTCACTGAAGCCAACAAAGTCACAATAGGGACCTTCTCTCTCTGGTTATTTGGTTTATTTTCACATCATACTGAGACATCTTATTCCAATACCTACTGGAGATAGAAGGTGGCTTTCTTCTAGTCTCACAGTACCTTTTTGTGTCTCTAGCACATCAGATTTCAGTGGAGGTTGGTGAGAATAAATTTTGCTCCATTCATCCATCTGGATGAGTGGAAGTGACTTGTTTTTTAATTCATGACTACCTTGCCATATTTAGTTTAATAAAAAGAAGGTGGGAGGCTGGGCTAGGTAGAAAGTAAATTTGATTGCTCTAACTCATCTGAAGTGGAGTTCCTGAGTGATGGTGATGACGATGATGGCAATGATGATCATAATTAATATTAGTTTTACCTTGATCAGGTGCTGGGTTTCATGCTGGGTGATTAACATGCATTTTATCTATCTGTCTATCTATCTATCTATCTATCTATCTATCTATCTATCTATCTATCTATCTATCTATCTATCTTTCTATTATCCTATCTATCTATCTATCTATCTATCTATCTATCTATCTATCTATCTATCTATCTTTCTATCATCTATCTATCTATATAAGTGTGTGGAGTTCAGAGGACAGCTTGAAGGATTTTGTTCACTACTTCCACCACCTGGGTCTTGGGAATCAAACTCAGGTTATGAAGCTTGGTGGGTCTGCTTTTAGCTTAGCTCATGCTCCATCCCCCTGGATCATATTTTGTTTTTAAAATTTACTCAGCAGTCCTATGGGGTAGATTCATTATATATTTGGAAAGAAATTGGAACCCCACAGAGGCTAAGTTTTTGTTCAGGCTTTATAACAAGAGAAATGGAATAGCAGCCTAGGAGTCGACACACATCAATTATACATCTCTGCATTTGATACTATCTCAGTGTTAAAGTTAGGGAAAAAGCTCTAGAAAGAAACTCACAATGTTAAATCGTATCAGAGTCCAAGGAGGACTGTGGTTTCTTGAGAGTCCCAGGGAACCACTGGACTTGGGATTGGATAGATGCATGAGTTCTAAATGGCTTCTATCCTTGACCAGAACTGGCTAGCCCAAATGTACACACCTCACCACAAAAAAATCAGTGTGGTGTCTACCCAGAAACTTATGACATTATCCATGTAAATCTGGAGTGTGAGGTAGCAACTGGGGTCACTCAGTCTTGGGCCATTGATCTACTGATGAATCAGAGCAGAAGACAGAATTAAAGCAGGTTTCCTTGTATGCTTTCTTGCAATAAGACTTATCTTTCTGAGGCTTTTATAGAAGAGAAGGAAAAAGGCTTCTAAAAGAAGGATTGAATTTATGTTGCATCCCAGGGTCTCTAAGATTTTGCCCAATGACCTTGGAGAGAGGAAACCCAAGGCCAGAGCAGCTGTGACTTGGCAGTCATGGGCCTGAATTCAGGGATTTTGGCCTCACTCAGCCATAGGGGAGGGGCAGGAGGGAAGGAGGTAGAAGCTTATGTTTCATGTTGCATCAGGCATTTGGGGAAGAAGATAGATTTTTGTGTTGCTTTGGTGACATATAAGAAAACGATCAGATCTACTCTGAATGTGAATATTTCACAGTTGTCGTTAAATTTTTGTCTGATTTTTGCCAGAAGGACTAGAGATGTGTGTATCTGGGATTTTAAGCAGATTTATCATGTTTCTTAAGCTTTTGTAACAGTTTCCTTCTCTAAAAACTGTGATGAAGGGGAGGGGAAGGCTTGGAGACAGCAATGACTTCAAGCTGAGCAAAAAGATTCCCTCCTTGAGTTCTTGGCTTGAACTGAACATCCACCCTGAGAAATGTACTTTGTCCGCTCACAAGTTATTTTTCTCCATCATCTATGAGGTTGGAGCTGGCAACTCTGTTTATTGTTCACTGAGGGATTAAGTTGCTCTTCTGTGTAGCACAATCGTCATTCAACACCAGCTCAGGAAAGCAGGAATTGGTGTTTTGATTGTTGCTACCATGGTGACCAGTGGCCCTTTGGTTTGATGACCAGCAGTGACTTAAGTAACTGTGCCTAGGACTCCTGTCTGACAGGCAGGGTTTCTTCCTCCCCTTGTTGCATCACTTCTTGCGTGTGGCAGGTTACTTTGGCAGTAGCTCACGTCATGGTTCCAACATGCCTTGACACATTCAGGGAAGGGCAGGAGCGAGCGGAGAGCGTCATTCTCAGAGGTTGGATCCTGCTGTTGCCTGGCTATGATGTCCTGTGAGGCCAGCAAACCCTGTTCTTCCCCAGGCAGCTTCTCCTAGGCTGAACTCACTGACCTTTTCTCTTTTAACTGTCCACTGTCCGAGGTCTACCCCTTTCTTAGAATGCAACCACGGGCTCTTGGAGATCTTTGTTTGGCGTCATACTCTTGTTACAATTAAACATTTAGTCCCCTAGACCTTTTCCAAGGTTTCAGTCTTAGTCCCACCTGGGATCTGGTAGCCTCCTGGGGATGTCTCTTATTTCTGCTTGTTCCATGTGGTGTCAAGTGCCTGACTTTCAAATGTCTCTTATCCCATCCCTTTGTCCTTGATGGCATAGGGCATGTGTGTTCCCCTTGGGGTCATGCCTTTAGCTGAATGCATGCCTCCAGTTGCTATGCTTTGCTTATTTCTAGCCCAACTTACCTAAGCATCTCTATGACCCACAGTCCTTTTCTTCCTGGCCCAGAATATCCCCCGCTTCCCACAGGCTTTGTTGGAAGCCAGCTCTGGCCATTTGGGGCCTTCTAGCAGTCTGAGATACAACTTTTCTGTTCTACAGCTGAAGGGGACAGATGTCAGAAAGAAAATGACCTGAGCACAGCTGTGTAAACTAATACTTCATGGGCATATCTGGCAGTGTTTATAGAAAAATTCATGACAATGAAGGTCCTCCATGAGTGAGAACCCTCTAGGCACAAATCTTGCCTTCTGTCTCAAGCTCCCAGGAGCTGGCCTCTGATTTTGGAGAATTAAATGCCTTTATTATGTGCTCAGAAGTATTACATAAGGCCCCTGTGTTTCCAAGGGAAGTTTTGTGCCTTCCCAGGTCTGTCCTTAAGTTGTCTCTCCAGTCTCTGGACTGGGTGACAGAACAATGAAGCAGCTCTTATACTCAGGAGATATTTTATTCTTCCACCAAGGCCTCCACAAGCACTCATTAACATACACTCTCTCCCAGTCCCAGCAATAGTGGAATAGTCTCATTATTTGCTAGTCACCATTGATCATGAATCCTGTCTTATTCTCAAGTGTTTAAAGCATAGTCTAACCCAAAATTTTAATCCATATCCAGTTCAAGATGAGGCTTGTTCTCTACTTGGCTTCCAGCTTGGGAATTCTGTTCACTGTGTTCTGGCTCCATACCTTCCTGGCCCAAGAACTCAGCAACTGAGTTTCTCATTAGAGTGTGCATCTAGCTCATCACATAGCTGGTTCCCACATTGCTGTCCATCTCACCCTTGATATCTTTTTTCTCAGAATATGTGAGCCTGGTCATCCTATTTGAAAAGTGTCTTTGACTCTCCCAGTTTCTAGCACTTAGAATCCCTTGAAATCATTTTAATATTTATTGTTTGAGAATTTCATACACACATATGTGTTTTGATCAATGTATTCCCAGACCCTTCTGTCCAATTCCTATCCCAGCTTCTACCCTCCCATTTTCATCTCAACATCTTGTGCTCTTTAAAAAGAAACCATATAGCCTCTAGTGCTGCTACCATGTGCATGGGAGTGGGGCAACTTCCGGGAGCATGGTGAACTAACAGTAGCTGGAACTATAGGAACAAGATCTGCATAAGATCTAGTCCACATCCCAGCATGGAGATGGGGTGGGGAGGGTCTTGGGAAGTTTCACCCTTATCTAAGGATCTAGTGACAATTTATGGCTGCTTAAGGAGGGAGAGTCAGTTTTCTTCTGAGATATGGCACCCAAGAGGCTACCTAATTGGTCATTGTTGTTGTTGTTATTATTGCCATTGTTAGCTAAACAATGGTTTTCTTTTCTTTTTTGACTACCGGAGGGGAAATACTCACTGATTTTTTTTTTTCATAGCATTTTGTTATGTAGCTCAGGATGGCCTCAAAACTCATGATTCTCTTGCCTCGATTCCCAAGTGCTGAGATTACAAATGAGCAGTGTCATCTGGCTGTATTCATCTTACTTAAAAAACCTTCATGTTCATGGTGTAAATCTGTGCCTGTAAAACTTTAGGCACTCAAAAATATTGGTTTAATTGATGATGATTTCTTAAGGAAATTAATATAATATTTATCCAATAGCCAAATAATCATTTAGAGCCTGTGGGTTTTGCACTTGACTTGCTTTGGTCTGGCCAAGTGGTAGTTTCCTGTTATCCAAACTCACATTTGGAGCTTATTGCCAGGTCAATAGCAGCAGGGCCAAGGGAGCTTCTCATACTGTTATAGTCTATGATTCTAGAAATGTAGTTCTGATTGATGCAATAAGGTGAGAAAATAGATGGAAAATTGCAAATATTAGCTGTGGAAAGCAAAATCACCTACCTGTAAAAACAATAATGCTTTTAACTTTCATTAAAACTTAATGAAACTCAAGAGCCTTAATAAACAAGTTGGCTAGGATGTCTATATAAAATATAATCAGATAGTGGCTCATAGAAAGCATGCCAGTCATAATAGCAATAATGATGACAATAATAATAATGTAAGGACCCAAACTTTGGAAACTAAGAATTGTATGTAATTTTTCTATATGAAGAAATTGTAAAGCTAATTGGAGCTCCCTGGAGCAAATGCTAAGATAATTTGAATGACAAAGATATTTTATTACAGAAATGCCAGTTCTTGCTATGGCACATGCCAATATATTTTTCCAATTTAAATTTGAATAGAATTTTGTGGGCAGCTTGACAAAAGAGATTCACAGCTGGTCTAATGGGGAAAACATCAGATCCGCTAACAGTACAGAAAAAAGGCGATTGTGTAAGGAGTTTCCATGTCTGGAGGTAAGGGAAACTGCCTTCCTACAATAACTGAAAGTATGAGCAGTGGTACGAGAGTAACTGGTTAGTAACTGAGGTACAAGAGGAACTCAAGAAGCCGACCAATGTCACAGTAACTTGCTTTACACCCCAGATAGTATTCAAATCTAGAGAAGAGAGGATGTGTTAGAAATGATTTGGCACAGTTATCTATCATTTAGGAAAACCAAAAACCAAAAACTACCCCAACTTCCACCCAAATATATTTCAGATAAATTAGTTTATTTTTACATCAGTCATTAAGTAATATATTCTAGAAGAAATAGGAAACATAACCAATTGATGACAGATAGATGAAACCTTTTTATAGAAATAAACTAACATTAAGCTATTAAAAAGATCGACATGTTTTACAATTTATAAACAACAGCATAAATTTCTACGTAGCAAAAACATTGGTGGAACCATAAAGATAGCACGGTCAGTAAAGAGCTTGGCATGCACACATGAAGAACTGAATTTGATTTTCAGAACCTGTGTAATAAAAGCTTCTATTATTAGTGTTCATGAGGTGTGGACAGAGTCTGGGGCCACTCATCAGCTTTTCCAGGCCAGTGAGAAACTGTTTCAAATGAAAGGTAGACAGTGCTCAAGGAATGACATCCAAGGTTGTCCTCTGGCCTTAACACATACACACAACATACATGTACATGTACATAGCTGAACACACACATATGTGACATACACACACACACACACACACACACACACACACACACACACACACAC
>NW_026589732.1:12657978-12706041 GCF_907164565.1 Psammomys obesus | reverse complement strand
ACACACACACACACACACACACACACACACACACACACACACACACCACAGAGAAGTTATCAAAACCGAACAATGGCTGCTTGTACCTGTAATCGAAGCACTCAAGAGACAGAGGCTGGAGGCTCACAACTCCGAGGCATTCTGTGCTAGACTGGTGAACTCTTGTCTCAAAAATTTATCTGAACACCCAAGGGAAGAAAAGGGGATGGGAGGCTTCCTGGGAAAATATTCTCAATATATATAACTGAAAAGTAATTGAGATTCTTAATACGTAAAGAATTTTCATAAATCAAAAGAAAAAAGACAAATATCATAATTGAAGTGGAACACAGTGTACAAATAAGCATGCCACACAAGTACAAACAGAGCAATCCTGTGTGCAAGGACTGCATTACCTAATACAGGAATTGCCTCACTGTCGTTACTCTTGCTAGATTTCTTGTTGTCGATGCGGCTGTCACTTTTAAACCAAACTTTGTTGCAATCCTTACTGCTTCATAATCTCGTAATGGCAAAGAATTCCAAGCAATACTGAAGTATAGTAAAGGACTCCAACACAGGAAGTGGGCTGGGATGTTCTAATTCTTCCATGCAGAGGAGCTGCTGATGCTTTATGTTGCTGTGGGATGTTTTGTTACCCTCTCACTTCTAATTCCTTATTCTTGACAGTGTTCCTCTGAAGGGACTGAGGTAGTCGAATAGTAGGGACAGCTTAGGATGCTGGCTTAGGAGGCTGAATTCTGTGTCTTCAGTTAGATGCTGTAAGAACAGGGAAAGCCATCCTCCTGTGGATGGCGCCCTCTCATGTGTCTAAAGCAGCATTAACTGGACTCATGGATTACAAAAAGAAAATAAAAGCGACCGTGCATTTGGGAGGGGCACTTGGTGGGAGGGTCTGGGAGGAGTTGGAGGGGCAATGGGTAGTGGTTATCATCAGAACACATTGCACACAAATATGAAACTCTCTAAGAATAAATAAAAATTATTAAAGGAGAGCAAGTACATGAGATATAAAGTGACCAACTAAGGTCCCAAGTTCTTACCAGTACAGGGTTGGGAAGAGGAGAGGGACCCTTTGACGTCATCAGTGCATGATCAGTACTGTTTGATGATGACTGGAGACATGACAGTTAGTCTACCAAAGACTTAACTGCGTTATTTCAGCATGCCCAACTGCCTTTTTTTTTTTTTTTCTTTTCTACTTACCTTTTTCTCCCCTCTCTCCCTTCCTTCTTTCTGGCCTCTTTCTTTTTCTCTGCTTCTGGCCTCCTCCTCCTTCTCCCCTCCTTCCTCCTTATCAGTGAATGTATGAGGATTTCTCTGATTTGTTGAGAAATGTGGGTCTGAACTCTTCATTTGAATTGCCTTCTACTGCCCTGTACACCTTAAAATTCCCTTGCATCATTTGAATACACTTGCTGACTCTCTTATTGTCAGATTTCTTATTCTTTTAGTGCCTTTCAGCCTGTGGAGACACTTCTTTCCCCACTATATTGACACAGCAGGCCTTTGAAGGCAATGATAGGCCAGTAAATGTGCTGTCTTTGGTAGAAGAACCTTAGGTGTTCTGAGGTTTTGTGACTTGCCAGTTGTCACACCAAGGGAAAACAAAACATCAGGACTGGTCCTCAGGAAGCAAGGTCAGATCCTCTCATGATTGCCTGGCAGCAGATCATGAAGCCAGTCGGTCTGTGTTTTTAGTATGCAAGTATGGAAAGACATTAGGATACCACAGATCAGTGGTTCTCTGGGTCTGGGGACCAGTGGCATCAGTAGCCCCTGGGAACAGGCAGTAATACAGGCTCTCAGGCCCCACCTCAGACCCTCTGAATCAGCCATCCGGGGTGGGGCCCAGCCACCTGTGTTTTAACAAGCCCTCATTTAGCTCCAGCATACATTCAGGCTTGAGAATTCCTGGCTGTGGTCATCATGAGGCATACTTCCTGCTGCTCTTTATTCATTGTGACCTTGGCATTACATGGAAGGAAGGCAGGGACACACACCTGACACCCTTTTATGAAGATCTTTCATGCACCCTGACAGCACAGGAGTTCAATGCCCTGAAATGTCACAACTGCACACACCATGCCTAAAATTAGTCAGTGGAACCTACATCTTTCACTATAGGATCAAAGTCCAGGAATACCTTCTTACATTACTTTGGGTTTCTCCTAATTATCTTTTTCCTTCCCATAGAAGAATGGGAAAGATTATCTTGGAGTTAAGTAAAAGTAGAGCATTAGCATGTTTTTCTCATTGATAAAAGTAACAAATGGTTGAATGAATGGGTTTATCCATTTAAGTGGCATCTAGTACTGGCTAGACAGGGAGTGGTGTTAAACTAGAGGACACAAACAATATGATATAGACAATGACAGAATAATGCGAAAGAGGTAGTACTATAGAAGAGAGAATAGGACTCTCTCTCTCTCTGTGTTTGCATTGATTGAGTGTG
Organism: Psammomys obesus; assembly: GCF_907164565.1. Taxonomy (NCBI): domain Eukaryota; kingdom Metazoa; phylum Chordata; class Mammalia; order Rodentia; family Muridae; genus Psammomys; species Psammomys obesus. The sequence goes on along the minus strand of NW_026589732.1, from coordinate 12,703,586 downwards.
TGACAAACAGAGTGAGGTATTGTTTAGGATTTCACAAAGGAAGCCATTCACTTTTGGGCTGGATTATAAGACCAAGAAATTCAGCATTGAGACAAAAAAAGGGAAGCTCATTGCAGATACCAGAGACATGTAAATGCAAGGAGGCCTGAAATAGCCTGATGTGTTTGGGGAGCCACAGGAGGTTTGGTGTTGTGGAGCCCTGAGTGTCTGAGGACAGGTGCCACGAGACCAGACAAGGAATCAGGAGGCTGGTCATGGCTGTGAGATTACCCTAAGGAGTTTGCATTTGACCAATACGCTAATGTTTCTGTAAGTGTTCCTGCTGTAGACGACTGGGCTTCAGGGCACTGTGTTATGCTTTTGTTGAAAAACAGTAAAGTGAATGTGAAAAGCCTAACTATACGATTTCTTCAAGGACCCAGGGAGAATGGAAAAGAACACGGAAACTTCTAGATGAACATCCTTAGCATCTTCAAGCTGAGCAGTATGCACTGGGAGTCATGTAGTCATGTAGCCATGTCCCTTTTAGGGTGAAATCCATGTTCTTACCATGGTTCTCAAAGCCCGCAAGTCAAGTTCTGCCTGCCTGTCTGTCTGGGAGACAGACAGACAGCCTCAGCGGTCATGTCCATGATGTCTATGCTGCCCTGTGCTTCTCCTCACACAGTAATCGTGACCCAGCCTAGCACAGCTGTTCTTTCAGCCAGTCCTCATATTGTTTTCACTGCAGCTCATGTCTGTCCCGCTAGATTTAGGGCTTTTAGGTGGCAGGGCTTTTGTCTTGTAACCTTTGTGACACTATTTTGAGGTATGAAGGAATGAACGAAACCATGCTAATCATAATGGCTGATATTTATGCAGGGATTTTGGTTTCACGTATACCACATCGTTCAATCTTCATTCCAACCCTATGGTGGGTGATCAATATCCCTGACTTATTTGCAAGTGGGCAGAGGCTGAGAGCAGCTATGCGATGTTTTTCCAAAGTAGCACAGCTGAGTCATGATGAGAGGGTGATGTACTGTTACAACCGTCTTCTTCCTTTTGCCCTTGGCAGTCTCTCTCTCTTGTCCTTGCCACCGGGTCATTGAGAGCAGTGTCACTGTGACTCATTTGTTCTTTATATGGCTCCTTTCGGTAGAGGACTGTCCTGTAGTGCCTAACTACTCTGGCCGTAACTACTCCCAGCATCCTCCCTTCTCTTCCCTAAGTCCGTAGCTTCTCAGCCTTGGCTCTTTCCTGCCTCCAGGAGCCATCGCTCGGCTTCAGGAAAGTCATGCACGATGAGTGTGTTTAGGTCTATCTCTACTTACACAGCTCCTGTAACGATTGGAAGATACCGAAGTTCTAGGAGAAGGCAGTGGAGAGGCTCCTCTGCTCGGCTGGGAGGCTGGAGGCATTGCTTTGCTTATGGACGGTGCTGTAGGCCTGCAGAGGCACGCATCTGGACTCTCTCCTAAACCCTCATGAACCGCCCGAGGGTATGGTTTGTAGGGAAAATATTAGGCTGAGCACCCCCAAGAGAAAATGAAGTCATTGCTTGCCCAAGACTGATTTATTCCTTCATTAACAATGTATTTGCTATCTTTTCCAATGATAAATTAGGCCCTCAGTGCAGATGCCTTTGTTCCTAACCTGACTCCAAGGAAGGGCTACGCATCTCCAGCAGGCTGTCATGTCAGTCTTCCTGGTTCTGCTCCCCTAATAGATCATTCAAACTCGACACTCACCAACATACCTTTGAACTTGATTCGTGGGCTTTCTAATTGTCATAGGATATGAGGCAGAACTCTAGAAAGGGTTGCTTTATGACTAGAAATTTGGCTTTTGAAGGAGGTACAATATACAAAAGAAATTATGTGAGAAAAAAAAATCTAACACCTTTTTTACTGAAGTCAGGCCTAAGGTTCAGATCTGTGTCTTGTAAAATGAAATCTGAAGCCATAAACCTGCCTTGTGCATCTGGAATCTTGCCTGCGGCAGATGCTCTGAAAGCTGAGATGCGATATGAAAACAAGGAAAAGAGCATTTATTGAAAGCCTACTAAGTGTCAGGCTTTTCCACACCTCCCCTTGTTACAGCGGCCTCGAGTGTTAGGTCACCCTCAGCCCTGGTGTGTGCAGTAAATATTTGCATGGAGAGACGCTTCCAACTCCAGCCTTCCGAACCTGAACAGAATCATCTGCATGTATCTCAGCCACTCCCAGCCAGGAGCCTCAAAGGATTTACCAAGAACACCACTTTCACTCGGGCCACAGAGTTTGTTTGCTCAATATTCATGAGAAAAAGCCATTTGTTCTGAGTGGGCTGATGGAGGGCTCTGAGCTCAGAATTGGAGCTGGGTTTGGGATAAAGTATTCCATAAAGGCTTTAACAAATAATATTGGGAACTGTTTGAGATGGCTCAGGGGCTAAGAGTACTTACTGCTTGTCCAGAAGACTAGAGTTCAGTTTCCAACATCCACATTGGGTGGTTCAAACCATCCATAACCCCAGCTCAGAGGATCTGACGCCCTTTTCTGGCCACCATAAATACACACACCTATCCATGTATATACATGTGTGCACACACATACAAACACAATAACAAAATATATCTTTAAAAATCAGTATTGATTTGAGTAGACACCTTAAAAATAAATATTTCCTGGATATTGACAACTTAGTTATTGATTTCATTGCAACCTTTAATTCTCTTTCGATTCCTTTTGTTCTATGCTAGAAGAATAGGAGCCTGTTCTACCATTCAGCTAAGAGAAACATTCTTTTCTTAAAATATATTTCCATTAGATATCAGCAACCTGAATTCTGGAAAATATACATTATTTATTGTTTTTATTGATTATTTACTTTACATCCCAATTGCAGCCTCCCTTCCCTTCCCTCCTCCCAGACCCTCCTTTTCCCCTCTCTTACCCCCATCCACGCCTCCTCCATTTCTCCTAAGAAAAGTGGAGGCCTCCCATGGATATCAACTATATCAACTAGTCTTAGCATCTCAAGTTGTAGCAAGATTAGGCGCATCTTCTGTTGAAGCTAGATTAGGCAGCCCAGTTAGGGAAAAGGGATCCAAAGGCAGGCAGTGTAGTCAGAGACAACTCTTGCTCCTGCTTTAGAGTCCCACATGAAGACCCAGCTGCACAACTGTTACATATAGGCAGAAGGCCTAGTGACCTGAATTCTTATTTTCTGAAGTGATTCTTTCTTTGCGTGGATCTTTCCATAGCTTCATCATGCAGCTACCATTCTTCCTGATTGCACTAGGCCATGGCTCTCCCTGCTGCTAAGCACAGGGCTTTGGCACTGCATGGGCAGAACAGTTGCTTATCACATCTTTGTGATTGTTCAACTTTCTGGTTTCCTTGTGGCTGGGTAGGACATGGGGCTGGCTCTGGCCAGTGGCCGGGGCAGAGGTAACATATATCAGTTCCATCTCAAAGCTTTTCACTGTTTACTCAAGCCCCTCTCCTCTCCTGCCCTCTCCTGTCCTGTCCTCTCCTCTCTTCTCCTCCCTTTCCTTCCAGTCTGCTCCCTCCCCTCTCCTCGTTTGTTCCCTTTCTTGATATTTCTTTCCATTTCCTTCTAACTTAGAAATAAAAAAATAAATCAGCATACAAGGTACTAGATATCAGTATGCTACCCTCAGAGCAGTAGATAATTTAGCAGATAATCCTCCTCCCAGGTCTCTGGCATCCTTTCCTATCTCCCCTTATAACCCTCCAAGTCTCTTTTCCTCTTTCATGTTCCACCTTTTGTTTTCTCCTGTCCTTTCTCAGGACCTATTTAGTACTTTTTCTTGTTTGCCTCTAGTTTTTAAGGCTTTACCCCTGAATACAGCCATGTATGTGTGTGTGTATGTATGTGTACATGCATTGTAAGCTACTGTCTGTATAGAGGAGGAACTTTTGGTTTTTGTCTTATTGAGTTTGGGTCTTCTCTTTCTTTATTTTGCATTTTAGGTCCATCCTTTTTCCCGTAAACTTTTTCTTCGCATCTGGGTAAAATTCTATTGCACACATGTACCACAGTTTCAGTATCCATTCATCTGTTGATGGACAGATGTTTTATTTTCTTGCCATTGTGAATAAAGCAGCAATAGATACGACGTACATACATCTCTGTGCTAGGTTATGGAGAGAGTCTTTTAGAAATGATGACTGCCAAAGTCATGGAAGTTCTTAGTCTTTTGCTCAGTAAGGGGCTTTGATGAACAGAGAGATCTCCTGGAACCCTGTGACCACCCTGTAGAATGATCCAGAAAAAACAAACAAACAAACAAACAAACAAAAAACATTGATTGTTTTAGGACACTTCAGTGCTGAGGTGGTTCTTGCTATCATGCTACCATCTAGACTCTCTTGGCAGCAAGGGTAACCAGCTACTAAACAGGGCCACGCACTTACAGTTTCTGCCTTCCCAGTTGTCTGCACCGTAGCTATTACTCAGTTCTCCCAGTGTTTTGTCCTTTGTGCAGTCACAGTGTACTTGGTCGGCTAACTTTAAGAGCTATGTTCTACGCTCTTTTATTTCTTTTAACTTCATCTTATATTGTGGTGCTGAGGCTTCATCGAGGGCATATGCCAGGTAAGCCCTCTACCATGGAGCTATACACATGCCCAGCCTCTTCCCCCGGCCACCCCAAAGCAAACTCACCTGCCTGTGCGAAGTCAGCTATCACCTTCCCTCAGAGTGAAACAGCAGTAGCAGTGACAGACATTCGGATTTGAAGATAGGCCCTTCTGGGACCCCTGTTCTGAGTTAGCCATCTTTTAGAGACCTGGGCAGAGGACCAAAGTCACCCAGTTATCATGTACGTACAGTGGCGGGATGCGGGCCATTGTAACTGTCTCATTGTATTACTGCTTTTTGACCCCAAGGCCCACCCACCCTTACTCCTCACACTGGCCATATCTTTATGTCTCTGTCACTCCTTCCTGGTGACTCAGGGCTGGTGGGCTCCCCTCCCTTCCCCTGCCTCACCCTGATCACTGATGTAGACCTGGAGACCCCGAGCTCTATGACAGGAGAACTCACATATCCTCCCTTTCGGGTTTTCATTCTTTTGAAAACAGTTTTCCCTAAGCCTTTTATTAGCTGGCACCACTCTCCTCCTCGGAATTCAGCACAGGCTCCCAGCTGGCTCGTTAAAGTAAGACACGCATGCACCCTCATCATTTCTGTACTTGTTACAAATGCAATTCATACTCAATGTACCAAAATAGTGCTGGACAGAAAACAAAATTGGAGAAAGCCCCTACCAGCCTACATTTTATAGAATGTTTAGATTTTCCTGTATCAGAATGTTATCAAACACTGCATGCTCTTTCACGCCTGAATTTTTTTTTTTATATCGTGAAAAATATAGATCGATTCAAGGAATCAGATTGGATCAGTAGATTCTCTGATGTCTGTGGAATAGACTGACCAATTTCCTATTATGAAGCATTGTTTTCTGTTATAGGTAGTATTATAAAGCATATTTCTATGTGTGTGCCTTGTAATATTTGTATTCTATGGTCTTTGTGGAGGTCGTAAATCTGTAGAGATGAGATTTCTTGGCTGAAATTGGTCCTTCGCATTTTTAACACTTCTTAGATGAATTGTTAATTGCTTTTCAAGAAGTATGTACCGATTTATGCTCCGAGCCGTGTGTAAGAGTGTTAGTGTCAGGGCTGGAAAGATGGCTTAGCAGTTAAGAGCATTAGTGTCACAGCCCAGAGCTTTCACTTTGATTGATAACAAAGTTGGCCATTTCCTCCGGTGTTTGCTAACTATATTTCTTGGCTTAGAAACAAACTCCATTTATTGCCTCTCCACTTTATAATATAAGGCCATGCCTGTTCTCACTGCTTATAAATCTTATCAACACATTAATGATATTCTTTATTTATCTTACATGTTTTATTTAGCAGGTCATTTGCCTTTTTTTTCTCCTCAGTATAAAAAGTTATGTTTATTTCCAGGTAGTTGCAAAACAGCAGCCTTTTTCTCTGAGTTTTCTGACTTTGTTTTATGTGAACCAGAACATGGATATGTATGTGTTTATATGTATATATTTATGTACACACACATATATTTCTTTTATTCTTTCTGTGAAACATTAACTCTTTAATATAACTTTAGCTTATTTTGGTTTATATGCAAGGGCAGAGTATGACTTAATTTGTTTTCATACAGTTAATCCTTTAGTTCAACAGAATTTCCCATGGCCCCTAACTGCTACCCTTTCCATTTAAGGAATTTCTAGATAGTTATATTTGGGGACCTTTCTGAGGTTCTTATTTTGTGTCTTTGATCTTGCCTTCTCTTCTGGCACTTTTATAGCAATACTTTATTTATTGTGGATTTTTAGCACTTAAAAAAATCCAGCAGAGCAAGTTTATCTACATTATGCTTCTCTTTTGATAATTTCTTCACAATTCTCATACACTTATTCTCCTAGCTGAATTTTACAATCGTTTTTCTCAAATTCCAAAAATGCCACTGTAATTATGCCCGAATAAGTAGGGAGTTTATCAATTAACATGGAACATGGCTTAGGAATATGGGTTTCTTTCCATTTATTCAGCTCTTCATTCCCCAGCATAAAATTGTAAAGTTTCATGAGCACTATTTGTTACATTTGTTAGTAGGTATCTTAATTTTTCGGTTCCTCACTTTGAACTGGGTCTTTTATAAATTCTATTTTCTAACTTGTCAATCAATTCTCTTCCTCAGATGTATGTGTCTATTTGCCTGTGTGTCTGTCTCTGTCTCTCTCTGTGTTTGGTGTGTGTGTTTCTGTGTGGGGGCATGGTATGAGCATGCTGTGATGCACATGCAGAGGTCAGAGGACCATCTCAGAGGAGGGTCTTTGCCTTCGGCTTTGTTGAGACAGAATCTCTTTGCTGTTTATTGGTACGTAGGCCAGGTTAGCTGGCCTGAGAACTTCTGGGCGTTTTCTTGTGTCCCACTCCTATCTCACTGTAGGAACACTGGGTTACAGACACATGCTACTGTGGTTGACTCTATCTGAGCTTTGGGGAACTGAACTCAGGTCCTCAGCCTTTCATGCCAAGGGCTTTACTCATGGGGACATCTCCCTGGCCCCTCTAACTAGTCAATTCTTTTTAGTAGATCTAGAACAGTTTTTTTTTTTTCAGGAGAAAAATCAGCATCTGCACATGATTATAATCTTATTTCCTCCTATAAACTATTTCTACTTCTTATTTGTTTTTCCTGTTCTATTGCATTTATTAAGATTTTTTAAACAATGTTAAAAAATAAGAATAAGGATTGGCAGGCCAACTTTTTATTTATAGTGTTTCTCAATTAATTGGATTACTGACAGTTGCTTTCAGGAAGTTACCCTTCCTTATGTTGAAGTAGTTTGTGGATTTCAGTTTCCAGAGAGTTTTTCTTTTAATCTTGAATGACTATTGAATTTGATCAAATGTCTTTTGGAATCTTTTGCGAAGTGCATATGGTTTTTCTCCTTTGACCTGTTGATGTGATGAATTATGTTAATAGATTTCCTTATATTAAACTATCCTACATTCCTGGGACACACTCCACTTCGTCATTCTGCATTATTCTTCCAATGTGCGGCTGGATTTGATTTGATAATATTTTATTTAGGATTTTTGCTTCAATGTTTTGAGATTGTCCTATAGAGGTTTTTTTTTTTTTCTTTTTCTTTTTTCTTTTCATAGTATCTGTGCCAGGTTTTGATTTCAGAGTTTTCTGGCTTTCAAAAATAAAATGAGATGGTTTTCATCTTGAATCAATTAGGTGACATTCCACATGTGGACCGAGAGTTCACAGCACGGTGTGTTGGGAAGGACGAAGAGCTCGGAATTAGAAGACCATGGTTAAGTTCCTGTCCCTACCCCAACTTCAGAAATTTGCCCATGATATTTCATCTTCTCAAAATTCTATTTTCTTACTTTAAAAAGTGGGATCTCTACTCACTCTGTCCTAAGTCTTTGAAAAGGTTGTGGCAGCCCAATGAGCTGGTGAGGATTCAGATGCTCTGCAGACGTGATGGCGGTGCTTACCAAGAGCACAGTTACGTGTTTACTGAGAATCCTTGCTATAATCCTCACGTGCCCCGGCTGCAGAGAAGATTCTTTCATGTCCCGCAGCGCCTTGGACCCTGGACCTGCATCGTCAGCACTGCCCAAGGGCATCTTACAAGTGTAGGCTCTCCAGCCTCGCCCCACTGACTCAGGAGCTGCACTTTCCCAAGAGCCGCAGGGCGATTCTCACTCATGCGGCCGTTTGAGAAACACCAAGGATCCCACATCATAAGGCCTCCGATTCATCAGCATCAGGCACTGAATCACACAGCTGTAGCACTTAGGAGCGATTCTCATGTTGGCCGCCGTGTCCACACTTCTGATAGTGTGGACGAGAGAGCTACAGCGAGCGTGCCAACGTTGGTCACCGAGAACACGGGCTCTGGATGTGCATGGCCTTTTCTAGTTCAGAGCTGACTGACTGCTTTTGGTAACAGAGCACACTGGATCCCTCCACTGTGAGTTATTCCTCTATTGAGTCCAAAATGTAAAAGGAGTTTTAGTGCCTGCAGATGTACTCTTCTCTGGGGAAACTCAGCCACACCATCTTTCCCTTCAGTCCATCTGAAGGAATTTCTCAGCTGATCTTGTGAGCAACCACAGACTTTTTTTTTTTTTTTCTGGGTTAAGGACATATCGTTTTCATCCTGCAGTTTACACTCTTCACCCCTCAAGCATGGCTTGAGTCTGGCTCATACCGAGACTAAGCATGCTCTGTACTTCAGTGTACACATCAGTATATGCACATATGTGGATACAGCCAGAGAACATACAAGATCATGGGAGAAACAAAAACCACGGTCATCCACGAGGATTCCCTTCCTGGGAGCCTAAGAGATACATAAGGCAGTCGTCATAAGTGTTTGCAAGTCTTGGCTGGCAATTGCCATAGAGACGGGCAGCTGGGAGGGGACTTCTCCTTAGTGACATTGTTAACAGCTGTTTTATTCCTCTTTGTCTTGCACACACCAATTATTTCACACACAATTCAGGAGAGAGTCGCAGGTGTGTCTTTGCTATGCTGGCAAAGAAGAGGGGAAAATGCAGAGTAGAAAATACTCCTAAACGTAGCATTTTTCTACAATGAAGAAACTGTTTCCCTTAGAATTTACATTTATGTTTAGAGAACTGAATGTAAAGCCAAGTTCCATGGCACACCTCTGTAACTCCAGAACAAGGAGGCAGAGGCAGGAGGATGTAGACTAGCCTGGGCTACATAATGAGTTCAAAGCCAGCCTGAGGTGTGTACAGAGACTCTGAGCCGAAACTCAGAAACTCAGGGCTAGCGACATAGCCTCCTACGAGAGTACTTGCTTATCATGTGCAAGGCCCTGGCTTTGATCTTCAGCACCACAAGAGAGGAAGAATAGGTAAAATGTAACCTCTGTAAAGATGTTATTTTTAGATTCAAAGTCTAGAATGTTTTGTAGATGTGAAGTGATTGTATTAAGACATCAAGGTTCAGATATTGTGTCTGCAATGCCTTTCCCAATACCCTAGGGTGGAAATAGCTTAGAATATGAAGCTGTATATGTTCAGGGATTTGTTTGCACACAATGAAAATACTTATAATTATATCGTAGCTTACATGTAACTACTGTTTCTGTTTAGCGAGTTAACTCACACTTCAACACAGGACTGGTCCAAGGCTTAACCACTCGAATGCTCCCACTGTGCTCAGAGCAACGCTTAGCATAGATCATAGTCATGACTGTAATGATTATCCATTTCTGTGAAACAAATAAAGACAAACATGCTTTAAAAACCACACCTTTATTAGCATACGATTTATGTGGGTCATCTGTCAGGTTCTCTGCTCATGACCTAACAGAGCGTCAGTTAAGACTTGGAACACTGTCTCAGGGAGTGGATTTGCTTCTGAGCTCAGTGAGCTGCTGGCAGAATTCCCTTTCTTGTGCCTGTAGGATGAGGGATGCTGTTTCTTCATGCTGGCATAGCTCTCCACATGTCTATCTCCATAGGCATTTACAAGGCCTGTGAGAGGTAAGCAGGGCTTTAGGAGGCCAGTCTTCCATAGTGCCATACAATTCTGGGGGTGACATCATATAATATTGATCATGTTTTGATGATGAGAAGTAAGTTATTTTTGTCATTCACTCTTAGGACGGGAATTATATAAGAATGTGACTATTAAGAGTTGGGGGATGACATTAAGGTCTGTCAGTTACAACTCTTTACAATTAATTCTCCATTGAACATGGCCATTCAGGAGCATCGGAAGCACACATACTCCATTTGGGCTTAGTAAGATGACAGATATGTGGCTGCGGAGATCACTCAGTGGTGGCAGCACTTGCTACACAACTCGAGGACCAACACAGTTTGGGCTCCCAGCACCAATGGAAAGGGTAGGTGTGGCCACACATGTTCTGTAACTCAGGACAGGGTGGTTAGAGGCAGCGTCAGGAGGACTGCTGGGCCCAGCCGGCTAGCCAGAAGAGGATGAACTCTAGATTTGGTGACAGATCCTGTTTCAAAGGAATGTAGCTGCGGCTAATAGAAGAGGGCACCCAGCGCTACTCCTCTGGCTTCCACACACATGCACACAAATTTGCAGACCCACATTTGTACACATATGTATAAACCACACGGGGGTTGGGGAGGAAGAGGGAGAGGCCACATGTACACAAATGAAGGGAAGATTTATTTTAGCCCATGGTTCCAAAGATGTTGGTCCATTATGAGGAGGACATGGTGTAGAAGAGCGTCGAACTTGAAAGTAGACTCCTCTCCTATGTTAAACAAAGGAGGGATCTGAGGCCCAGGGATGTGCCGTGGTTTGCATAAAGCCACACAGCAGAGAAGTGAAAGAGGTATGGAGGCTTTACTCCATTCTCAGAGAACAGCCTAGTCCTCTTTGCTTGTTGCTCTTAGAGTTTCTCCTTAAGTCTGTTTTCCACACTCTTTGCTCTAAAGACTAATACAGGCAGCCAAGCAACAGGCTAACAGGCTCAGGAGAGGTTAGGATGCATGCTGGTAAGGCAGTCACAAGACTGATTGCAGAGAAGCATATGATTCTGGTAAAAAAAAAAAAAAAAAAAAGGAATACAGGAATCAACTTATTTGAGTGCTCTTCGCCCTAATGAGCCCCGATGCTGCTAAACTGTTCCTGACATCTTCTGGTTCCTCCTCCTTTAAAGGCCCAAACAAGGCATAATGAAATAAGCTGCAAGCATTTGGGGCTTATTCAACCCTCTGAAGTATTCAAGGATGCAATTTGTAGGCAAGATGTTAAAGAATTAAAAAAAAAAATGGCTGGTGCCAAGCTGTGTTGTACCAATTTCTCCCTGGCCCATATGCATGTTAGGTATGCATATGGTCCACACATTTTCCAAAAATGTACCCCCAGGTGTCAGGGCCTGTTCTTTACAGCATATCAACTAAATAGGGGGAGATGGGTGTGCTGAGGAAATGAAAAATAAACTCCCAGCTGTTCCACAGAATACTGCTGTAAGTGGTAGTCGTGGCATGGACTATGATGGCCTTATCTAGAGCCCACAAAAGCGCCACCTGGAGGTTGAGACTCTAGAATGAGACAGAGACCTTTGGCACTTTGTCCCTCACATTGCACAGGACCCAGGAGATTGGGGGCTCAGAGGATCAGAAGTGCATGCATGTTAGTTAGCCAGGAGAACAGTTAAACTGATATAAGGACAGGGACACAGGATGACCTTGAAAGTCTTGGTTTGTGTCCAATAGAGTTATATTTGAAACCTTTTGTTTTCTAATGAGATAGTTGTAGATCACTAGGAGCAATGTTAGGTACACTGTAAGTATGTATTCTTATGTACACTGTAAGTATGTATCCATCTGTCCATCCATCCATCCATCCATCCATCCATCCATCCATCCATCCATCCATCCAGAACCAACTTGACCATCCAGGATGTCAAAAGTCAAAGGTGGAAAGGCCATCACCCACCGTGGCCAACATTGAGTGGATGTCACTGTTTAGATTGGAGATAATGCCGAACAACAGAATTATTTCCCTTCTTTAAGTGACAAGAAAACCAGGTATCAGAGAAATTCCATGACCTGTACCCAGACACCAGCAGTATGTGTGTATGTCCAATGGACACCTCCTGACTCAGTTCTGCCCAACACATATTTGATTGGGGTATCCTATTGTTTATGGAGAAAGAAGATCAGGACTATTAGGATTGGCAGTGTCACCAGTCAGGATTGCTGTGGGTTCATTTCCTCTTAAAGTCTAGCTTTCTTGGTCCTAACCATACATTTTCTATTATCTGGGTCTCTGTGCAGTGGGGTGTGTAATCTTACTGCAAATTTGCTGTTTCCACACTCAGTATTTCTTCTACCAGACTTGTGGACATCACCTACCTCTGCTTTAGCCTCCCTAGTGGGGCTTGAAAGATGATGGCTCAGTTACTGAAGTAAAGCTCCTGCGTGAGCAAGAGGACCTGAGGAAACGATTACCAGATGAAAAGGAGAAGTGCAGGGAAGGTGAGGACTTTCTAAGCATCAGACTCAAGGTGCCTTGGGTAACTATAGGTGTGTAATGACTATGCCTCCCACAAATTCAGTATTATCATTTACAATCGGTTCTCATGCAGGGTGTCACACAGCTGCTGTCTGATGGTGGTAGTGGAGGTTAGGTAGAGTCATTTGAATGTTGAATGTTTGAGTGTTGGCTTCTGAGATGGACTCTACTCTAACGTTTCCGGTACCTTGACTTCACATATCAAATATTTAGAGGCTGGCCACGTCTTCTCTCCACATAACTAACTTGGACTTCCCTCAAGCATGGCAGTCTGAGTCGGCCTTTTTGAGTGATCTCTAGCTTCCGGTTGAACAGGATTTCTCAAACTCACCATGGCTGGTATTGGGGCTGTCGTATAGCGGAGGGCTGTTCTGTGCATTATGGGATGGTTAGCCACATGCCTGACCTCTGTCAGTAAAAAAATGTCTCTAGACATTGTCAGGTGTCAGGTGGGGAGTGAAACTGTCTCCAGTTGAGAAACTGATTTGGAGGGAGTGTTGCCAGAAACCCAAATGGAAATTGCAAGGCTTCCTGTGGCCTGGCTTTGGAAGTCATGCATAGTCACTGTGTCTGCATATTTTGGCCCAAAATGAGTTCAAGGGGAGGAGGACCATAGGTGGGCATATCTACAGGGAGAGGTGGTCCATGAGGAGTGGAGTCCTGTTTTTAGAAAATGACCTTTATTTTGTAGTATATTCAGAGAAATTTATTGAGCTCTAGAATTGAATAAAACCATTAACAGAAAAAGCAACAGCATCATACATTAGTTCTAAATGAAGACTAGTTTTGTGGATTTTACCTGTATTATCACTCTTTTTTCATATTTTTTTATTTTTTATTAATTACAGTTTATTCACTTTGTATCCCCCCCATAAGCCCCTCCCTCCTCCCCTCCCAGTCCCACCCTCCCTCCCCCTTCTCGCTTAAAATGACCTTATTTTAAACAAGTAACTCATGATAGACACTTTCCAGGACTCTATTCATGCCTGTAGCTGCCGTCCTTCAACATTGTCTACTGCCCCCTCTGTGAGGGGCCTAAGTCATCAAGTCCTGGTCTTGAAAATGCTGGAGGATATTTGGGGGGCAGGTGGGACACCAGAGAGCTCAGTGCAACATGGCGTATGATGGAATCCATACTGAGAGCCAAAAGTGTGCAAGGAACACCGTGGGGATCATGCTGGCTAAAGAGGGGTGTTCTATTTCTGGTGCGTGAACCGAACCTTGGAGTGTAAGTGGATAGATTCAGGAGAATTTGGGGGACAAGCACTTCGGAAAGCACAGTGCAGTGAAACAGGAGGCCACTTAGAGCAGGCAGCTGCTGCAACCTGCCAAGTGTGTGGGTGTGGGTGGTGCTACGGTGGGTCTTTCAGGCAGGAATAAGGTAGAATCTGGGGAAGGGGAACTGTGTTTAAGTCCAAGAAGTCAAGACTGTATCTATTTCTTTGTATCTACTTCTTGGGTATTTTGCTATTTTTAGTCACCAGGAAGTGACAGGTCACTTGTTGGTAAAGCAGACCATAAGGTCTTCCTTTCAGGGTTCCTATAGCTTGAGGCTACGCAGCAGTAACACTGAGCACCTTAAACCAGGCTTGCCTGGATTCTCCCCCAGTGACTAATGGAGGCCAGGTGTGCTGAGGACCTACTGAGTTCAAGACACTTTGTCAGAGGCTTTGGAGATCTCTGACAGTTCGTGTAGCATCCATCAGAACACAGTTTCACTTGTAGATGATATAACAGAGAAGCTCATCTTTAAGCGACTTGATGGATGTCTGGTAGTAAATGGGAGATCTAGAAGTGGATCCAGGCCTGGAACACTGACATACATTTTCTTCACATACTGAGTGTCAGCAGGGAGAAAAATAAGCAAGAGAGACAAAGATAAAATGGAGCCGTGTGCCGCTATTTGTTTTATGGCTGCAGTACAGGACGGAATTCACTTTGACTTCACCGCCTTACTTTAAAGGGCTGAGTGAGGCACCCGGGAGTGTTGCTTGTCCCTGTGGCAGCCTGTGTTTGCTAGCTTACATCTTACAATCCAGAAGAACCAGTCAACAGGACCATTTTGAATGCACTTTAAGAGAAATGGTGAAGGACAGATTCTCAGCTGTTTTGAAGGGGACTTCAAGTAAGAGTGTCAAGTGTCTGGGGAAACACTATCTGGACATTGCAATCCTTACAGTTTCCTACAAGCTGCCACGACTCTTCAGGTGGGAAACCAGAAAAGCCTCGGGTGTCTGGGGTCGAGGAAGCTTTCAATTGAGAGGATGTCTGCAAGGGCACTCCTGTGGCTGGTCCCCACTAGTAGGGTGTTCTTTGTCCTCAAGGTCAAGTGCCCATATCTTAGCATGGCTTAGTGATTCAGTTTCCTTCTCTATCCTCATCACCTGGGTTTGCAAAGCCACTACCAGAGAGAAATACACTTCTGTCCAGCTATGGCCATACTCTGGGCGTTTCATTCTGGTGGCTGCTTCCTGTCAGCAACCTCCTTTTTCCATTCTGTCTGGTGACTCTTACCCATCCTCTGGGATCCTGGGTATTTATCTTGCATGTGCCTATGACTACCTCCTATGAGCCAAACCCTATGATGAGCAAGACACAGTTCTTGAATTCCAAGAGAACCCTAGGCATCCATTTTTTTTTCTGGGAAGGTCTCTTCAGTATCTTTGGCAATTCCTCAAGAATGCTCTCAGGGCATTCATCATGTTACAACTGATTTCAAAGTGTTGAAGGTATCTGAGTATGTGTCTAACTTCCTCAGCTTTTTAGAAGGAAAGAGACCACATGTTTTTGCTCATCGCTGAAGCTCAGGTCTGCATCAATACATACTGTATGGTAAATGCATACGGAAGCTTATATGCAAGGCGGTAAATGCAGCACATTTCCCAATGGTGGAGGGGAGCAGCTGTTTCCTTATTCTCTGTGTAGACTCCCCAAGAAAGTCTCTAAGATGCACTTCGCTGAAATCTTAGTGGCAGAACAGGTTTTTGACACCCAGCCAGCAAATCTGGCAGAGTCAGGTTGCTCTCTTTAAGAAGATTAATTAAGGAGGACTTAAGAGAAGGGATGGGTGAACTGGTTACTAACAAGTAAGAACCAGCCATAAGCTCAGCCCTATTTCGGGAACACACCAAAGCAGCATCTTCAAGGTTGAGCTTGGCTTGGTTCAATTAATCCTTCTCTTCTTTGTGCATTCGCTGCTCCCACACCCACCACAGCCTCTCTCACTCATCCTTGTTGAACCATGAATCATGCAAGGCAGGATCCCTCTCTTGTTCTCTGCTGGGTCTCACACTTTCCTCACTTTTGTCCTATGAGGACAGAGCAGACTGGGGGTGGAGGGAGAGTCTTAGGTAAATAAACCATTTTGAGTCTTTCAGAGAGAAGGAGGTTCTGAGCAGGCCCCATGATTCATGGCAAGAGGAAGATATGGAGGAGGGAGGAGGGATGGGTTGGACGAGGATCAGAGAGGCAGGAAAGGAGGTTGGGCTATCTCATGGGGATGGGTGGGAAAAGTGAACCTCCAGGTCTAGATAAGGTGTGGAAGGTTTGAGGCAGGTGGGCGAAGGGCCGCAGGCAGTGTGCTAAGGCAGACGGGTACATTCTTAAAACTTGATTTCACTTTTATTAATGGAGTGCATTTACATATCAAATAATCACAGATAAAAGATAATAAACGAGGGTAAAGTGATCACACAACCATGATGAGGACATTGGAAATATCATGGCAAGTTATACAAATTAATAGGAAGAGACCAAAGGAGAGACTGAAAAAACAAAACAACAGGAAAATGACTAAAAAAAGAAAGGAAGGAAGAAAGAAAGACACTGAGACAGAACAAAGTTAGACTTGAATACCCTCAGTGGGAAACCTCAGCCTTCTGCCCTCTAAATTGTGCATCCTTCAGGTAGCTATCTCTCCACTCCGTCCCCCTCACATTCTCATCCATCCACGGCTCTTCTCTTCTAGATTGCAGCACTAAGCTGAAACCTTGCAGACTAGAGTCTTATATACCTAAGCAGAGCAGGGGACGCTCTTACACTGAACTTGTCTTCTTGACCCCAGCCGGAATGAGTCATGTGGTTCAGCACATTGTCCATGTGACCTGTGTGGTCTGAGCAAGGCAGAGAACATCTCAAATGAGGACAAGTCCTGGAGACTTGAGGACACATGGCGATAACATGCCTGAGATGCTTTGAGCATTAGAAGTCAGTGGAATTTAATAGTATTGATTTTATTGCCCTTCTTCTTAAATCCCTGGGTTTCTCCTTTCCCTTAGATCAATGGTTCTCAACTCGTGGGTCGTGCCCCCCCCCATGCTCGTTTATCAGATATTTACCTCTTGACTCAGAACAGTAGCAAAATTACAGTTATGAAGTAATGAAAATTTTTTTTTGTAGGGGTCACCACAACATGAGGAACTCTAATAAAGGGCTGTAGCACTGGGAAGGTCGAGAACCACTGCCTTAGACAAAGATATTTTGCTGAAATGATTTATTTAATGGAAGTCCTGAAGGCCAAGCAAGCGGAGGTGTGCACTTAGGTTTCGGAGGCCGATGCGTATCGCAGAAACCTGGAATTTCCGTTCCAGGTAGTTTATGTTCAGTTAGCTGTTTCAAATTTCCCCAGGTCTGTAAATGGGAAAGTAAAGTGTGTCCACAGACCCTCCACGGAAGGCTGAGCACTTTCTGAATGTGCCAGACCCCTCTGCTCATGCCGTTTTGTTTAGAATTGTGTTAGGAGCAGGTGTCACCCACATGTATTCGGCAGGTGAGGAAACTGCTTGGCTTTTTGAGGAGCAGCAGCGAGCCTGGGTGAGAACCAATCTGAGGCAAACTGCCAGCCTCCCAGCTCAGCCATCACTGAAGCCTGAGACAGGTCTTTGCATACTGTTTTTATGGTCCTTTCTTTGAGACACTGGAGGGCAGTGTGGGATAGTGGATTGAGCTAGGACTTTGGCAAGAAGGGATTTATTTGGCTGTGGTTGTGAAAGCTGTGTGGCCTTGATAAAGTTAAACAATGTCTCTGAGTCCTTATTTCCTTGCCTCCAAATGAAGATAATCAACACAAGACTCATTTTGTTGGGTTACTGTGAGAATCAGATGAAAAAAATAAGTATTAAAATGCTTTCTGAAAAAAAAAAATAAAAAAAAAGGAAAAAAAATAAAAAAATGCTTTCTGAACTGTGAAGAGCTAAACTATGATTCTAATAACACTGTGAATTATTTGGGGGAACCCAAAAGTCCTTCCTGAACCCAAATTATTTCTTTAAAATGTTATTTTAAGAATTAAAACTTAATATCTTTACCTCTGGTAGTTATTCACTTCTTGGGGTTCAAATTGGCTGTACAAGATACCACTTAATAAACTCACACTCCGGAGATGGAGGAGGGATTTTCAAGGATCCAAGATAGATGCATTTGTCTGGGGAGGAGGAAAGGAAAGGCGTGAAGATGAGTTGTTCCAGAGTCAGGCAGGTATAATTGCATTGGGGCCTTACAGGCACAACCTGCAGAAGAACTTTCCAGAAGAGCTACTATTTCCAGAGAGCTGATCTTCCTGCTACTCAAGATCTGCCCTGTACAAGGTGACTGGCAGAGCAGCAGGTGGCCTTGGGGCTGTGCTTTACAAGAGGGTCAACAGAAAGTGAAAGTGGTCCTGGGCTGGAGAGTGTATTGAATGAACTCTCTTGTGATTAGGGTCTTGGGGCCCATAGAGAACTTCCTGCCTTTACTTCCTCATCAGTGGCCAGTCATGGCTCTTGCCGAGTGTGTGTGTGTGTATCTCCTCATCACTTGGTGACTTTTAGAATAGTTTACATTTATTTTAATTATATATATGTGTGTGTGTTTCTGTATGAGTATGTGTACATGAGTGCAATACCAGAAGAATGCAGAGGAAGGTGTTGGATCCCCTGGAGCTGGAGTTATAGGTGGTTGTGGGTCTCCTGACATAGGTGCTGGGAACTAAACTCTGGTCCTCTGGAAGAACAGTACATGCTCTTAACTGCTGAGTCATTTCTCTAGTCTTTGGGTGATTTTTTTTTTTTTAAATTCTGATTGACTTAAGTAAATGCAGGCTCATTTGAACTGAGGACCCACTCGCCATCTACCTACTGAAATAAACTTGTCATTCATCTACCACCGAAGACCACCCTACAGAGAATCAGTCATTTATGCGCTGTCTTGGCCAGGGGATCATGTTCTAGTTCAAACATTCCGTCTAATGCTGAGCAGCATCTTCAGCCAGAAGCCAGCTTGCACACTGGCACACCTCTAGTGCCTCAGTTCATCTCTGGGGTATTTCAAAAGTTCTTCAGAATGTGCCTAATTTCAATTAATTAATTATAATTAATTTTTGCCTGTAACTCTACCTATTGGTTCTAACTCTTGGGCCATATAAAGTACACCTGATGAGTCTTTATAAAATCACACCATCTCCTATATATCCCACACCCCAAGCAGGCTGGGCACACCCAGTTCTATCTAATGCTCCTCTGTTGGTGGGGTTTCAACTGCCCTAGACATCTTTTGTGGCTGACTTTGAGAGAGACACCATTTCACAGGAGTTTCTTAGAGTATATCTTTCATCACCGAACACATCCTTTAGTGTAGTCTGAGCTGGTAAGAGCCAGTTCAACTGGCCCCTTCCTCATGTTAGAGCTATTACCTCTGCTAATGCAGCTTCATTAATACCACTTCGTAACACTGCCAATGGTCAAGAAGGTCAACAAAGCATGACGGTTTTCCCACAGTGCTAAAGCCAGTGTACAGACCACTCAGGTCAGCAGGAGGTAAGCATGGGCTGCCGCCCTGCCACCCAGAGAAGTACTCCTTCAAGTTCTGAGACTGAGCACACAGCTTAATATTTGTCCTTCTATTAATATTTATGATTAATGTTGCATCTCTATTTGCTTATAAATTATGAAGTGAATATTTATTGCACATGCATAAGATGGAAATTTAAAGATAGCAAACATGTCAGAAATAAAAATACTGGAAAGTTTATCCTCACTTGATTTAGTTTTCTTACAGACCATGTGTGTGGGGAGCTCCCCTATGATTCAGAACATTCCATGATAAGCACATCAGATCTGCATATGCTCCAGCTAGTCGCCGCATACGATCTCATTTTTACGGTTTGCAGATCAATCTGTGACCACCTTGGGTGCATATTTAGAAGAAGAGCAATGGGAAGAAGGGGGCTCCTTTCCACTCTCAATCAACATCCTTATTCTGCTTTCTCAACACGTGACTTTCTCTCCATGGTTGCTGGTATCTTTCCCCCTCTCCCTTTGTTCATTTTATCCCAAGACCAGAGATGTCCTTGGAATGCACAGAGCTGTTGTGACATGCCAAAGAGGGAATTGTTTGTTTGGATCTCGGAGAACACAGGAGACTGAGGCTGGAGTGTAATACAGTTTGGATGTGAAAACACAGGTGAATGTTTTAGCACTTGTTTCCCATTGGTGGTGCTGTTTTTGGAGGTTGTGGGATCTTTAGGACATTGTCTCTAGCTGGTGGCATAGGAGGCCACTTGAGGCAGGCCTTGGAGGCTTGGGTCCTGAACTGCTTCCAGTTCTGACCTCTGCTTCTGGATTCCCAAGGTGTGAACTGGCAGCCCCAAGAGCTCCCACTGCCATGCCTTCCCCACCGTGATGGACTGACAGTCCTTCAAACTAGGAGCCAAAATAAATCTTTCCTCTCAAACTGCTTCGGTCACCCATTCTGTCAGAGTGACAAGCAATGTAAAGAATACAGAGTGAGGTTTCTTCCAGCATCAAAGTCTTAAGTGACAAACAGGAAGCTGTTCTGGCTTTGGCAAGAGTTCAGAGGAACATGAGCAGAAGTGAAGCTAAATGGGGAGAGGCTGTGTAAGCAGAGGGCTTTCACCCTAGAGGGCACGGGACATGAATGCTACCCTCACATGCTTGAAGGGTGTCAGTGGACAGCTGAGTTGAAACTTTATCCTATTGCTACGTAATGTTGGTGGCTCAGGGAGGATAACAGGACACAAGAAAGGGCGTTTTTAGTGACCAGAGCTGTTCTCCATAAGAAGGTTTATTTTTGAGGGAGTTTATGGGTGAGTGAGCCAGCAGCTGAAGAAAGGGGGTTGGAGACTTCTGGTCACCACATTGGTGGTCTGGGCTGGTGCTGCTGAGGTCCCACATATCCCAAGATTCTGAGATGCAGGACTGGGTGTGATAGGGCAGTGATCATTCCAGCCTTGTGACTTCATGATTTCTGCATGGCCTCATGCCTCACCTTCCCTGCTTCTTCCTATTGGCTCAGTGATGCCCCTGTTCTGTTCAGGGAGGCAGAACATGAAAGCTTAGTCTGGAAGGGGACCCCTAGCTGGATGCCACCTGCCCTAGTTGAGGCAGGTTGAGCTTGGCATATAAATAACTTTGAAGGGAAATGTCACCCACAGCACCTTTTGTCCCAGTGGCTCCAAGATTCAGACCATCTTATTGTGGCCACCACTACATTTTCAAAGGAGGATGTGAGAATTCAGTAGGGAGCTTTTCTTTCTATATGTGTATATTTGTATGAGGGTGCACAGTGTGTGGGGTTGTGTGTGTGTGTGTGTGTGTATGCACATGAAGGCTAGAGAACAACCTTGGATGTTATTCCTTAGGTGTTGGTCATAGTTTTTTTCTCCAAGACAAAGTCTCTTACTGTCCTGGAGCTCACCAAGTAGGGTAGGCTTGCTGGTCAGCGAGTCCTAGGATTTGTTCATCTCTGACTTCTCAATACTGATATTACAACTGCGTGTCACCATCCCTGACATTTTTAGGGATGGAACTCGGGTCCTCATGCTTCTCTGACAGCCATCTCCTAGCCCTTGTGCTCTTCCTTAAAATGGCAGGAAGAAGACATTGGGAGGCTCTCTTGCAGGCCAGAACACCTCCTCTTGGTGGTGGTTACTTCTCTCGGTGGCCAGTTGACACAGCATCACAGCTGACCCCAGGAACATGTTGAGGATCTTTAACACCTGCCCGCCCTTGCAAATTGTTTTGCCCTTGTCTTTTCTCCCCAATACAGTGACAGGGCCTTTTGAATCTTGTCTTCCCAGAGTGTTGCCTGTGGCACTTGTGTACAGACAACTTATAACACAGCCCTCCTCAGTACCTTCTGCCTCCCCCATCTCCTGTCCTAGCTCATCGCTGCCTCAGTGTGGCCCTGCACTGGGTACTCCAGACTTTACCATATAGAATTTATTTTCTACCTTCCTGCTTGGGACATTCCTGGTTCTTTCTTAAAGAATGCCATATTTTCTGTGACATATCTGCTGACAATATTGAGCAGAGTGAGGTCTCCCACATGGATGCCTCCAGAGACCACTGAATCAAGGCGGTGCTGGAAGCAGGATTGGAGTTGAGTCTGCCTTTCATGCTCACATGTGTCCAGCAATGGCATGTGAAATAGATGGTGGTGTTTTACAGGCATCTATGAGATATTAGTAGAAAGAATGAATAATGAAGTTGTGTGCCTAGGGGCTGAGGCTGTGCATCAGTGGTAGAACATGCATGAGACCTTGACTTTGATCCCAAGTTCTGCCCCACATCCTTCCCCCAAATGCCCTTTATGGCCATCTTAAGACGATAAAGGATGTTAAGTTTCCCCAGTAAAAGTCACATAGATTATTTTCCCATGTTCTCCACAGCCAATGGGTATGTAGGTAAAAGAGTACTGTATTAGCTACCCTCATCTACCCAAACAATGTAGCACAGTCAAGGTGGCTTGGATAGGGGAAATCTCACACATTTGGATGCTGATAACAGCAGCAGAGCCATTCTCTTCCAGGGGACAGCTGCTCTGTGTCCCCAGTCCAGCTCCTGGTGTTTGATTCAACTTTTCAGGCTCCTTGTCTTGTAGAAGCTTTAACTCAGCCATCTTTGCTTTCATCTCTCTGTGGTATTCTGTTTGGATGTGTGTTTGTCTCCAAGTTTCTCCCATTCTAAAGACATTGGTCTTATTAGAGTCCCTAATGGCTGCATGGTAACTTGATTACCTACAAAGACCCTATCTTCAAATCAGGTCAAGTGGAAAGACTGTAGATTAGGACTTAGCATATAGATTCAAAGGTGGGGTCACAACTCAATCTATAGCAAGGACTGTGTCTTTGAGGTTATGACTAGTCCTAGTTCTTCTCCAAGCATCTGCAGAATGGGAGCAATAGGATAACTTCAGAAGCCTTGAGGTCACATTTTTAATATTCTCTCATTTCTTTGGAGAGTCCAGAGGTGACTCTTATTTCATTCATCAATCAAATGTGATTCTATGGAGTGCCTACTGTGTTCTAGCACTTGGAAATGTGTTCTGTAAACAGAATGACCTTATATGGTCTTTGTCCTTCCCTCTGAGTAAGACAGGATGAAGTGTCCATGCTGTATTTATGGTCGGCATCTTCAATGGAACCTTTTGACATTCAGTTGGGAATCCGCCTCATCAGCTATTTGAATATCGCTTTCACAACCTGAAGAATAGGCTGATGGCTGCCAAGTTTAAAACTTATGCATAAGCTGGTTGTCTGATCTGTCTGAAAACACTATAGATGAGCCACTTTCTTGGTCATTCTCCAATCACTAATTTCTGGCTCCATGAGGTTCATCCACCAATGATTTGGAAAAGAAGGCATGGCTCATGCTTCCCAAAGGTCTACTTTGTTTGTATCACAACCGTAGTTTGTGTTACCAGACCCCATGCTGCCTCTGGTGATATCCACATTCATGATGCATGCATGCAGCAAAAAATGAATTTTGTTTAATAATTGGGTCCTGTCCCTGAATGTCCTGAGGTTGTACATTTATAAGAGCCAGAGCAAGGTCTCATGTGGAAGTTTGTTTGGCTTCAAATGGGTAGTTATGCATTCTTTTCCCCTGCCACTTCTCTTTCAAAAAGTTAAAAACATTTAGGTGTGCAACATGGTGCTTTGACATACATGTACATAATGAAGGGATCACTACACTCAAGCTCCGTAACCTATTTATCTGTCTTATAACACCACTCTTTTGAGGTGCAATCACCAAGATCTTACTTTTTTTATGAAAAAGAAAATTTCTAGTTTAGAAAACTGTATCACTAACTATAGTCACAATGGCCTGTGCTAGAGCCTGACATTTACCTATCTTGCATTCATGTATCACTGACTCTTGACTAATGCTTGGCTGCTCCATTTCTCACCAAGATGATCTTATCGTCTCTGCCTCTCTACATATTTTTACTTGACTTTGAGATTACGTAGGTGTCCATGCTGTTTTGCTTTTCATATTTTCCAGGTTCCTCTGTTTCCCCTCTTTTCTAAGACATGTCATCCACTTGCTGCAAATCATCTGTATCTCCCTACTGCCTACTATAGGAACACCTATCCAGGGGTCTGAGAACACTGATTCAATGTGTGTGTGTGTGTATGTTTATTTGTGTGTGTGTGTGTGTGTGTGTGTGTGTGAGCGAGAAAGAGAAACAGAGAGAGAGAGGTAGACAGAAACAGAGAGACAGAGAAGGACAGAGAGACAGAGAAGGACAGAGGCAGAGTTTTCTAGGAGGGAGCCCTTGGTCAGATTCACAAGAGATTCTTGACCTCAAAGTCTAAAGGGCATCTGCCTTAGGTAAGCAGTTGACTGATAATTGTCTGACCTCCATGTTCCTTGTTGGTTTTACTTCCTGGTACTTCATCTTGTTCTCAATATCTAATGAGTTTCTGGAAGGTTCCCTGCACTCTTACAAGTCCAGACACATTTCCAGAGCCCCAGGTCATTGTGGGAGGAGAAGCCTGAGCTTTTCTGTGGCTCCCTGGCTTCCCACAGCTGTCTCTGCTGTGTGGTTCCTACACTGGATAGCAGTGGGTAGGTAGCTGAGGTTGGGGACTCTCCTCACCCATCCTCCCTTTCTGCTGCACACAGTGTGAGACCCTAAGTCATCTGCTTATGCTTTGTCTAAGAAGCTTCTGAAATACAAGGGCAAGAGTCAGCCTTCCTTGGGTACTCTGTCACATTCAGGCTGCCAGTTAAGCTGACATCAGCTTCTGGCTTCTGGGGTATCAGCTGCTATTACCTTCTGGTGTATCCTCCTGAGACACAAGCTGAAAAGCTTGTTCTTCAACAGATGCTCACTGGTGGCCCAGCTTTGAAGCCATTCAGGTCTTCTTCCTCTTTTTCGTCTTTTCCTCCTCTCTCTTCTCCTCTTCTTCCTTCCTCCTCTTAATTCTCCATCTCCTGAGCTAGTTCTTCTATTTCTCCCCCTCCTCTTTCCTCCGATTGTTCTTGTTTCTCCTCTTCTTCCTCCCTTCTCCTCTTACCCTCTTTTTCTCCTTCTTCCTCTGTTTCTTAGGGCTCTCCTGCAGCACCCAAGTGTCTTCATTGTAATTTTATCCTGAAACAACCTCTTCTATAAATAACATTTTAAAAAGCAAGTCACTGAGCAAAGCACAAGCAGTATAGACAGACTCAGTGGGGATTTTATTCCTTGAAAGCTGAAACATGACCTGAAATCCTCATTTCTGCCTTGCTCTTGGATAATATGACTTCAGCATGCTTTAGGCTTCTTCTTCCCTAGTAAGTGCCATCTGGCTTAAGTCCATCAAGTATCCAGACCAGGTCAAACCTGCCCCTTTCAGGATGCCCCAGGATTTCCAGTTGAGAAAAATCTAGCCTACTTATTGCTCATATCATCTGGCTAATGTTCCTAGGCAGAGGATAACACTCCCATGCATTGCCCTCAAGATCCAGACAGAAGCTCCATCTGTTGTCCTTTTATCTCAGTTTCTCTTGCCTTCCTCCAACCCAGAGGAAGGCACTTCTGGAAAGAGACAACTGCCTTGAGGGAAACTGAAGACAATTAGGCTTCTGCTTGCAGATATTATGCTGATATGCAGCTATGGACAGACAAGGACCGTTTTCCCAGTCCAGGGGCAAAGGGCAGCTTGTCACAGGTGTTCTAAGGACTTTAAGAACATTAAGCAAGTTCCCAGGTGAGTTGGCATTTATCCTTTATTGCATTCATTCAGCAAATACTGAGTGAGTGCCAGGTCCCAGGGTAAGTCTTGGGAAGCCAGGATGAATGAGACCTAGTCTGCTCTCAAGGAGCTAAATGAGTACAGAGAGCTAAGGTGATCTAGGGACTGTAAAAATGTAGAGTGAGGTCACTCAATTCTCATTCCATTTCTTTCATTTTGTTACCCAGAATAATCTTAAGGCTCACTACATGCCTTTGCTGGGCTGTGGGACTCTGCTTACACATTTGCCAGGAATAAGGATATGTTTTAAACTCCTTCATGGGTTTCTCATCAAAAGTGGTTACCAAACGCCAAGGGCTGCATGCAAGAGAATGTAGAGTCTGCAAGAACAGAAACAGGGCCACTTTAATTCAGCCCTCTACACCTGTCATCCTGTGGCAAAGCTATTAGGGAGCAGACACTTGATAAATATTTGTTGAGTGAGTTAATGATATGGATGGTGGAGAGAAGCCGGTCTTTGGTGGTGGTTTTTAAACATGAACCTCAGACAAGCTTGTTAAAACATAGGTCCCCCATGTTTAAAGACTGATGCTGTTCTGGGGTGGAGTAAAGGGTTTATATTTCTAGATATGCCCAGGCAATTCTCATCCTTCCGTGCTGAGACTCACACTCTGAACAGTTCTGGGATCTTCCCTATCAGAGATGGATAAGAACATCCTTCGAAGTTGTTCCCAAAGAGCCACTGTGGGGTTTGGTCTTCCCCATTGTCTTGGCAGGGGTCAGGTCCTATTACATGAGACAGGCCCAAGTACTCCATGGGTTCTTGAAGGTTCGTGGTGACACAGTCATGATGCAGGTGACTTAACACGACCAGAGGGAATATGATCATGAGCCTTCAGCAGTGAGCTCACTCCCTGTATGAAATTCGGGGAAGTTAATATAGCTCTTCTTGAGAAAGAAACCCTTTTGTCTGCTGTTGGGATCATTGTCCCTTCTTAAGCAACCAGCATATTCAAGGAAAAGGACAAGCTATTGTGGCACTTTGGGATTTTTACTTACTCATCCAAATTGCTTGCTCATGCTGAGTAAGTTTTAATTTTCTTTGATGTTGAGCAAGGAGCACCATGCCTGGAGACCTGGGTGTGCTAGCCTTTCATCACAGAGCTGTGGATAACGTGATTGCAGGCATGCTTTCCACAGGTTGGCCACGTGTTTCTGAATGAAGAGACCAGATTCAGGCTGTGCGAGGCTCTGCAGCTTTTTCTTTTTCTATAGCTATGCAGAGGCTGATATCCTAGTCACACTGCCTGTAAGATTCAGGACTAGGGGCATCACCGTAGTCCCTGCTGCTAAAACTGCCTTCAGTTTGCTGGATAAATTAAACAGCATAATGAGGTTGGAAGAAGCTTGAAGTCTTTGAGGACACTGAGTGCTCTGACTGTACAAACTGGGCTGGGCCCAATGCTGACCTCTGAGACCCATTGCATCTCTCCCAGGTGTAGCAGGAAACAGACATTCCTAACCTGCTTGCTGAGCTGTGTGCTGGGTTGCTTTGGTGGATCTGGGGACACAGGACATAGATTTTCTCTTTTTGCTTCTCTAACTACAGAGTCCAGGATGGGGCCAGACACAGAAGTTCTAGAAACTTTCTAGGACCTTTGCAGAGCAGTGGTGCTATCCCAGCACGGCTGCTCCCCGCTGTAGCACATTCTCTCACACCTCTGGGTCTCACTTTCCTTTTCCTTTTCTGACAAGCATGTGCAGTGTGTATCTGAATGCTGGCTTTCTACCATCCGCACTCACTGCTATGGGCCCCACAAAGCCGTCTCATCAGTTTCTCTAACCTCTGTATTGAGCATATTTAGTTTCGTTAAAGCTATAGAAGATGACAGGAATTAAGACATCTTCTGAGGTCCCTTGGCAAACTGATTGTCTGGTTCCAGAGCCCATGCTTTTAACCACTGTAGTACTGGTTTTCCAGTGGGAATGAATTTGTTTTCTGGGACACATTTGGCAATGTTGATACAGTGTTGTCATAGCCACCAGCAAGAGATGCTGCTGGTACCTAGTGAGTAGAGGCTATTGGCCTTGGTCAGCATCTTATAGTGTTCACAATAGGTCATCATAAGAAAGAATGATGCAGTCCAAAATGTCAATGAGAAGTCGTGTGCTGTAGTCCACTCCTCAGCAAAATGATGCTAGCCAGGCCCAGAGCACATTCACATTAATGGCATTCCTTCCCTGCATTCTCAGGACTCAGCTCAGAAAAGAAAAGACGAGCCCAGGCTCCAGTTTCCTTCTGCAGCTTGAATTTTAGCCTTAATGGTTCCCGGCTGCTTGGCATCTCTATCTCAGGAGTTCCTGCCTTTGTGAGAGGTGCTGACAGTTATCAAGAGACAGGGCAAGACTCTCCTTGGGAGAAGTCCAGCTTCCCTGAGATCTGGCAAGTTCAGACATTCCTTACAGAATGCACACCTTCCTGGCCTCTGACCTCACAGCATGCATTGGCTTTGCACCTGCCTGGGTCTTATGAAGTGTGTTTCCCTTTCACAGGAACTCATGTTTCTCACCTTTTACATGGAAGGCCTTACACGCTCCTACAGGGAGCTTGCTGTCATTAATGAGTCTTGCCAGTGAGAACCATCCATGAATGTTGTCATGGTTCTGGCCCCTGAAAATGAATGAATTAAGGAGAAATGTGACAGCTGACCTGTCATCTAGCTGCAGCCACACCTTGCAGGCTGGGTACTCTGTCTTCACCAATGACTCACCAGAAGGCCCTGGGCAAGTGCCTAGAATGGTTGGCTCTCATTCGAAGCAAGAAGGGACTCTGCCTGGTTCAGGAAGCTTGAGGGTGGTGGTTCTCAACCTATGGGTCACAACCCCTTTGGGGGGTGTCGAATGATCCTTTCACAGGGGTCGCCTAAGACCATTGGAAATAGCTGATCTTTACATTACCATTCACAACTAACAAAATTACAGTTATGTAGAAGCAACAAAAATAATGTTACGGTTGGGGGGGGTCACCACAACAGGAAGAACTGTATTAAAGGGCCAAAACATTAGGAAGATTGAGAATCACTGCTCTAGGGGGAATGCCCTCTGGACAAACTGGCTGTAAAGATCTTTGAATGAGTAAAAGAGAACAGGAAACTGGGAGGCAATGGCAAATTAAGGATGGACAGCTGTGCCAGAAAAGCTGTGGCTTGGCTTTTGGGGTCTTGTGTTCCTTGCAAATTCGCAGTGATACATGCTTAATCAAAGGAGAGTGTAGTTAAATTAATGTTAGTGTAATTGGTGCAGTGAGGGTTAAACTGGTGGTTCTAGCAGTGAAAGAACCACAATCTTTCCTGGGTCTCGATACAGCATGCATGAGCTTGAGGAAGTTTGGCTTAAGGTATTGATCAGTACCAGCAGCAGAGATGTACAATGGAGAGTGGATGGCCAACAGGTGAACTATTATTCTGCCACTGAAAATGGGCAGAAACCACTGACTTTTTGGAGTTCAAAGGAAAAGCCCATTTGAGTGAATACGTTCCTTCGGATTTATGTTCCTAGAATTCCCTCTTCCTTAACGTCAACAGACCCTGGGCTCCAGATAGAAGAGGCCATGGTCCATTTTGGGGAAAGAGGATAGGTGAGGATCCACAAGGGGACTCCTCAGTGTGTGTTCCCGTGGTGAGGAGTGGACACAGCCCAGGAAGAGGTGTTTCGCATTGTCATAACTGTCTGCTTATGCATTCTCTCTTCTTTTTCAATGAAGACGCAGGGATTTAATCATCCGACTGCCACACTGAGATTTGATATGGGCAATCTTTATATTTAGGAAGGGCTTGGGATTGAGAGGCTCAGGTATGAGGCAAAGTGACCAGATCAGACTGAATTGGAAGCAGACATGCTCAGGCTTATTGGTAGAGCTCTCAGGCAAGGTTCACCCATCCCAGGGTACAGGGCCAAAGAAATTGCATGTGGGACCCAAGATGGACTGTTCTTACAGTCCTGGCAAGGGGAAGGGTGTTGTGTCAGGCAAAAGCTGGATTTTTTTTTCCATGTAAGGTCCTGGTTTGAGTGCCTGTTTGTCATTCAGGAGGGGTCTGGCCCTACCCGAATCTTGATTTTGGTGTTATCTGGCTAAGGGGGGGTGTGCTTTACAATGCAGGCAGGGCTGTAGTGAGCAGGAGCATCGGTCCCAGCCCAACAGGGATATCTTTGGGAATTCCCTCCCAGGGGTAAACATGAGTCTAGATTTGGGACACTGAGTTCACATTCACAGTGTTTGCATTCACAGCCCTGCTTTTGTACCATAGAAACAAAAACACTTCTGGGCTTGGACATCTGTGTGTCTCATATCCTTCATTCAGATTTTAGTTGTTCTTTCAATTCTTGGGGGCTTCAGACCTGCTTGTCCCCACCCTCTTCCAAGACACTTCTCTGCAATAGCTAACTTTTCTTTCTTTTTTTTTAAACAAAGGGTCATGTGGTTGTCAAAATCAAGTCTAAGAATAGGCTTTGCCACCTACTAACTGGACAATAGGGAGGACATTCACCCTGCTTGTCAAGCCTCAGTTTGTCTGTACACTTAGGTATCAAGAGCTGCTGAGAGAGTCCTAGAAGAGTCTGCATGTGAGTTGCTTAGCACGGTGCCTGGTACACGGGAGTCACTCCGGAGATGTTTGGGTGCTGGGCATCTGACACCATTTTTATGTTCAGAGGATTCCTCTAGGATGTGTCTTGGGGAGAAGCCACTCTCTATCCACCATCAGAGCTGAGAGGAATCGTGTTGTTTTGTTCTCGCTGCTGAGAGTCAGGGTGTGTGCATAACTTATCACACGTCCGTCATTACAGACAGACGTGTCTCACCACACTACCTGGGAGTTATTATGTTGAATCTGGCAGCAGCAAGTACAGCTTGTCATCCCAAAAGCCATGAAAGTAGGCCAGCCTGGATGTCCTCATCAGACCTCTGCTGTATGTAGCAGGATTGCAGCCATGGCTCAGCTGACCTTGCTCAGCTCCTACCCACTTTCCTTCACTGCTTCTCCGCATTTCTTAGCCTTCCTGTGGGCAGTGAATTTCTTCTGTGTTTAAATCAGCTAGAGAAACTTTGCTGCTTTGAGAATACTGGCCAGCCACATTAACTTTTCTCATCCTCATTATTGTTGTTTCTACTGTTACTGCCCCCATTACAGTACATCATGGTTGCTTTTGTCTGCCTCCCCTCCTGGAAGGTGAGCCTGGCCCTTGAACTGCTATCCAGTATTTGCTCATAATGGACCCATCAATTGAGCATATGGATATCTAATGACAAATGAAGAATAATGAGTGGATAAATGAAGTATTTGTTCAGTGCTTCTGAAGAGCTTTGTGGTGTGGCAGGAAAAAGGCATCGTGACTAGCATGTGAAGGATACTAATGACAGAAAGAAAGACTGCTCCTCCCCAAGGACTACATGTAAGGGACAGAACATGCAAGAGAAAGGCCTGTGATACACAAATACAGGAGAAGGCAAGTGTTGTGTATAGGAACCATAAGGGATGCAGCTCTTGTGGTGGTTGACTATTTTTTAATTCTCTCCAGTTCCGGCTCAGAAGTACCTTTCTCCCTTAATAAATAATCATGTCTTCTGTTCCTATCCACTTGTCACAAGAACCCAGAATCCCCGTGGGTCCCTTCCAGGGTCACTGATAGCAATGACACTAAACTTGGAGGAGAGATTCTTTGAGTCATGACAGTGTAACAGAGCTCAGAAAATACATTCCTCTTTCTGCTAAAAATGTAATACTGGAAGGTTGAAATGACTCTTTTTCAGTCTCAAAAATATATTTCAGCTTGTTGTTGAAACTCCCAGATCGACACAACACATCTTATTCAGATCGAAGCGAGCATGTCTTAGTAGTAAACACAACTAGGTGGGTAATGTTTCTAATGGAGGTGGCTGTCTGTCTCTCTATTTAATCCTTACAAGCATGCTGCTTCATAAACACTTTGGCCATTCTACAGATGAGGAAATAGAGTCTTCAAAAGGCTAAGTGGTTTACAGAAGATGAGTCACCCAGGAAATAGCTGAGATACATTTCAAAGTAGGTCTCACACTTTGCCTCCCAGGATTACACTGTGGCTATTTGCCTTCCCCACCCAAGGAGAGGCAAACTGTCAGTAAGGGTTATTTATTGAGAGTTCCTCTTTTTAAATGAGGGGACTGAACTTAGCCCATCAAAGGCCCTCATCACACTATCTCTGGATCTCAGTTGGCATCATACCAGAGAGCGTTGTGTATGCCATAGGCCAGGAGCTGTACTTGATGTTTTGGGATTTATTCTAGTCATTAGAAAACCACATAAGATTATAGTATTTATTATACTTCACAACATAATCAACTAAAACAAATTAATTTTCATGGGTAATAAACTAAGAGGTCTTGGCCAAGACTTCATGTGGATTTTGTCTAGGAAGATATTCTTTCATGGTAATTCTCTCCCTTTCATTTGGATTTCCAGCGCTTTTAGTCTTAATTTTGACATTATAGTATCCACGTCACCATGTTTCTGCTAGGAATTGTGCAAATCTTGGACCTCATCGTATGTGACAGTTACAGGGCTGTAGCTATGCTAGGAACTGGACTTGAAGACAGCAACTTTTACATAGTTTTGCATAGTTTTCATTTTGTGACACCATCTTAGGCTGGTGGTCAACCTGAGAGGAGGTATGCATGGAGAAGGATGTCTAGGAGAAACTGTAGGGTGATGATATGTCTCCAGCCTATATAGCTTCTTTTCCGATAACGCACCACTCTATGCTGATACAGGAAGTATGTACCTGGGACCTTGTGGCCTTGGTCTTCGGTAAAAGTAACATGAATGGAAAGACTCTACTTTATGTTCTATTGAGAAAAAGGAAAAGTTTTCTAATTAGGGAGAGGATAATTTTGTTCACTCAGTCATCATTTACTTTGTTGCCGTTTTAGTTTTCTCCATAGCCCCCGTTATTTCTTAGTAGCATCATACTGATGTATTTCTTTATCTGTTTACTCTCTGTCTTCATGTTGAATTTGGCTCTGAAAGAGCAAAGCCATTTTTCTATGTTTAATACAGTGCTTGTAGCCCCTGGAACTATCCTAGTATCTGGCAGACACTTGATCAATGTTGGTGGAATGAATGGACTACTGAAAGAAAACAAATAACTG
Organism: Psammomys obesus; assembly: GCF_907164565.1. Lineage (NCBI taxonomy): Eukaryota > Metazoa > Chordata > Mammalia > Rodentia > Muridae > Psammomys > Psammomys obesus. Next base: position 12,670,869 of record NW_026589732.1, on the reverse strand, counting down.
AATCAGACTGATACCCAAACTCAGCGTTCTGGAAGAGCTATGTTGGAGGAAATACTAAGAACAGACTAAGAAGACTTTGTACTATTATCTCCATTAGCTCATTGCACCTTCCTCTCTGTGTGGAGTATAATGCCTCTCATCTGTGTATTAGGAGGAGGATTAAAGTTAGTACCTGTACAAGTGGGTGGCTTCTAGTAGGCAGATGCTTAATGAATATTAATAGAGAGATAATGATGGAAGTGAAGGAAAGAGTGAGAATCATCAGTTGATGTAACATTTTAATGGGGATCTTGCTTCAAATATTCAGAACTTATTTTAATTAGTATTTGCATATGTCTTCATAGTTTACAGAGATCTTTCTCCATACTTTATTTCAGCTACTACCCACTCATCATAGTTTTCTGTAGTGGTTATAGTCAATCCTATTTCACAGACGGAAAGGTTAAGGTTGGATTTAGATGTAGACATTCTTGAACTTTCATTAGCAGACTCCAAGCTCCCTGAGCTAACTTTTTTTCCTTTTGCTAGTGTTGAGCATTTACCATATCCCTGACCAGTCTTGCCTCCCTAGACCATTTTTTTTGCATTGTTTTTGTGGTATTCACACCAGGAGCCCCTTGAGGGCAGGGACTGTCTCTATTGTTTTATTTTGCAAAATTTCAGATGCAATCATGTTACTCATACATTTATTAGTAACAGAGTTATGCAAAGATGTTGCATGCCTGGTTTGTTTATTATAGGTTTGAGCAAATATACAGACATTTTCATGTCTCACTGTCCTCATCCCTGCCCTCAGCTAAATGCCCCCTAAACTGGCAGATAACATGGGAATGTTTGCTGTTGACACACTGGCTCTCATGTCTCGTCTGGCTCTTCCATTTCTCTTCTTACTCTCGGTTATAAGACACCACACATGGCCCTACTACTCCGTGTAGAGTCACAGGCAGGAGAAGGCTATTAGATTACAAATGAGCCATATGTGAATCAAGGACTTCTGAAACTTCCAGATGAAAAAGACCAAAGTGTTCAAAGAGGAGGAACTCCATCTTCCTCAGCATAACCAATGCTCATGCAATGCTGTCTTGCTGTTCCTTGCAGGAGGCAGGATTGATCGATGGTCATGCAGTTATATAAGGTACTGTTGGGGAGACGAGGCCCCGTCAGAGACTAAGGAGAAAACCTGGTTTCAAAGTAAAAAACACTTGGCTTCAAATCTTGTTCCTCTAAATAGATGAACCTGTTTCTCAACCTTTCAGGCTAAACCATCCCAGACCTTTATAACCCTTGCTTTCTCAACACTCAGAGAAAGCAGCGCCTTTCTTTCTGGTTTTATTGAGGGTTAAACTGAGATCTATTGATATACTCATTAGTTTGACACAGTGAACCCTGACAAGGAACAGATACTCTCACTGTATGTGGCTGGCCAGTCCATCAGAATAATGGCGTTCATTGTCAAAACAGAGTAAAAAGTTGGCTATCCTTTTTGACTTAATAATTTAAAAAATGGGCACAATGCTTCTTGTCTCAAAATTTTTTTCTAGAGGATAAAAAAGCTGTATACTTCAAGACATTTGTTAGATGGTTGTTTATATTAGGGACACTTTGGAGATAAATTAACTTTTTTGAAGGAATTATTATCCATTTAGAGAGATATTACATATAATTTATAAAAGTACCAGTAAGGGCTGTGTGAGAAAATTGATAAAACTGATGACATGTAAGATTTAACATGATGAATCTAAAATTATGTTTATGTACATATACATAGTTCAACATGTATTTTTCTATTTTAATTTTTATTAATACCCCTAGCCAACAGCATACAACGTCTTCTTTTTAAGGAGAAAAATCCCTTTCTCTTTAGTGTGATGTTTGTGTATGGCTGGAGCTTCGCCTGACAGGTTACATTACATTGTGTACTCTGAAGAACATTGAACAGCGAAACCTTCTATACAAGGTCACTTTGGCTGCTCAGAAATGGTCAGAATGGGGTTGGCTGAGAAGAGTGAGTGCAGAGATTTTCTGATAAGTTTTTTATTTTTATTTTTGCCGCTGAGTGAAGGAATAGTCAAGGACGAATTAGCACAGTTCATATTTTATGGCAGAGCTAATCTTAACCATCAAGGTACTTTGCATGGCCAAGTTATGATTAGCCCAGCAAGGTCATCAGAGTGAGGAGATTTAAGATGACGTCAAGTGAGAATGCTTAGAAGAAGCTGGTCAAACACTAGTTGATGAAGGATATTGCCTCTTTATGCTTTTGAAGGTAAAGTGGATGGAAGAGAGAGTAGACTTGGTTGTCCTATCTCTGGACAATGAAGAAAAGATATTAATCATCAAGGTTTGGGTCAACACAAGGAAATCATTCATAGTTACCTATAATGGTTAATATAGACCATCAGCCTGATAGAATGGAGAACCACCCTAAGAACGGCTGTGGGAGATTGTCTTGATTACATTAGTTGAACTGGAAAAACCCATGTCAGTTGTAGGCTAAGCCATTATCCTAGGGCAGAGGCTCCTGGACAGTGTGAGTCTGAAGCGTGGGACTGAGCAGTAAGAGTCATTCACTGTTGTCTCGTGACTGTGGAAGCAATGTGACTAGCTGCTTTAAGCTACAGCTCCCTTGGCTTCTCCAACAGGAAGGACTTTACCTTGATGTAGGAGCCAAAATAAGGCCCCCTTCTCTTAAATTGCTTTTGTCAGAGTATTTTAATCACAGCATCAGGGTGGGGAGAAGACCAAGACAATGCAGATGCCCCCAAGCAGAATGTTACAATTTAGGATGAGGTCAGCTCATCATTCACGGAGACATTGGCAATGGGCGCTGAAGGCTGCTGTGGCCCTACAGCACTGATGCTCTTTAATGCCTCCCATCCTTGGAACCCTGACATTTGAATTCTCTAGCTACTTGGTCACCCGTCTCAGAGATCTATCTATCCTTGTCTCCTTTCTTGTCACTCACCCTGAGGCATTCGAGATGTCACCATTTCTCAATATCGCCATTTCCCAAACAGGTAAGTTAATAACCTGTTAACTATCTCAATTTACTGTGAGGATTAATGAAGGTTAGTGAAGAGGCTTATCAGGAGATCAAGTTTCCCTAAGGACAAATAGTCTAATGTGGCTGTAATTTAGGTGAATCACTTTAAGAGGAAGAGTAGCAGACGATAATAACATAAGTCACTGGAAATAATATTTACTTTATGAATTCACTGATTCGTGAAAGACTTCGAAACCATACTAGCATAGGAATTTCCCTCTAAATCTATGGCATGCAGATGTATGTTACAGAGAAGCCTCAGAACATAGAAAAATAATCTAAGTGAAATTGTTTTTTCCATGAAGTCATCCCGATTAATTTGAATAATTTCTAAATCTCTTTTTACTTATACCTTTTAAAAACCTCATTGGGAATGATGTGTTTTGTGTTTGATTTTAGGCTATCTTTCCAGATGGGTTCTGAGGTACCGTGTAGTAATTAGCAAAGGACATTAATGATGCTTTTGCTGTCACCGTGTAAGTAGCGAGTACCATGGTGTTGCTGCTTTTTCAAATATTTTGAGCTTGTACACAGATACAGGTTGTGATGAGGAAACAACAGAGCAGAAGGGACTTTTCACTATATTGAATGTTTTCACTTGTTACCCTGGAGCTTGTGTGCCTACAGGTGATTGTGCAAGGTTGATGAAATCAAGAACTGTTCTCCCCTTCAAGAGAATCAATGAAACAAACAAATAATCCCAATTTCCTGAAAGTCCACCTGCCTTTTATTTTCACGATGTCTTGGCAATTTTCAGCAATGCCAATGGTAAAACAGTTCTGGAGAAAAATCTCCTATTGTTCTAAGTTTTAAGAAGTTACTTGGACAATTGCTGATAATAGATACACACGTCAACTGAGTGCATTTTACAAATGCCTTATCCTGCAATGAACTTTGTCTTCCACACAGAACTTCATTCAGAGACTTCCCAGGGATACAATAGGTGCTCAAACAATACACGGGGACTTAGCTCCATTGCTGTTTTGAGAGTTTTGAATGGCTGGATAGCACTGATGCTGTGTCAGATGTGTTTTGGGTCACTAACGCCCACAGCCTTTCGCATGTTCCTGCGTGTGCACCATGAAAGTACAATGATGGTACAAGATTGAAAAATGCAGTCTGAGCTATGCCAGTTGTTTTCAGTGTTCATGAGTACTTGGTAGCTCCCCTGCCTCTGTGTTCGAAATTTAAAACAGTGAGACAATATGAACCGTGAGGTAGAATGCTTTGGCGGTATTATATGTGAGTTTCGGTGCATGTGTGAAGCGTTCTATCAATGCCGAAACATCCTCAAACTTAATTTTTCCTTTGAATTATTTGTTTTAAATTAAAGGAAGAGCAAAGGAAATTATCATTTTATTGTAATTCCTGAAAATAATTCTGTGGTCTAGAGGTATACATTAGGATAGATTTACAAGGTAGGTACACATTAGAAATAGATTTAGAAATCTATTTGAAATGTCATATTGGTTTAGACCTACCACTGGCCTTTAGAATTGGATACTTTTGAGTCAAGTCCTTTGAATCATAGAATCATGTGCTAAAATCATTCAAAACCTCTGTTTTCTCACAAGTAAAGAAAGCACCTTCTTTGTAGAGTTATTATAGGCTTAGATAACACACACAAGTACCTTGTCTTAGTTAGGGGTTCCATTACTCTGATAAAACATCATGAGAAAAAGCAAGTTAGGGATGGAATGGTTTACTTTATTTTGTCAGTCTCAGGTCACTATCACTGACAGAAGTCAGGCAGGAACTCAAGGCAGGAACCTTGATGCACGAGCTAAATCAGAGGCCATGGAGAAACGTTCCTTAGCAGTTTTCTCCTCATCGTTTGCTTATCCAACTTATCCAGCTCAGGACCATCTCTGTTATCAACTATCAGTCAAGAAAAGTGGCAACAGATTTGTCTATCAGTCAAACTTATGAAGGTGTTTTCTTAATTGAGAATCCTTCTTCCAAGATCATTCTAACTTGTGTCAAGTTGTCAAAAAGCTATTCAGGACAAAAAAAAGAACATGAGCTATTTTGTATATGTTCTGACCTATGTTCAGTGTAGAACGTAGAACATGCTCAAAGGGACAGCTTGGTTATAGTAATGATGATGCTATGGACAGATGGAGATTACTATGAGACACAATACAGGAAGTCTTTGTATACAAAAGAGATGATATCCAAGGTAAACATAATGAAAAATTTCAGAAAACAACGCATCATTATTGTACAAAATGTAATGATCTCCATTCATTCAGTCATTTTTTCATTCATTCATTCATAAAGGTTGTGGAGGGCTGAAGACACCACATTAAGCTGTGGGTAGCAGAGAATATGGCAGACAGTCTTGGAGCTCAAATTCCCAATAGTGTCCCAGAAGAATTAAAAGTCCTTTTGGAATCTGTCTCTGAACTGGGTAGATCAAGCCCCCTTAATGGTCAGTTTTGGGAAGGAGGCTAGAGTAAGTGAAATCCCAGGTCAGCAGTGCTCTCTGTTTGAAAAAGCTCACAGTGCACAGTGATCGGGTTTGAATCTCTGGTTCTCAGTGACCTTGGGCAGGTCATTTCACGTCCTATGATTCAGATTCTGTATATCTAAAAGGGTAATAACAGTCCTTGACTCACAGGATTCTTGTGAGAATCAGGAGTGAAATCAAAGATGAGATATGCTCTTGTCTCTGGCACACAGGGGTACTAAATGGATGTGAGTTTCCATTTCCTGCTCCTCTGTCCCAATCGTATCTGATAAAGCACTGCTCTGTTAGGTGAGCCATCCTAAAACAGTCATGTACAAAAATGATTACATAGGAACACGTATGTTTGGGGAAATCACTTCCAGAAGAGAATTGATTCATGTTTAAGGCAAATTGCTCAGCCAGTGGCTGCTCCCTCTAGAACTTGGAAGCATGCCCACTGATAGACTACAGCCTACTCCATATTCAACAGAGAAGCCATCTAATTCTCTGGAACTATAGACTGCCTGCTTGCCAACTTGATGTCTAAATAAATACCCCTTTGACAGAGTGCATATGTGGGCTTCTTGGACCAAGTATAACTTGTATTTTGAACATGGTTGGCCATTGTTGTTTTCTTTACCTCCTGTAGGGGAGAGAGAAGAGGAGGGAGGTTAACATGGGAGCAGGGAGGGAGAGAACTAAGAGTTATAACTTGTTGTTTAACATTTTTCTTTTTCATCTTTGGTGTGTATATGTACACACGTGTGTGGATTATCTCCATGCTCCATTTTCACAAATATGAGCGGTAATATCATTTGGATATGGTGGATGTGTGCTTTCTACCTCACTCAGCAGAGAGAATAACATTATGCTGACATCATCATTTTGCATCTATCTGAGAATGTCTTAGCAAACAAACCAATGCTGTCATCTAATGGCTGCCAGAAAGAATGGCCAGAGACCAACTATCCGAGGAAAAATGTGCTTTGTTTTGGTAAAAGCCTGCCAACATTCATCCAGTTTACAGTTAAGAGTCTAATGTAGCTATCTTCTTATTCATTTAGCTTCACTAACATCTTGCAATTATCTTATCCTGAAAGACATATCTTTTTTTCTTCATTAATTTGTTTGTTCATTTTACACCCCAATCAAAACCCCACTCCTTCCTCTTCTCACAATTCCATCCTCCCCCCATTCCTCCCTTCAGGTATCAACCACCCTGGCACATCAAATCTCATTAAGAACTAAGTGCTTCCTCTTTCACGGAGGCAAAACAACAAGGCAGCTCTGCTAGGGAAACAGGACCTGGAGGACGGCAACAGAGTCCAAGCCAGAGACAGCCCATACTCCAATTGTTAGGGAATCCACTTGAGGACCAAGTAGCCCATTAACTTCATATGTGTAGGGGGCTTAGGACCAGTCCATGCATGTTCTCTGGTTGGTATATTTTCACAATGGGATACTACTCAGCTATTAAAAACAAAGACATCATGAAATTTGCAGGCAAATGGATGGGATAAGAAAAGATCATCTTGAGTGAGGTAACCCAGACCCAGAATCACACACATGACAGGAGCCTAGCATAACTGTCACCCGAGAGGCTTCATCCAGCAGATAATGGAAACAGATGTAGAGATCCACAGTCAAACATTAGGCAGAATTCAGAAAGTCTTGTGAAAGAGTTATGGGAAGAACGGAGGGAGCTGGAGTGGTTAAGAACACAGGAAGACCTACACAGCCAACTAACCTGGGCCTATGGATTCTCATAGAGACTGAACCACCAACCAAGAAAGACATTTCTTAATACCCACATTTTCTATAAATTCTTTTACAGTCATTTTTGGCACCTGAAAAAAGAAAAACAAATTTAATCCTCCCCCCCCCCATTTAACTGGAGTACAACTATGCATATGAACACAGTTTTGAGATCTGGATTTTCCACTGTGCGCTGGACAGAGACATTACTGTGGAAAACCCTAACCTGTAATAACTGGCATCTCCTTCGCTTTCTTCTGGCTTGTTGTGTGCTGGTACTCATGAGCAGATGCCAGTACTCTGTAGCAGATACTTATAGTCCTCCTTACCCACCTTCCTGTTCTTTCTGACAGCAAAAATCCTACCTGAGTGGACATAAGGCTGTGCAAATACAGATTTTGTTCCCCAGAATTCCTTGCAGCTGGATGTGTCAATGTTACTCACTTTTTGCCACTGGGCTGCAAACAGAATCAGTGTGTGCAACTTTCAGATCATGTTTTTATGTGAAAGTGGTTGGCCTTCCATTCTGTACCTCTTTCCCTTGGCCCTAATGTGGTGATGGCCAGAGCAGCTGCCTGAGACTTAGAGGATGCTGTGTGTTGAGGATGAAGAGGACACACTGTCAACTTCATCCTGATATGTCCCATGGGCAGAACTGGCTAATGTCTTTGACTCTCTGCTAACATTCAATGTATATCACGAGAAAGAAATACATTTTTAGTTCTAGCCAGACTGCTGAAATGATTTCTCCTGAAACATCCGACTAATGTCATTGGATGGAGATTTAGTCCCATAACTTTGACTGTATCCCAAATACTTGTCTCTTCTCGGCTGCTGTCATTGAATATTTAGTAGAAATGTTAGAGGAAGACAGAGATTTCATGGGTCTAAGAATAAAGGTCTCTCTTCACAGACAGTGACTCCAGAATCTTCAGATGTCCTTTTTGGGTTCAGAAAGACCATCAGAGAATGGTACACCTGGCCTGTCTTGATTTGGTCCCTTAGAGAATTACTCTATGGATCTGAGGCTTGGTCTTGTGCCATTAGCCCATGTTGAAGAATGCCAAAAAAACAGCCCCAGGATCTCCACTGTTGCACATCCTGGAGGATGGGATAGAGGATGTGGTTTGCTCCCCTTTGTGAGGGCCCAGGGGAGAAGTTTCTTTCAGACCTTATACCAGGAATAGCCGTGCTTCTCCTGAGCAACTGGCTTGTTTTGTTTTTGTGGACACTGTAGGTTGTGTAACTGTCTGTGTCTTTCAAAGCCACCCCAGATCCTGTGGGAACCAGACAGTGTATAAAATAAAGCAAGGCAGGGCCGAGGCCACCCTCCCTCTTTAACTCATTATATTGCTTTTGGAAAAGTCACTTTGAGTGCCTTCGCTTTTCTTGCATGCTAAAGATAATAAATTCTTCCTGAGGATGCACTCAAATTAGTGTTTAAACACATCCAGCGTTGAAACAACAAAACCCGTTTCAGAAATTGATGGTAATATCTAATGTCTATAAACCTCTGCTCTTTTGTGACTTTACCATCCTTCATGATCTTTGCTTTATTCATGTGTTTGGCAGTTTGAGGACACACTGGGGGAGAAGCGTCATACAAGCATACACTTTATTAACTTTGCTTGCAAGTATCCTGGAGAGTTGGGGATGTGTTTTCTATCACAGAAGATACTGAAGGGACAGATAAATAAGTACTTTAGTTATAAAAATTTGAAACTATAATGAAGAAAGAGAATAGGGAATGGTGGAAGAGAGTCACATTTTTATGGAGGAAGAAATAGAAGGTAGTTTCAAGGATGCAACATTCATTCAGGCAGAGACCTGTAGGATAAAAAAGGAAAATTCTGCTTAGAGAAGGGGCTATAAGTCTTAGGATACGAAAGGATTTGGCATGGATAGAACTGGTAATCAGCTGAGACAAAGGGAGTTGGGAAAGTATCCTAGTTACTTTTATATTACTGTGAGTGAACACCATATAGCAAGGCAACTTTAAAAAGAAAGTGTTTAATTTGTAGCTCGTGGTTCCAGAGGATTAAAGTCCATGACTGTTATGGTAGGGAGAACGACAGCAGGCAGACAGGCATGGTACTGGAGCAGTATCTGAGTGCTTTCATCTTCATTCAAAAGCAAGAGACAGAGAGACCTAACTGGCAATGGTATGGGCTTTTAAAACCCGAAACTCTATCCTCCGTGACAAACTTCCTCCAAAAAGGCCACACCTCCCAATCCTTCCCAAACTAATAGAGACCAAGAATCTAAATAAATGATCCTATGGGGGGCATTCATATTCAGACCACCACACAGAGATAAGCCAGGGCAAGGCCATCTAGAGCCTCAAGCACCAGCCTTTCAGCTGCAGTCTTCTCTCATACCTACTATAGACCATCTCTAGAAGTATTCTATGGGACAGAATGATATGGCATGGTTGTTGTTTGAAAGAGAGTGTTCCCTTTGTATCTCTCATTTAGGAGACTCTCAACACAGCATGGGACATTTTTAGAGAAGGTTCTCATTGCATCAGAGAGATCCACAGGATGTTTGGCAAGATTTCTGGAAGTATATGGTATCCAAACTGTGCTTTTGAGGAATAAGAGAAACTGAGGTAGAGGAAGTAGAAAAAGGGTGGTCCAGATAGAGGGCTGGATGATTGCAGAGAAGGGCACGGCAGCATGCAGATGTGATGTTCTGCAGAAGCATCACGTGGAATAGAGAATGAGGATCCACAAAGCTGGGAATATGACTCAGAACTGGATCACTGAGAACTTTGAGTTCTGGTGGAGTTCTTGCCATCTGACGGCAGGTAGACAGTAGAGAGCTGGTTTTCATCTCCTAATACTTTAGGGACAATAATTTGGGAAAGCATTTGTTGATAAAAAACATTTCTTTTCAAAAATTTTTTTAATGAAAGGGTTTTTGGTACAGAGTTGACCACAAGCAAGTATTCTGTAATCTGGGATAATGCAGCCTGGGAAAAAAGATCCATTTTCATTCTTGTCTTATGAGGCTCTGTCAGCTCTGGTCTCTCTCTCAGCTCTGGGCTTCTCTATTACCTTGTTTGGGGACTTGCAGGAGAACATGTTTCAATTCCTAATTGAGGGGCTCTTGGAAAAGCATTTACGCATTTGAATCATTACTCTGAATGCTGGTGGCACTATGTAAGAGTCAGAGTGCTGGTTTGGAGTATTATGTATCCTTTTGAGACTATTTCCTCCATGTGAAAAATGGCAATGCCTCTGTTTCTGTGTTATGGTGAAGATTAGATGAATAATTAAATCTGCAATGTAATCAAACGGGTTCTCTTTATACTTTGTAGATAATGCTAAAAGTAATAAGGGAAAGAAAAGTCATTATATTTTTGAATGTGCAGTAACCAGAGATAGAAAAGTAATTAATCCTGGCCCAGATACACTTAATGTATTTCCTCCCTGAAACAGTGGTAATTGTATCCTTGTTTAGTGTAATTTATTATGTAAAGGGGTAGGTGTGACTGCAGATGTGAACAGTCATTAAAAATGGTGTTTTTTTAAAAAACTGTTTTATAATGTTAGTTTGTATCCTGCACAATCTAGGTGTCCAGGAAAGAGTGAATACTTGTGAAAGACAGTGGAGTGAAAGAATGCTAGCAAAGGCCGTAAGAGCTGTGGGATTATGCCGGAGGTGTCTCCTCAACATATGTAAGCAAGAAAGATGTTTGGGAGGCTTTCAGATGCTGAGTAATCCAAGGAGTGCTTAGCACAGGTAGACTACCTTGGGCTAAAGCCAGCCAATAGAGGAGTCTCTTTCTTGTATCTGTCAGGAAACAGGTACTAAGCTATCCTGGCCAAGATGAGCCATTGTCTAGGGGGAGACTATGAAAGGTGTGGCATTTGCACAAAGCGCTGATAGATTTCAAGGTATCAGATGGTATCCTTGGGTCAGTTCCATTGCAGAAGATGTTTTTCTCATAGCCGCATCTCCCATGAAGAACCTCTTTACTGAAGATGATATTAATTTGTCACTAATGTTATTTATTTTGATTCCTTTTGATATGTAAGGGATCTTTCAGGTACAGCCACTTTTGTAGAAATGTCTTAAGAAGCGTGTGCAGTGGCCTGACAATGGGCCAAAGGGACACAGGCATGAAGGCTGAAGTGAATCTACCAGCTCTTCGTTTTTGCTATATGCTTGTAGGAGCTTGGGGACAGGGTCTCTTCATGCTCAGGCTGGCCTGAGCCTCCTTGTGATCCTCCTGCTTCAACCTCTTGAATGCTAGGATTGTAAGTGTTCACACCAGACCTGGTGCTACATCTTCTGGCCTTTTTCTGTTTGTTTTGTTTTTTTCGAAATGGTTTCTCTGTGTAGCCTTGGCTGTCCTGGAGCTTACTTTGTAGATCAGGCTGGCCTGAACTCACAGAGATCCTCTAGATTCTGCCTCCCAAAATTAATACTGTGTGCCAACACTGCCTGGCTAATCCTCTGGCCTTTAAGAGAGAATGGAAGCAGTCTGTTTTTATTTATTATGTTTTAAAAAGCATTTCATTGATTCCTTGAAAATTTCATATATATATTTAGATCTTATTCACCCCAACTCTTTATAACGCCTCCTGGATCTACCTCCATAATCCACACCTCATCCAAAATTTCTGTTTTCTTTTTATATAAACAAAACAAACAAAACAAAACAAAACAAAACAAAACACAAAACTATCAAATCCTATTTAAGCTGCCCATATACTCATGAGCATATGTCTATCCACTGGCACACGGTTGACCTATCAGCAGCCATATCCTTGAAGAAAACTGTCTTTCCCCCTCCCAGAAGCCATCACCTACTGATTGCTCCTCAGTTAGGGATGGGAGTCTCAGGAAACCCTGTCACCTTTAAATTACTTCCTTTTAAAACAAAAATTTATGCTTGGAAAGCACATTGCATTTGCACATTTTCATATATCTTCTATTTTTGTTTTTATTTTTTTTAAATCAACATATAATTTGCTAGATATTATTATGACATATTTGAACAACATATATATTTATGGTTCTCTTTATTTCCGGTGTCCCTATACCCTTGCTACTCCCGTTCCTCACCTTGCAGCATCTCCTGGTGTGTGTGTGTGTGTGTGTGTGTGTGTGTGTGTGTGTGTGTGTGTGTTTGGTCTTTTTAAGGCAGAGTTTTACCATGTCAACCCTGGCTGTCCTAGAACTTGCATTGTAGACTAGGCTGGCCTTCAGATCATGGAGATTCATTTACCTCTGTCAACCAATTGCTGGGACCAAAGGCATGCATTACCATGCCTAGTTATCCTGATATTTTCTACCATCACAAAAACCTTGAGGAGAAAAGGGTTTTCTTTTTTTTAATTTTAGAGGGAATGAAGTAGGCATAGAAAGACTGCCCAACCTATCCAAGGCAGCTGGCTCTAACGTGTCTATGTGAGGATTTTGGCTCATGTGGTTGTGCTTTCAGTTCTTCACAGCATAACACCCTTCACTTATTGTGAAAAAAATGCTATGAAACTTTTAAAAAAATTCATGGTGGCGATGTGAATGTCTCAGTTTCATAAAGAGACCTGGGAGAAAAGCTTGTGTTATTGAGTATCAGCTAGTACACACACACACACACACACACACACACACACACACACACACACACACACAC